>NW_009952251.1:1081069-1100334 GCF_000747805.2 Chaetura pelagica
CCGGCAGAAGCGTTGCCGAAACGGGCCTGTCTGGAAGGGGTGGCGAGGGAAAGACACCTGTTGTTAAGATCCCTTTTTCTATAAGGAATGAGACCGACTGTCTCTTAACCCGCCGAGGTCTCTGTCAGTTGCCTTTAACCACGCGAAATTGGTAAAAACCCTGAGTACAACAACGGCCGCACGGCGCGATGCTCGTGTCAAAACCCGGGGCTTCCTCAGCAACGCCATTAGAGAGGGAGAAATGTGAACAGAAAATTCCTGGGATTTTCCCATTGGTGCCTCAAATACAGGGTTCTCGCCCATGGTGATGAAGCTGTGGGCAGGAAACATATATCAGTTGCATTGGTGAGGCCGCATCTGGAGTATTGTGTCCAGTTCTGGGCCCCTCAGTTCAAAAAGGACAGGGAACTGCTTGAAAGAGTCCAGCGCAGAGCCACAAAGATGATTAAGGGGGTGGAACATCTCCCTTATGAGGAAAGGCTGAGGGAGCTGGGTCTCTTTAGCTTGGAGAAAAGGAGACTGAGGGGTGACCTCATCAATGTTAACTGCTTGAAAGAGTCCAGCGCAGAGCTACAAAGATGATTAAGGGAGTGGAACATCTCCCTTATGAGGAAAGGCTGAGGGAGCTGGGTCTCTTTAGCTTGGAGAAGAGGAGACTGAGGGGTGACCTCATCAATGTTTACAAATATGTAAGGGGTGAGTGTCAGGGGGACGGAGTTAGGCTTTTCTCAGTGATGACCAGTGATAGGACAAGGGGTAATGGGTGTAAATTGGAGCATAGGAGGTTCAAGGTGAATATCCGAAAAAATTTTTTTACTGTGAGGGTGACAGAGCACTGGAACAGGCTGCCCAGGGAGGTTGTGGAGTCTCCCTCACTGGAGACATTCAAAACCCACCTGGATGAGTTCCTGTGTGATGTATTCTAGGTGACCCTGCTCTGGCAGAGGGGTTGGACTAGATGATCTCTTGAGGTCCCTTCCAGCCCCTAAGATTCTATGATTCTATGATCAGTCATGAAGCATCACTAGGGTTTGATTGTAGATACAGAGAAAAATATGCAGAAAATAGTGTGTTAACAATAAAAGGGAAAGTTAGCTCTCTGAACCCCTGCAGGAATTTTTCCTTCCCTCTCAACTCGCGTAATCCTGTGGAATTATTGGGCTGCCCACTTATAATGGGAGAAGAAACCCAACCTTTGCTGGGGGATTGTTTGTTGTTGTCTTTAACCTCTTGTTGGTCCATTCTGAACCAGCCACAGAATGATGCTGCTCTTGATGGTATCAAATACTAAGACCTGAACATGGATTTTTCCTAATTTGTTTTAGCGGATCACAAATATGTGGAATTTGACTTCCTTATCAATGGCCAGTTCTTGCGTATGCCACTGGTCACACACATGGAAATGGAAAATATCTCCACAGTAAGTCATACTCAGTTTCTCCCCATCTTGGACACTAAAACAGACTTAATGAGTTTACTTCAATCTGATTTCAGTATTACACTGACATCCTGACAAGGTAGTTTTCCTTGCTCAGTTTTCTTTCTTTTCTGACCTTCCCAGAATTCCCTGTATATTTAAATCCATTCTGAGCTGCAGAATGTTTAGAGAGTATGGGAATGAGCAGTGCAAGCAACATCATTATCCAGTCTGTTGTTTGTATACAGTTTAGAGGGGAAATTTTTACTTTGTTCATCATTAGTACATATTTGTCTTCCAACCTATTAGATACATTGGGGGATAATGGGCGAGGTTAGTATTGCCTCTATAAAATGCCGCCAAGTGTTTTAGACATCGGTTTGTATGGGCAAATACAAAAGAAGAGGAACTTGTTAAAAGTGAAATTGCTTTTGCTTCCAGTTTGCTATAAATAGTAATTTGATAAAACTATGGAAAGCAATTTGCCACTAATCTGGTAAAGGACTTGGATACGAAGATCTTTGCCTGACAAACTTGTGTATTTGCACCACACTAGAGTTAAATATTCCTGTTATTCATTTAAAAAACCAAAACCACACTAAATAAGTACTTTGTCTTTGAGCTCAGGAAGAAGTGGTGGAGATAGAGTATGTGGAGAAATACATGGCCCCTCAGCCAGAGGAATGCATCTTCCATGACGACTGGATCAGTTCTGTTCAAGCCACTGAAGAATGGTACTGCGCTAAGCCAATTCTAAATTTTGTCTTGCTTATTCCTGTTGTGTGCAGAGGACTCCATGGTGTCAAGTGAAGTGGTATTCCCTCTCGCTAATGTTCTCTTTTATCCCTCTCTTTGCTCTGTTTTTGTATTATTTTTAACCTGTCAAGTTGCTTGGCTACTTTCATCAGCAGTTTGTTTTAACACCTCTATTCTATGACAGTGACTTTAACAGAAGTAGAAACCAGCTCAAATCACTGAACATGAGATCTCTTAGTAGAAATGGATAATACAAATGCTGTATTTCATAAAAGACACAAGATTTCCTTATCTCTTTTTAGCTTAAACCCTTGATTTCAAATGTCACATTCATTAGTAACAAATACATGAGTTGTGTACCTTCAAGCAGAGCTTTTCTTAAACCAACCAACCATAATTGTCCTACTGTATTTTCACATTCAATTTCCAATCAATTAGGCAATGTTCTTATATTAAGTAATGGTTTGAAAATGCGTTGAGATCCTCTAGTAGCATACCATGAACAACAAATTACATATGTGTTCTTAAATCTCAGCAGAATATGTAGGACTCTCATGGCTTTTCTCTCTGGCCTGTACTCCTTGTAGTTGCAGGTTTTAATGGAGCTTTGCTCTGTAACTAAGATTTTTTTACTTTTTTTCTTTTTTTTAAACACAAAGTACCTGTATTTTGAATTAATTTAAGCTAGCTATTTACTGTGCTAATATTTTTCCAAGTTTCTAATCAAGGCTGGATTTTGATTTTATTAAAAAACATTGGTTTTAAAGATGACAGTGTTTCATATTTTGTACCCTGAAGGATATTAACTGGCTGCTATGATCAGACTGCTCGAATTTGGTCTTTGGAAGGAAAATCCATCATGACAATAGCTGGGCATACAGAAGTAGTGAAGGATGTGGCGTGGGTGAAGCAAGGTCAGTATATTTATTAGGGGAGGAGTAATAGTTCGATTTATTGGGGGAAAAATTCCTCAACCATAAATATTTGATTGTCTAAATACTACAGTTAATTTGATCTCTGTCAGTGGTGTTAGAAATGAAGTAGTGGTATGAGTAAAACAGCCCTTTAACAGTAATTAGTATAGCTAATTTAACATGTACATTTATCTATCCACTTGTAGTCTTCATTAGCAAATACTGCTGTGCATATATTCATTGTGCTTGCAGGGTAACACGGTGTAATCTGAAATACGTACAAGTTCCTATCTGTCTGCTGTTGCTTCTTTGACTAGAATAATTACTACAAAGAGTCTGGAAAGCTGAACTGGGTGTGAGCTTGACTATTTTCTTCCTCAGATAGTTTATCATGCCTGTTACTCACTGCTTCTATGGACCAAACTGTCCTGCTGTGGGAGTGGAATATGGAGAAAAACAAAGTGAAAGCCCTTCACTGCTGCCGGGGACATGCCGGGAGTGTAGACTCTATAGCTGTTGATTGCACAAGAATGAAAGTGAGTGACTCCTGCAGAGAAACCTTTGTCTTTTGTGATGTTAGCAGCTGGTATCTCAAAAATAGTCTTTTTTTGTCCCAGCATAGGTATTAGTCATGTAATGACTGACATGCTTGTAAGTTTCCAGTCTTGTTATAAATGGTGGTTATTGAAGATCAGGAGTGCAGCATCAACACTAGACCAGGTTTTCAAAGTGATACACTTAACCTCCAGTATCACTAAAAGCTGAAGGTGACTTTAGGTAGCAGAGCCATTATACTGCTAGTCTTGACTTCTGTGAGAGAAATTGAATGTTTATTTAACATGTGAATTTTGCATTATAATGAACTATTTTCAAGTTTTCACAGTATTTTTTGGTGAGGGAAAAAATTTCCAGAGTGGTATTTCAGAAAAATCAAGTGATAAAAGAGGCCCTTTCCCTTTATCTAGGAAATCAATAATTAAGAGTACTTACACCAAAGGTGGATTCATTGTTTCCAGCTTGACTCAGTATTGCACAGGTTAAAATAAAACCTTTCAATGCTGAATAAAATAGAGCTTTTGTAGATATTTTTCCTGAAAAGGAAAGAAAAATAATAATTTTATCTTTGCCAAACATTCTTTCTCTTTTTTTGAGCAGCCCAGTGCTGTTTCTTGTGTATCATAATCCATTGGTTAATTTATCAAGCAGGAAGCTAATTTAGTATGGTTTTCAAGGTCACTCTGGATCAACTTTTAACTAAATGTTTCTGTTCATACAGTTCTGCAGTGGATCCTGGGATAAAATGCTAAAGATCTGGTCTTCAGGTAAGATAAGTGTAAGCTGGGATTCTTGGCTCTCAAAAAAACCCAAACCAACAACTGTGTACTTAAAACAGCCTGAAAGATTGGTATCTGAATACTTTTTTCTTTAAGAAAATTTGACTCTGTAATACTAAAAGCAAGTTAGAACTTTTTTTTTTGTTAGGCTTTGTAATGCTGTATACTTCACTGTAAGTTACTCTTTTGGTTGGTAATAAAATTTTAGATATGGTTATCAACTGCATGCTGATAGTTACTTTATTCAGAACACAGTGCTTTGTATCTCTTTTATTTTTAATGTGTTTATATGCCTTTTGAACCAGAAGTTTGTGCTTTGTTTTCCTGTTCTATTACTGACACCATAATATGGCAGTTAGTAAGATGACCGGGTCTTTTCTAGAAATGTAGACTAATCCCTTTTGATCTGAATGCTTTCTTTCACTCTTACAAGTAATATTATTTCAGTTTGGGACTACATATGTAGGTATTGTATTTAGAAGAATGATTATGTTTATCACACACCTCTGTTACTGTTGGGATTTTCTGTAACAATGGTCTTAAAAAATTGAGACTTCATTTTTAAATGGCATGACCTGGAGAAGACTGCTTAGTTTGTATTCATTTTCCTTATGCTCAAAATGGAGGTAACACTGATCTGATTAGATGTGCAAGTTTAAAATATTCACACATCATAGGTTAGGTACCTAATCAGTACAGGGGTTCACTTACTGCTTATATGCAAATGCAATTCAAAAACCTCCAGATTGAATCTGTCTTCTTTCACAGTGCCTACAGATGAGGAGGATGAAATGGAAGAAGCAGCTAACAGACCACGGAAGAAGCAGAAAACTGAACAGTTGGGATTAACCAGGGTAAGATGAGCTCCAGGTTTGTCCAGGACTTTACTTTTTAAAGTGTGGACACAAAATAATTACTCTTTGTTAAAAGTTATATGAAAACTTCTGGTGATATATCTCAGGCTGATCAGACATACTTTGATTTATTGAAAGAATGGATTTGTTGACAATACTCAATGTAATCTCCTCTCACCTTGAAATTCTAGACTCCCCTGGCAACCCTCTCTGGCCACACAGAAGCCATTTCCTCTGTGCTGTGGTCAGATACTGAAGAAATCTGCAGCGCGTCATGGGACCACACCATTAAACTCTGGGATGCTGAGACTGGAGATCTCAAATCAACTTTGGTGAGACCACTGTGCTTTGTCTGTAGGTTCAGCTAAGGTCCACCTCAAATAAAAAAGTTGTGCAAAAATAGTCACTCCTCTCTTAGTTGCTATTTTCTTTTCTGACAGACAGGAAACAAAGTGTTTAACTCTGTCTCCTACTCACCGCTGTGTCGACGCCTCGCATCTGGGAGCACCGACAGACACATTAGACTCTGGGATCCTCGCAGCAAAGGTGAGCTGAAAACACGTGTTCTCAAAGTTGTTTTTCACAATCAGAACTTCTGTCTGTTGGGAGATGTTTAACAAACTGCTTGCTGGTCCCTCTGCTTGAAACAAGCCACGTGGGAGCTTTTATTAAAAACAAATATTACATCTGTTTTCTGTAATCTGGTGCAAGACTTTGATTTCTCATCTAATAATTTAGAAAACTAACTCAGCTTTTACTTTTTTATTTTCTTTAAACCTACTATTCAATGTTCCACTCAAATCTGCAGTTTCAGGCCTCAACATTGTTTTTTTATGCTAAGGTTCACGCCTAAAGTTCGTTGGACCGTAGTGAAAGTCAAACAGTTGTGCCATGTGTGACAGGATTTGTGGAGAATTTATTAGTGAGCCTGCCAGATTTATTTCATAGGCTTGTTTACTTGTTTAGTTTCTCTAAGTCTCATCTACAGTTTTCTGTCTCCTATTTTCTGTGTTGATCATTAAAGCATTTATTTGATTGCTTTTTCAAGAATATTTGAAAGGAGAGTTTAATGACAAAATACATGTTGATAATTTTTATTATTTTTTTCTTACCAGAACTTGAGTAGCTTATATTTTTATTTGCTTTCTTTAAAGTTCATTTTGATTTTTGAATTAGAATTACTGGTGGGAGACTTATCTTGAACACAAATATGTTGCTGACTGCTTTTCTCACTGGATTTTGTATGCATATTAGAAGTGCCCATTTTAGTTGACATCTGCTGATGCCTTTTTTGTCTTTTTCTGTTCAGATGGCTCCTTGGTTCTCCTGTCTCTGACATCTCACACTGGCTGGGTCACATCTGTGAAGTGGTCACCTACCCATGAGCATCAGCTGATCTCTGGTTCTCTGGACAACATTGTGAAGCTGTGGGACACAAGAAGGTAGTAAAATAAACATACATTCTTCACTGTTGCAACAGCATGTAAGATTACAGGGTCAGTTAACCTAATGTCTCAGACTGCTTTTGGTATTTCATTGATTGGAACTCATCTGGTGTTTCTGAAAATCCTCTAGGACTTAAGAGTCAAGCATATATAATGAAAGGGAGGAAAATACATGCAGTCTATCACAGGATCCATGACTTAACATCTGTGGGGGGTGTATGGCATTTCAATATGGGACATACCTGGCATTAATAGCAAGGACTGAAATGCAGAAGGCAGCACCTACAACATGGCTACTGGGATTAGGAACAGCAGGTCTGCTAACTTTTCCTTGAAGGAACAAAATACCTTCTCTTTTTAAGGAATGAGCTGAATAATGTGAAGTGTCACTTGATAAGCTTTTCAGACTTTTAATTCCAAATTTCCAAGCAGGAAAATGGTTTTCATTCAGAAGACAAGTTTTTTTCTGAAACACACACAATTGAGCAGCATCCACACTTGTAAGAAGCAAACTATGAAATAAACTGTTCTTAAAAAGCAGATTAGTCTGAAAAACATTGCTGCTTTTCTCTTTGGGGACATAGGAGAGGTTAAAACTGATGTGATCAGCTCTGGACAAAGCAGAGAAAACATCACAGATGGTAGATAATTGTATACTCCAAAAGTGTTTAGCACATCTGTTTGATAATATCAGGATAGTATTTCTTCCAGGGACCAGTTTTGTTTTTTGTGATTGCTCATGTAACTTCAAACATATGACTTTAAATACCTGTGCTTTACCAGTTGCAAGGCTCCTCTCTATGACTTGGCTGCTCATGAGGACAAGGTTTTGTGTGTGGACTGGACAGAAGCTGGGGTAAGAATCTGAAAAGCAAGTTACTCAGTTTATATGCATCGTGGCTAGGAAGAGGGCTAAAAGCAGTCATGGACTTGTTTTTTCCTTTATGCTTAAAGACAAAATATACAAGGAAGTTTTAGTTGTGCTGTGGTTGATACTGGGTTAAGAGGTCACATGCACTGCAGCACTTACCTATGCTACTGTGCAAAGGAGTAGGATGGGACCATAAGCTCTGTAGCGTTAAGTGGGTGTTACACTGTTATTACAAACAAGGATAGTCAGGAGAACAGCACCACACCTTGCTGAGAAAATACATGTTGAAAGGTACTGCTGCCATGCAGACTAAAGCAGCAGCATGAACTTGACAGCTGGGCATGACTGGACATGTATACACAGGAAACTATATAATCTTCTGTAGCAGGCTGTTCTGCTACTGTAGTGGTACCTGTATAAAATGGGAAAAAACACTTTGTTAATGTTCAAGGTTCTCAGTGTGGCTCCTGTTCTGCACAAAAGGCAAGAAAAGCTTTAGAAATTTTCCCACAGCAACTTTGCTTCTGATTTTAGAAGGGTAAGAGATGAGGCTGCTTGTGCATTTTGATTCTGGGTTTTAGTCATGCATTAACAGTTCATTATTCGTTACTTCTGTTAATGTCTTCAGACAAAAAAAAACCCAGAGTCCTCAACTTTTTTGTAGGTATTTTGCTGAGCTCTACTAATCAGTTTTCTCTTCCTCTTGTCAGTTGCTGTTGAGTGGAGGTGCAGACAACAAACTCTATTGCTACAGATACTCAGCTGCTGCCTCTGACGTAGGAGCATGAGTGTCAACAGCCAGAAGACTATTTTAATAAAAAGATTTTTCACCAGTTGCTCTCTGTTAGCATCCTTACACAACCAACATCTGAAAAAAAGCTTTCTGTTGCTCAGAGAACTGTTGTTCTGGGTTTTGTGTTGGTAACCTATCTCCATATTTGTCACAGAAAACCAGCAACAAGCAGTTACAAATGTGATTAGTGTGAAATGAAGCAAAGGGCATTTCCTCCCTTTTTTATGGCTTTGAATTAACATCTTTTAAATGGCTATTTGTATAGCCCTTTTCATAAGGGGCAATCTGTTCCTGATACTTAAGAGAAAAATTATTCACTGGACTAAACTATTTTTTGAGTTCACCTGCTTTCCCCTGAAAAAAAATTAAAGCTTTTATCTACAGTGCATTGGTTTAGTGACTCACTTCAGATAGAAATCAGACTTCAACTCTCCTTTCAGTATGGCTGTTTGCAGTTAAGATTAGGTCCTTAACTGATGAATCCAGTCTTCTTTCTAGGATGAAGATTTACACCATTTGCACTGCTAACATATTGACAGAGGAACTTGACAAATTTACTGGCAGACTAAGTATTTTTTTGTTGCTTATAAGCTAGGGCTGAAAGTTACTTTACAAGAATATGCCTGCCTTGTGCCACAGTATAACTTGTGTAGTATTTTACTCCTAAAAAGCAGCAGCTGTATAGAAACAAGTGGGGGATAACACAGAAGGCATAAAAAAAATAATTTGTTCCTAGAAGGAAATTTGCAGTTGTTTTTAGGTTAGTAGAGGATAAGTACTGTCCACACATGCACATTTTTTCTGCTGGTGGTTTTTTAGTTCAGCATTTAAGGAAAACTAGTACTTCAGTTTGTTAAATGCTATGTAAGTGATGTTAAATCAGCACAGAGTTTACCAACATGGAAACCAAACCTGAATATCCTCCCTAATGTCTTAGCTTACAATAAATTTAAGACCTGTATAACAGTCAAGCCAAATGCTTAAAGTGCAAGGTTTGTGTGGGGTTTTTTTTAATTCTTTGAAGAGTGAAAACTGTAACCTCCAGGTTTATAGTAGGGACAGGTTCTGAGGAAGCAGTTTAGGAAATATCAGAACACCAAAACTATGGAGAAAAAGGCAGGGATACAGGGGAGGGGTCTCTCATCCTTTAGTTCTGCATGTAATGTACTGCAACTAACAGATTAATAACCTTTATTTGCAAATGCTGCTGGCAAGGGATCAGATGTCTTGCCATCACCTGACAAAGAACATGTACATGGATAGCAGGTACTTCATCCTTTCTAAAGCAATATACACTATTCATACCTTAATATGGCAACTAATTTTTTTTTTTCTTATTAAACTTTATTCTTTTAGAACATTGCCTTCTACCTGCTCCACACAACTGGAACTTGCAAATATAGGGTGTGTTCAGGACCTGCTGAATATTTTGTTTTGTAAGCCTACTAAAACTACAAAGCATTTTTCAGCTGGAATTTATTATGTGCTGGAACATGCAGAATTCTTTCCTCCCCACTATTACAGGTGTGTACAATGTCACTTGCACATTTTTAGGTATGCCAGTCTCTTCTAGCAATTGTTTGCCTAATATTCATAAAAGTTCTTTTTAAAATATCAAATAATTTTTTAGTATGAAAAAGGAAGAGAGTAATATGCTCTTTAGGCAATTTTTAATCCAGTATACCTGGCTTTTGGAGGCCTTAGCCAAATAAAGTTTGGAGATATTTTTAGTGGAAAGCAAGACAGTGGAGGAAGAAATTTGGAAACTACTTTCCTTCATTTCCTTTCAAGACTAGCAGTGACCATTTAATCTAAAGTCTTCAGATATTTTGTATATTTTAAGAAACATCCATTTTATTACTTTATTTTCAGTTCTGTCATATTAGTTATGCATGAGTCTAACTTTTAGAATTACTATGGTATTTTAGTCAGATAGCTATTGAACACCTTGAGCCAATTAGGGAGTTGATAAAAATGTGGGTTCTCTTATATGCCTATGTCTAAAGAGTCATGAATGCAAGATAGTTAACCATAATACAGTTCTTGTCTCCCAGAAGGAGTTAAAAAAATAGTTTTTTAAAAGGGCATGTAATTCAGACTGGCAGCTTACCTTAAAAACTTTAATACTATAAAAAATCCCAGCTGGCATTAACTGTTTCCATTTTGAACACTGAATCTATTAGACCTACTGCATTCGTCACTGATAGTAAATACAGGGTGTAACTAGAAAGGTAGGTTTTGGTAGAGCAGATTCCAGGAGCAAGATAATTTTTACACCCTCCTCTCACCTTGGGTTCTCTTATTAGGAAAAGTACTATCAGACACAGAAACAAGTAAACCATATAACACTATGAAGTGATAAAAGCCTAAGTGCCATGTATTTTTGGAATGCACCTGTTTTACCATGGATGTAAAGTATTGCAGAACATACAGAAATACATTTTATATTTGGCTGAGAGTTCTTTGGATAACCTGTAATCTTAATAAAAATCTTTTTAATACAAGTATTTGTTTTGCTCCAAATGTGCAGTTCTTTCATTTGGAATAATTAAATGAAATTAAAATAGCCACTATGAAATGTTTTGTAAATTGTGGAAGAACTGAACTAGAAGTTAAATTATTTTTCAGAACCAAAGTGCTGACAGTGATTCTACTCACAAAAATACTGTATTTTTCTTTAAAAGAACAAAAATATTTCTGCATAATTGTAGTGCCCTGGTAACATATTGAACAGCAAAAAACTGTTCTATAGAACTGATCTACTAACTGCTAGTTTAACATCAAAGTGATATTCTAAGTCAGGAGAATAAAGATAACAGTCCACTGCAGCAGGTTTTACTCATTTTTTGTATCAATAGGGATGGAAGTGGGTCAGTTTGCTTTTTGAGAGGTTGTGCTATTGTTCTGTTTCTTTTGTTGTTCTGCACTGACACTGACACCTGGCATAAACTGTTCAATTCATCTAGCATATGTATGCTGCCTAAAAATGCAGTTCAAACAACATCACGTATGAAGACACATTAAAAGTGTTAAAGACAAGGTTTCACCTCCTTGTTCAGTGTCACACTTGGATTTTGTGTGGCTGCTTTTACTCAGCTTTCTTTGTGCTTTGATACTTCCATCTTTGCTTCTGGGTAATTGCCATCATGTTCCTACAGTCAGCCCTGGCACAGGACTGTTTTGTATCTCTTGCTGGCATCTTATTTTTTTAATCTTTAATTTCTCAAGCTTCTCTCAATTAGGAGATTGAATTAAAAACATGAGGAGAGGGAAGCATACATGTTTCAGTGAAAGTGACACATGGCCTAAATCAGCTTGTGTAGATAATGCCATTCACCATGGTACGCCCAACAAACTCTTCCATGAACCATGCAGACCCTCCAGGGAAGGCACATCAGCTCACCCACAGTGCTGGATGGCAGCCTCACCCCACATGTCAGACATAGTTGGGAGACCCCCAAACTTGCCTCAGATACCAGCTGCCCAGCCAAGCACTTTTCTTAGGCTACATTTTTTATGAGTTTGGGGCAAGGATGCAGATTTCCAGCTGGAACTGCTGTGCTACTCTCTTAGATAACAAGTTAGAGTAGCTCATGTTCAAATTTATATGCCAAAAAAGCCCTATCGAGTTAGAATCAACAATTTGATGTAAGCAGGTTGGCACAGATCTCAAATTTGAATACATGAAAACAAATTTAAATTGTCCTGTAAACTGCCAGTGATAAGCTGCCTCAGTCTGGTCTAGGAAAGATAGCTGCTCAGCCTTGATGAGTCTACAAAGCCATCCAAATCAAGGCATTTACTGTAAGGAATGCTGAAAATGTAAGAAAAAACACAAAAAATGTTTCTGTATCAGTTACAATATTAATATTAAAAATTATTTTCCTTCAACTTGCAGTCTTCTGTTTTCATTCCTTTTTAATTCAGTTATAATAGTGTAAATGTCTTCTTTCACATTACAGCAGTTTTAAATTTCAATATTCCTGGTAGTATTAAGTCACATGTGTAAATGATGACAGCTGAATTAATTTATAACTCCCAAATTAAAAAGAAAAAAGTAGGCTCTCTTTGTCTGTACGGCAGATGGATCACAAAGATTTCAACACAACCTGCATCATGAGCAGATAACTCCTCCGCAGAGCAAGCTGTTTTCAACACTAGTGCAGCAGAGAGGAGAGAGCAGCATGGGACCTTCTATGCTACTTCAGTCCTTCAGGATTCTGTGGACCAAGCTGCCTAAGCAAAGAGAGGAGCTATAGTCAAATGAGGTTTTTGCAGAAGGGGGGCCCAGACTGTTGTATCTACTATAACACAGCCCAAATAGATGGAAATACCTATAAAGGTAAAGGAGCAGCAGCTTTATTACCATATATTTTCTTTAATGATTAAAAAATAAACAAACAACCCAACCATGAATTTTATAGCATGCTTAATCTTTTTACCTGATTAACTTAATTACCAGGAACAGCAAAGTTAAAACTTAAGTTATTAAATGCTTGAAAGGTACCTAAGATAGTTCTTCCATAGGCTTAAGCACTACAGGATAAGGTCCAGCACTATGGTCATGTGGTAAAGGATCACTGCTGTGTATCTTGGTCCACCTCACCAGAAATGCCAAGCAGTTTCCTCTGTATACAGAGGCTCACATTTCCAGGCCTTGGAACAGCAACATTCACATTCATCCTCTCTCAACATGCAACTCCAACTCCGAGTCTTTGGTTTCCTTTTTAAGGGGACAGCTGAACATCACAGCAACATACACAACACCAGTGATGAAGCAAGAGGGTAGAGTTGGCACACACAATAAATTGGCTATTTTCACCTGATCCACACTTGGGACGAAGGCAAAGAAAATAGTTTTTGTTTTTATTCAGTTTTCAATGGCAGCTGTTGGAAAGCTGCTCAGCAGTTTGGAATGTCAGAAGCAGTCAGTCCCTTTGGAGCTCAAATAGCAGGAGATAGAGACAGCCAAGACCATAAAGCCGATAGCTGTGTACCCATGGAGTAAAACTTACTGCTTATTCACAGACACAAAGACCTATATTCTTTGTCACCAATAGCTCACTCAAATCTTGCAAGCAAGCCCTAAACTAAGTCTTTTCATCTAATCTGCTTCCTCTAAATAACTGTGTAGGATACATATCAGTACAGCATGTCTAAAAATAAATCTGCCAGTCTTACTGGAGGGGAAGCTGCAATGTCTGCAAGCCAACAAAAATAATTAATTTTTATTCTACTTAAAGTTCAGGAAAAATATTCATGTTTGCCAAATTAAAAAAACATTAAAAACAAAACTGATGGGAACAGAAAGTATTTTCGTGCCAGAAGAGGATATTAAAAACAATGAGGACTCAAAGTCAAATCTCTCATTATCCTTTTTAAAGGAACCTTCCAAAATACAATGTTCAGTTTTTGCAAGAATGATGTTACCTTTAAATAATGCTAATGTAAAAAGTTAATCATCTAACTTTTATATAATTATTTCTTTAACAAATAATGATGGGGCTAACCCACCCCAAGCACACACATTTGCTTGGGAATTTCTTCTGGCCTGCTGGCTTTAATTTTCAGCTCTTCTGACAGTGATTTATCAGCTCAGGCCTATTTTTATCTCTGGAGTTATTCCTGAAGTTCAGGAGACAGACATTCAATGAAGAAACAACATGCAGATAGGCAAGCCTGATGGCTCTCAGCTTTAGAGCCCATGAAAAGGTAAGAAAATCCAATAAAACAAAAAATGCCCTTAACACCTCTACTCAAAATGACTTTTTAACATTTCTTATAACTATTCTTCAGAAGAAAAGGTAGATGAAGCAGCTTTTCCGTGAGATCTGCCTTAATGCCCTTAATAAATAATTGTAGACAGCAACAAGAAGTATCATATAAATCATTAACCCTCATCTGTAGCCCAGACGGTTTGAAAACCCCAGCTGTTGTGTACTGAAACAAGTTAACGCCATTAACATCTTCCACATAATGCACCTCAAGAGGAGGAGGAGGGAGTGCTTCAACCTGCCAGACCATGAGTTGTACAACCCAAGATGCTAGCACATGTTTTCAAATGCTTCTCAGTCAGAGGCACACGTGTGATCATTTGCAAAAGAGGAACAGCTGGTTAATGCCTTACAGCCACACCCAATGCTAGGATGAATCAAACCAACTGTGGCTTAAAATGTCCCAATAGAGCAAAAGAGAGCAAAAACCTTTGCTCTGTCCTCTCTACAGTGGCCAACTAGCTATTTCTATGCCACTTGCAGAATTAGCTACTCTGAAGAATGAAAAAAATTATAAGGACTTTCAAAAGAGAACACATACTCATTTAAGAAATGCAGTCTGAAATCCAGTAACAACCAAATGAAAACTTCACTGTGTATATAAAATAATTTTTCTTCCTGAAAGTAGGTTATACTAGTTATCTGGATAATTTTACACATAGACATTACATTTGACTGTCCTACTTTCACATAGTTAAGTTTTACAAAATAAAGGACAACTAGGGAACTAATGGGAGAGAAGTAAAATCCTGTTACCTATTAGCAAA
Source organism: Chaetura pelagica (assembly GCF_000747805.2). Lineage (NCBI taxonomy): Eukaryota > Metazoa > Chordata > Aves > Apodiformes > Apodidae > Chaetura > Chaetura pelagica. Next base: position 1,095,995 of record NW_009952251.1, read on the forward strand.
TAGATAATTGAAAGAATAGGACAAGTAGCGCATTCTCAACATATCCAAGTAATACTCCATGAATCTGGTTATCTTACTTAGTCCTGATTCCTTCACTATATGTAAGATCATTTAGCATAGTGAAAATACATTAAACCTTCAAGGTAGGCAGCCATTTCCAGACTCAGTTATGCAATGAGAAAGCATAGCCAGTTCCTCTGCCTTCCTATCTCCACAGTGCTGACAACATCAGCATTAAGTACCTGCAAAATATCAGAGGTCCACAGCTATTTTTTGCAGGAAAGACTAAGTCTTACTTCCACTCAAAACAACGGCAAGACTCTCAAGGCAAAATTATTTGGTCTAAAATTAGTATAGTGTTATCAGGGACAAATCTGCATTACTAAACAATCCTGACACAGCAGAGTGATACTTGCACCATTCAGACCACAGTGCATGCTGGAGAAAGGCTGGAATATTTAGAGGTCAATTCAGTTGCTGCAGATGGGGAACCTACTTAGTCATCATATAACCTTCATCTTTTCAAACATGAAGAAAGTGTTGAGTTCAGAATTTTGTAATGTGGATACACACTCTTCAAACATACACTTTAAAACACTCATCCAGGTCAATTTTTCTAGAATGTTATTATAAAAAAGGTCAGAAATAGGCTTGGACTGAATAGATTAAGCTGAATTCTTATAGACTTGCCAGTATATCCCCTAAAAATTAGTTTTAAAATGTAGGTGAAATTGTCTCACAAGCAACAAATACAGATTTAGTGGTCCTTAAATCTTTATCAGTACTTCAGACAAAGGCAAAAATAGAAAGAAACATATCTAATTCTTATAATAATTGTAGGTCTTATAGAGCATGCTTTTAAATAGGAAATATGTAGTGCCCAGCACTACACAAAAAATCAGAAATGGGTAATACCCGGTATAGTTAACACTATCTGCTAGGATAGTATTTCTTTAAGGTGCACAAAGGAAGACAAAATCCAAACAACTGGAATAAATGCTAATGTATAACAACTGAGTCACCCCAACATAGTCCGTGTTTTGTACTGGATCTAGTAGCTCGTATTTCACAGCACCTTAACCTTGTAGTTGATCTCCAATTCAGACCTTTTAAAAAGCTCATTGCTTCTCAAAAGTTACCAGTAGAAGCGATAAAAACACCTGAATTTCCAGTGGAAAAATAAAGCAACACGTGACCTCTAGTTCTACTGTCCTTTTAGGCTCCCACTGTATTTGAGAAGTTACCACAAATCTATTTTTCTCTCAGAGATCAACCTAATTTTGCACTTCCAAGTGAAAGCACTAGACACTACAATATTAGACAACGGCACTACACTCCTGGCACAGGGAGAAAATTTGTGCTATACTTTGCATACTCCAAGTTCCACTAGTGCCATAAAAACGTGCCAATAAGAGAAGAGAAAAAATGTAACAAGCACTTACCACACAGTATTTCCCACTGGCTGTACTGTCTGATGTTACAGAACTCATGATGAGGGAGAGAGAAAAGGCTTAAGAAGATTGAGCTCTTTGTTGGATTATGAAATATTTTTTTGTAAGAAACATCAACAGTTGCTACTTCCATAAGTCTTTAATTCTAGATTATCTGTAACATACTTCAAGAGGTACTCAACTTGTGAAGGAATTCAGTCTCCCACTTTATTGTGCGTACTGATCAATTCAAGTTAGGCCAATATTTCTGTTTTGTTGAAGGACAAGAAAATACTTAAGTTATTTGCTTGCCTACAAAAATATCCTCAGGTCAATTTAAATATTATTTTAACAAGTCTTATTAGATGTAACAAAATCATGACTTAATTTTCTAGCTGTTCAGAATGTGACTGAAGCTGTATTAACATTGTTCAGTCTTTTTGCAGATCTCCATCTCCTTTAGAAACCATGTGTCACTGAATATTCAGCAGATCAACTGCCTAATGTTTATAGAGTTATCCAACGGGCAACTAATTACGGTATTTTGGTACAATGGTTTTCAAAACAGACTAATTTCATTTTAACATTATAATCAATGCTTAAAATCCTGCTCCAAACATACATTATCAGCTGGCCTGATGACGGACATCTAAGTTCCAAGAACAGAATTAAAGGATGAGCTTTAAGAGAAAATCAGCCTCTAACACATTGGGTTTGGGACATTTTGGAACAGCCTGAAAGCCTATTAAGATGGTAAGGTTCAATGCAGAAAAGTTCTGGTTTGTGATGTACCACAGAAGAAGAGGAAAAAAAAAAAAAAAAGAGGCAGAGGGGAGAAACTAGATCTAGCTAATTACTTTTTATCCTGTGGTCTTCTAAAAATAAAACCCCTGGGGATACCAGGCAAATTTAGTTCCAAGAAAATACTCCTGGGTATATAATGGACTCTTTTTGAATTATTTCATCTTCAAGGAAATCACATACTCAGAACTCACACCTCTGAGACAGCAAAACTGTATTTGGGACATAAAAGTGGACAGGATGACAGTATTAACTTCCCAACACTGAGGAAGCCATGACTTGACTGCTCAGGCTAGTTTGTAGTTTCCCAGCTGATGGTGACTGTATTCACTGCAGCAATTACAATGCAGCAGGTAATTTTACCTGCAAATTGTAAACAAAAGTCTGCTGTAGTGCTTCATCTACCCTGCACAGCACTTGAATATGCCTTGCAGCTGAGCACTGCTTCTATGAATTCTGTATACAGAAGAGTATTTTTAAGACACAATTTAAATACTTCATTTGCAAAAGCTATGTAAAAAAATCTGGGCTAGGTCAGGATGTTAATTTGTTTTACCTCCTGGATTACCTCCAGTGGACCCCTCATACATGTCATCCCCATGCACATCCTCCCATGCATGTTTCCACATACCTACCTCTCCCCCTCACCACTTGAGTCCATCTGCATAATTTACCCACAGTCCATGTCTCTCTACCCCCACATCTCCCTACCTCCCACCCTCTCAATGTTTCCCACTAAAACAGTATCCATGCATGATTTTTCCCACCTATATCTCCTGCCCTCCAACCTTATGCCCCCCTCCCCACCATTGCACCACAAGGTGAAAGGCTCACTCATTACAGACGTGTTCCTACATCAATACAAGCACCAGTTATAGGGCTGTGGCTTCAGGTATGCAAAGCAGGTTCTGTAAACAGTGGAGGAGACAAATAAGGTGTGTTTGACAGGAGTAAGACTTTAAAAAACAATACATGCAGTGGTGATGAATCCAGCCTATTTCAAATGTGGGAGAACTTTACCAGAATTATTTCCTCCACCTTATTTCTAACTTAAGTCTGTTCTACACAGCACAGCTCAGCAGTGCTTCTATAAATGCTGCATACAAGTATTTTAAGACAGTTATATTTGAAAAGGTTGAAAGTCTGGGTGGGATGATCCTCTTATACCACTTCCAAATGCCAAGAAAAAAGCCAAGAGGAAGCAAGAGGAAATCAAGGGGATAGGATAAAATACATGGAGTCTTGGTTTACAACTTCTATACAAATTTGCTATGTAGTCAGACCTAACTCTGTGAAAAAAATCAAGATACCTGGTAAACTCTCCTAGCTGGTCTCCTGTATGGCTCTCTCTCTCCATCTGAAGAAACAAAATAAGCAGTTATTTAACTGAGGAACATAACTGCTCACAATGAAACAGTGAACCAAGAATTAGAAGACTGTCATTGCTCACCACACAGAGTTAATCTATGAAGACAGAACTGAAAGTGTCTTCACCAGCTTAACATGTCTTGCAGTTTATCTCTATGTTATACAAGGTATGAAAGGAATTTAAACACCAGAAGTATTTCCAAGTGAAATAATCTTTACATGCATTTAACCATAAATACTAGATTTGTAATTAGTTGTGAAGAAATAGTTTCTGAGTTAGGTGCAAGAGCCTGCTGTGAAACACACACTCTTGGGAACTTGATGCTGCTGTCATGTGTATTGGCCCAACCCTTTTCACTGAAGGGAAAGCACAGGCCAGCTCTGCTTTGAGGGGTACACACTGGAAATCCTTCAATTCCTCAAGATTGATGGAAATTTTCTACCTTTCTCTTAATTCTGAATTGAAAGATAGCTGACAATGACTTCGCAGAAGGGGAATTGCTCCAAGCCTCACAGACAAATTAAGACTTCAGTCTAACACAAGAGCTAGCAAGAAGCCCCAAAATACATAATTTAACTAGTTCACTATTTCTAGTATAAAGGAGCCCTGGATCCAAATTCTGCTCATGAAGAGAGAAGCTTGCTTTGAGTGAATAGAAACATATTGAGTATGAGACCATCCCCAAAAATGGCATAAGTACCTTCCCAGGTAGGCTTCAGGAGTTGCAGTTTACTGAATAA
>NW_009952251.1:1100346-1131140 GCF_000747805.2 Chaetura pelagica
AATCCAGATTTTCTCTTCAGTCCTGGTCCCAAACCTTCACTCCCAGTCCCAAACCTTCACTCCCTGGACAACATGTGCTGAACCTTTCTGTTCCCAAAATCCAGGGCTTTTAGCATCTTCCCCTAATAGCAGGATTGTGAAGCACTCAGGAACCAACCAAAACTACTGTAGATGAAGCCAGGAAAAAGCAGATTCTCAAGTCCATTCTGAGGATGCACTGGAGGAATAAGGGTATGGATCAATCAGAAACTTCCACTCTAATGAATCTCCTCTAATAGGGTTAAAAGTGTATATTTTATTTGAAGTAAATGCCTTCTACACTCAGGGCAAATCTTCAGGCTGTCAGAACACAAAAAACCCCTCACTACTAAAAATTAATCCAAGATTAGTCCATAGCTCAAAGTGATGACTTTTTATTTTAGGGAAAAAAAAATAATATATATATATCCCAAAAACATTCCACTATTGCAGTTTGTAAAATTTTCACTGTTTTCAGTAGAAACAGTTCACAAGTCAGAACTCAAGATTCAAAATAACATCGTGCAAAATAGTACTGGCATAACTACACATAGCAAACAGACTACTGTAAATCCAGAACTCAACTGAGCTGCTCCAGTTTTACACCAGTGTACATCACTTTAAAATAGGCCCTTATTGCAGAACACCCCTGGAATTCCTCTTGCTTACAAAAATTGCCTTACATGCAACAAGTAACCTATTAGTACAACATATGCAAGAACACCTCCACAAGTTATCACAGTGTAACACAGGAAAACATATCAGCCAATTTAATACAGAGGCAAATCTAAAGGCAGTTTTGGACAACCCTTGACTGCTACCCTCAAAAATCACACATTTTATTAAATGAAAATAATTTAGAATAAAGCTTAGCAATGTTCTTCTTTAACTATCAATACACTGACAATTAGGGTGGATGAGGTGTCCAGAAAAGTTTTTGTTGTTGTTTTTTTAGCATACTAGATTTTCCAAAGAGAGTTGTTTCAAAAGGAATTTGTATTTAAAAAAAAAAAAAAGTTAACTTCAATGTTATCAGGCCAAGTCCTCTTCTGCAACTCAGGCAGACCTGTCAAGGCTACAGAAGTATCTGTACTCAAATACAAATCCCAGTGAATAAGTATTAAAGACCAAACCTTCAGTATTTACTGATGACATGCAATGAAATCAAGCAAGCAGTAATAGGACTCCATTTACATTCAAAGCATTCAGAAAGAGACTCTTGCAGTTCAGTTGGGGTACAGGACTGGAATTTCACAAAACATTTGTGAATATTTAACATTCTCTCCCCGCTTCACACACAAAGTAATAGTTTCAGAACAATGCATCTAGGTCATCTGTTGTATAAACAAAATGCTAAGAGCAGAACTGTTTTTCAGAGTTGCTGGACACTCACACTCATTTCAAGAAAATATACAGGTACATCTTGCAATTCATGGTCATTTTGTTTTCCTGCATACCTAGGTTGAGGAAAACAATTCCATAAGAATTCTTTGATCACAATTAAACCAACTCCTCCACAGCACTTTTCACCTCCCTAGGTTAGGAAAGGATTACCTTCTACTACCTTTTCTGAGAGAAAACTTTTTTCTTATAATATAAGCCAACCTCGATTGGGCCTAAGCCACTATGACATCTTTAGGCTATGACATTTGAAGAAGGGCACATGCTTAATCTATGGAATTATAGGAAGAAAGCATAATCCTGACATTCTCAGGTGTTTGGATGCTTTTATGTAAAGGGACTTTTTTTTACAGGTTATATTAATTTCATGAGAATAAGTAAGAATGACATACAAGCTTTGCTTTGAAGACATAAGTGCACCTCAGTTCTGGACAACAGGTCTGCAAGTCTGTCCATAAAAAAAAGATTCTTACAAATACAAGTCCTGCCTCAAACCATAAAGATAAAAACAGCAGACCTACGCAGACTGTATGTGGGTGTGTGCACAATGAGTCAAACAGAAATCAAGATACCTAAGAAGTCACCCTGCAGCACTGATTTTTTGTAACTACAGATCTCTGGTGACTCTCTGTGCCTTCTCCTTTGCCCTTTCAGTTTCACAGAGAAGCTGTCAGGTACTCACGACAAGGAAACATTCAGCAAGGAAATACAAACACCACTGGCAGTGAGTTACTGTGAAGACAACAGTTAGCATTTCAGAGAGAGTAGGGCAAGGAATTATTACTGCACCACTGAATTCTATTAAACTCAATAACCAGCAAGAAGTTAGGGATGAGGCAGAAGGATATGGATATGACTAATGGATATGACTAATGGATATGACTGTTTTTTCCTTCACAAAAGGCTCAGCTTCAGTGTTTTCCAACAATCTCAGATTCTGAATTCCAGTAAATTGTATTTTACAAGAAACCAAAAAATAGCCCTGAGAGTAAACATACTTTTTAAGAGCTGCTATTGCTTTACATAAATAAAACACAGCAATCACTTACTAGCACAGCATGCAATATTTAATTTCCATTCCCTTTTCTCCTTACTTGGGATATGTATGCACAACCAAGGATTATATACGTACATATATAATACATATACGTACTCAAGCATTACCTGTTACTTTTCCAAGCACTTAAATTTGTTACTTACAACAGGATTATGGCAACAAGCAAGGAAATAATAGCTGAAGCAAGTCAAACTTAAAAAAGAAGTCCTCTTCCCCTGGTGCCTTGAGGGTTTTTTTTAAAAAAGGATTCCAACAGTCCTAGCTGCCACCACTGACCTTCATTACAACAATGACCTCCTTCCTCTGACTTGTGTAGAAATTGACAACTTGAAGAACATAGTTTAGTGTATCTCAAACAACTGTCAGTGTTACTGAACACTGCCACCAGCCTTTAAGTGTAGCTAGAAGTGTAAATTACCAAGAAAACAACAGTATTAAGTGTGTCAAATTGTGCATAAAAACAGACCTTTAATTCTTCCTAAGCTACAAAGTAGGCAATCAAAGACTAGGTCTATGCATAGTTAGGATTTAAAGTATGCCAAAAGAACTTAAACCCTTTCAGTAAAACTGTGCTTGAGTAATGCATGGGTTAACCCCCCCAAAAAATCCTGGTTATTCCAATCTATACATAAAAGAATTTTTTAAGAGCTCCATGCTCTCTCAAAGCTATTTTGAAATCTATTTAAATACTTTAACAGCTCTGCTATGGCACAAGACAGCACATCAACAGTTTAAGGCTATTTTTTGTATGCATACATATAAAAGTTGGTCTCAGAACACGAATTGGCATATTTTCTTAATTCTGAGTCTTTAGCGTGGATTCATAACAAAGTAGAGCTGCCATGGCAGATAGTAGAATTGCCCTGTATATAAAAAGGACTGAATGTTGTCCTAAATGCAGTTTGTTTTTATAATCAGCAAAAATCTTGCACATTTACATTTGGTTTTTATCAGAGCAGCTCACTAATTCATACAGTACATTGTGCAATAACATATCAAGTAAACTACCAAAAAGATGCTTAAGTACTACAACAGATGCAAAATAAAGTCCTAGGGTAAGAAAGCCCACTGCTATTTGGGAGAGTCACTCTGTGATGAAAACAAACATCAGAATACAGTTTTGGTGAAGTCAGTTAAGTCTCAAGGCTGTAATAAAGGCTATTTGTTAACTTTAGCCCTTTGGCTCTTAACCGTTCAGTTAAGATCTCCTGATAAAGCACTAGGCAGTTCAGCATTGACAGAGAAGCTCTTTACAAACTACTGTTACAGAAACACAAAACAGACTTACAAACACTCCTGAATTACCTGATCTTCTATGAATCCTGTCAGTCCAGGTTTAAACAAACCTATCTAAAGCAATGTATTTTAGGCTTCAAATCACACTGTAACTGTTTCAGGAGAAATTAATATCCACTATACCTAGAAAAGAATTATCAACCAGTCAAATTACATAAATGTGATGCACAAAGCTGCTTATTTTAAAACTGTTCCTCAACAACTACTTCAGTGTAAATCAGAGCTGTTACTTCAAAACAGTTCTTTAGTCACATCTGCATAGTCCTACTTATTTTGATGCAAAGGAAAATGGTAACCCAAATTCTGCTCATTTGCTAATTTCAGAGGGCTACAATTTTAATACTTTTTTGTACATTTTTCATTTGCTGAATTTTTTGATGATGTTTTAAAAAGGGGTTCATTACACTCTAAACACAGGACTTGTGCATTCTAGTGTGATTTACACTTACTTGTTGAAAAAAGCATATTGCTATCAGTTATTTATGTAGGATTTAAACAGTAAATATGCATCAAAACTATTACTATTGTCTGCACAGGCATGCAGGTTGGTTTTTTTCCTCCTAAGTGAAATGTTTGCAACCAAATATTGCATATTAAGCACAGCATAAAACTGTTGTATTTGCAGTATAATCTTTAAGCAAATGCAGTTATGAGGTGACCCAAGTATGCAAGTGATCTGTGGAAGCTATGTACACGCAAGTCAGTGAGAACTGTGCATGTGTAACAGGCCAAAATTCAGATCCAGAAACTGTTCACGATGACATTTCGAAATGTCTGAATCTAACTCTGTAGAAGAGGTACAAGAACAAATTTTTTTCTAAGTTGATATAACACTGGTATTCAGGTCACAGCAGTTTTTTGCATATATATATTGTATTTACTCAAACCCAGGTAATGCACTCCAGGGACGCATGAGAAACCCCAATGAAGTTCCTGAAGAGTTTCCATTTGCAATTGCCTCACCCTCATTTTCATGTTATTATAATTTCAAAGGTACCATAACCTGCTGCATATCAGGACCAGGTATCAAAAAATCCTTTGTTTTACATGCCAGCCTAAGTTGCTCATCAAAAAGGGAGAACGTAGCCACCATAATAAATTCTGTGTAACAGATACCATGCCTGACAAACCATCACCTTCAACAGACACAAAACACCACTACGACAAAAGGGAGGAGGAAATCATGCACAGATACTTCAGTATTATGTGGCCAGGGTCTGTAACGCAGTGACGAGTTACATCAGAGCAAAGTTGTGCCAAGGATGATTAATGATTCAGGCTGACTCCATAAGTGGCCAAGCAAGCCTGTAAGAAGCAAGTCGCATATTTTCTGAAAGAAAGAATACCGAGTAAGGGGATCATGTTTTTTTCCCCCTCCCTTGCACAAAAATCCTATGGACAAACAGAACTATATTTGGGAAAGTGTTTTAAAATGCAATTTTCCAGCTAATAAACCAAGACCAGTGGAAATTCTGTGAAGGAGTTTTAAGAATGTGACTTACCTGAAGCACAAACTTCCCATATCAAAAAAAAGTACACTATACACTAACACTGCTTTATGGACACTCTTCTGTTTTAAAAGCTTCAAACACATTAACTTGTCTCATTTTGTTTAGGGCTGAGGCTGTTCACCAAGGTCACATAATTAGAGACAACTGAAATACTTCAGCAATCCTTTGGTCCCAGCAGCTGTAAAACAGCCAAGTAAAAAAGAATCTTCCCTACAAAAAAAATAATAAAAATAAAAGGCAGGAGGAGGATCATCACCAGTGAAGTGTCTTCTAAACATCCATCTGCTACACACCAGAAAAGGCAAATTTTTGTTACAAAACACATTTTCATACAAAAGACATCTTGCAAAACCATCTGATTGCCCCTCCCTCTGCAGATTACAATGGTAAATGGGATCAGCTGGTTGGTCTTGAGATTTTTAATGGGGAAAAAAGTCAAAGGACACACAGCATCGTAACAACTGGTCCTTTAAATGTCGAAGTATTATGACAGTCTTTGTTTAAAACAGTGTTTAGAAAAGCAGGAGTGAAAGAGAACTGGAGTCTTTGTAAGCAGAAAGTGCAACAGACCATCAACTGCTGCATCCTCCTGAACTTTTCAATGTGCTACCAAACTCTCAATTACATGAACAGTTCATTGACAACAGTGCCATAAATTGTTAAAACAACACAAATAGTGTAATTAGAAAGGTCCAATCAACTGGTTCAAATTTTTTCCCAGTAGTTGTCCAGAAAAACTTCAAGACAATCTAAATTTATCCTTCAGCTTCCTCAATATGTCCTGACTGCTGGAGTATAGAGGTCTGTGGTATTACTGTACTTGTTCCACGAGAGATCCTGTCCTGATCTGTATTTGTAGACAAGGAAGCCATAGAAATGGGCTGTAACAAACCAGGTGTCATGCCAGAGGAGACAGTCAGGCTGTGTGTACTGCCCTTAAGTGTGAGATCCTGTGTGGGAAGAAGTGGCTTGAGGATACTGACAAGACAGAAAGCAGAGCCGCTTTTAGGAATGAAATTCACCTTGTTCTTGTCAGGGCAGTAGAAGGCTGGAATTTCATGTAACGGCTTTGGCCTAGAAGAAAAATACAAATGTGTTAAAATTACATTGAACAACAACATTCTGTCAATGGCAGGTATGTATTGAGAGAACACATCACCAGGGACAAACCAAGATTTAAACTTGAAGTATTTCAGCTACTCAGACACTCCCACCTCAGGGCAAAAGGCAAGATTGTTTACATATAACACAAGATAAACACCATGTTCTCAGCGCAGGCTGTCTCCAAACCCAAGGAAGATACTAACTACATGTTGCAGATCACAGATTCTGTCCATGAATTGGCATATCCAATATATGATAAAGTACTCCCAGTGAAATTCTCCACTAACTTCCACAACCCAGCAAGTTCTGTCACAGACACAAACACTCTTTATACAGCAAGCCTTGTGAAGGAAAGCTGGCACAACATTGCATATTCTAAGAGCTGTTCATGATCATAGAGAGGCCCCCCTTTTCTAGACTTTTCCCTCCTTTGCAGGTTCACCTGAGAGTGGCCTGAATCTCTGTAAAAGATTATCCTATCTTACTTAAAAACTCAACACTGTAAAATGTAGCATGCCCAAAACAGCATTTGTTATCAAGTACCTATAACCTGGAAAAGAAGCATGGAACACATTTAGATCCTGACTTACAGTTTTGCCTTCTCTGCATATAGTTCAACCTACCCAGAGGAATGCTTTATAAAAGACAGAGCTGGAAGGGAAATTGTGGATAGCACAGGCATGCCTTCCGTGTCTATGTGTAACCCTGCGATGTAACTTTACTAAGCTAGTCTACTTTAAGAATAAACTTTGTGAATCTATTCCAAAGCCTCTCTTTCCTGCTGGAAAACAGCCATCAGAAACTTGTACTCAGTTTTTCTTGTAGCACTGTCCTTCAGCCTATAACCTCCTCTTCTCTTCCATGCGTTTTTAAGACAGCCATATGCACCTCTATTTTCATTTTACTAGACCATGCAAGCCACTCTTTCAGTCTGCTCTTGTAGCAGATACCCTACTTTCAAAACTACTTTCGTTCATGAAATAAGGTACATTTCCATGTTAGTTGATTCTTCAAGTGTCCTGAAAACTCAGCCCCATTGATAGGTTGTTTTGTTGTTTGGTTTTTTTTTCACAAATGAAAAGCCTGTAAACTTCAAACAGAAATAATGTTAATCCAAAGTTGAGCTTTAACTAGCTACACTCATGTATTCCATGTATGTGTGGAATACAGTATCAGATGTGAGAAAGATTTTTGCAAGAAACTTCAGTGTCTTAACAACTGCCAAAGCTAGGTAAAAACTTCTGTAGAAGCCCATTTCACTCTACAGCAGAACAGTCCTACAACTCTGTAGCAAGGACAAATGCAATACAAGTCAAATCACAATAGAGTATGTTCTTGGAGCAAATGAAGACTATCTAATCTGCGGGCAACAGAGTTTACACACATTAAAATAGGAGACAGGTAACTTAAGGTACAGAAACCCTTTCCATGTTGCCATGCAGAGGCCATAGAGACCTCTCAAAAATCCATTTGCAAACATCAGAGATGGAAAATACACAAGGCTGCTGTAATTTTTTTTTAGTTACTGCTTATACTAGATGGCATTGTTGAGATATCATAGGCCGTAAAAGAATTATAAACAAATTATATTCCTTGTGTGATGAAATGAAATTTTTAACTATAGGTGAAAATTCTTGCAACTAAATGATGCAAGGGTACAAAAACACCACCAAAAATAACATAAAAAACCTCAGAATATTCCCAAATGCCAAAAGCTGGCTTTTTCAGAGTAACTGATGCATCAAATACTCAGCATCAAATTCACTCCTGTCACTAAAATTTTCTCAACTACATAGACGTAGCTGAAAAAAAATATTGTGTTCAGACTCAAGATGTACACTTGCTTTACAGCTTCTTAGCATATCTCTCTGTACCTGATTATTTGATTTCCTCCCCCACTATCTGCCAGGTAAGGGAGAATCCTCTCTAGTTACCCTGATTTTAAAAAAGAAAAAAAAAATCTCTCAAGGATTTTTATTTTAATACAGAATTCCAGCAATAAAATACATGCATATATATGAGTATATTGTCACACAAAACAAGAGAGAACAGGCTGTTACTATGGTTTTATAACTGGACTAATAATTTTGATCTGACACAAGAATCAATAAACCAGTGGGTAACTCTAAATGTCAAATGTAATTTGTTATGTAGTAAAAATCAACTTACAAGCTTTCTTCAAAGACTTTCACCTTTTCACAGCCCTCTGGAGGTTCACGCTTAAACATGTAGCTGTTGTTGGGTTTTGGTGAGGTAGCATATTTTGGCAAGGGAGAATTATTCCCATTCTCTGCAGAAACAGAGTGTCTCATGAAAAACAATAAATATCTTTAAATGCCCCCCCAAACTGAAATCCACTTGATTATCAATGTTATAAAAGTAAGAAACATTTTTGTTCCCCTCCAAGTCTTTGCAAATAAGCTTATCTCAATCACTTTCCTACTTTCTATTTCTCCTTGTGTAATTTTCATGTTCCTCTGCAATCTCTATTAATTCCTGGACATTTTCAATTTGTCACTGCAAACCTGAATCTATGCTCCTTTGCCTAGCCTAAAGAAACTGGCAGAAGCCATATTCCTTAAAAACAGAACAGTTTTATGTTTAATTATGAAATTCACCTAGTGCATCTCATAAGATTTCTGAAAAAAAACCCAAACAACACAAAAAACCCCAAACAAACAAACACACCACAACCAACCCCAAGCAGCTAAACTTTCATGGGTCGATGTATGAAATGCTAGGTGGTTACACTGTATGCTACTGCTTCTCCAACTTGCTTAAAGTGCTTGAGGAATATATTATTTAAAAACAAAAACTTGTTTCAGAAGCACATTCCTCAGTCACATCTATCCAGCTTCAATTACAGAACACTAGATATGTGCATACACACGGTATTCAGAGCAATTTGGAAAAAACAGATTACTTAAAAAACAACTTCCTACCATTTCTCAATGGATATGGGAAACAAAAGCCCTTTTACTACATGTTCACACAGCAATGAGTTCAAGTTTAGCACTATTGAACTTTAAAGTAACACAGTACCTTTATCTCTGGAATCAGCAAGAAGATCATCTGTAGAACATGGACTTTCTTCATTGCCTTCGTTACAGATGGTAAGAAATGAGTTTGGAGATACTGACTGCGATCGACTGCTGCTGTTGCTACCCCTGTCTGCTCCACCAGGTGTTTGGGTATCAATGCTGCGAGTACTACTACTACGCTGAACCAACGGAGGTGGTGCACGGTGCCCATCTGGAATATCTTGAGGCTGTTAGAAAAAAAGGTATTGGATGGCTGCTCTTATCTAGTTAGCTATTTCTTTAAGCACACATTGAAAAGATCCCCTTGAGATTTCTTTTCTCAAGGCTGAACAGCCTTTTCTCATCCGAAAAATGTTTCAGTCCCTTAATCATCGTTGTGGCCTGTATTTCGGATACTTTATTACTAAGTTTACCACTAAGAATACCTAAAACAAAAAATTAAAATGGGCAAGTTACCCTTCAAATGGGATGCAGACAGGGCAACATGGGCAAAAAGAAAAAGTTACTACAAAAACTTTCAAAACAGACCTTGTGCCTCTTCCCCTGTTTTACTAAGATTTCTTCTTTTATTGGAAAACAAATTACATCACAGTAGCCATACATAAACTGTTCAGATTCAAACTTTAACTCTTTCCTTCATTTTGCCTTTCAAGAGACTTTTCAACTAGCTTTATTAAAGAAAGCAAAATTAATTTCAGACAGATTTAATTTAAAAACTGTAAAATAAAGCTTGACTTAAAATCCTCAGAGCAAAACCACAATAATTATAGAAAGCAATCATGGTAGCAGATACATACAACAAGCTCTTCCTCTTTGTCTCCAGTCTCCTTAATTATTATCTCAATCTCCTGATTGAGTCCTTCTACACTGTTTCGGAATCGTGAACCTGTTGATTTGGTAATAGGTATCACAGGAACAAGAGCACTCTTTGGGATGGGAGCCTGGAGAACCACAGACAATAAGAAAGCAATGTAGATTTACTTACTAAGCAGTTACTATTTCTACTAAAAGTGAACCTTTAAACAGAACACATCTATAATTCAGTATCAACAATTTACATGAAACTATGGTGATTGTGTAAAATGGATACCTTAAATGAAGATACAGACATCCTGGATTTTGTTTCAAATTGCTTTCTAGCAGGAAAAGCTTTAAACAATTTAATCTCAAAACTTCTCTTGATATGGTCTACCTCCAGCTCAACACTGCTTTACAAAGAAAAATGTTACAGCAAACATTTTAATGTAAGCAATCTTGAAGCCTTTAAAATATATTCATGTTCCTTCTGAAATGAGCTGCTATACAACCATTTTTCTTCCTTCACTCTTGGATTTATCATTTGTAATTTCATTAAATCTGCATTTTATTGGAAGTCTGCTGTCACCTATAGTAACAGGACACATGCAGATGGAAAATTATTCCACAAATGCAAGCCTGCATTATGCTAGAAATTAAGACCAATGTAGGAACTGTATTAAGCCAAAATAAAAGGTTGACAAAACAACTTAGGAAGACTTCCACAGAAAAAATAATATTCCAAACTCAAACATTAATATATAGTTACTTCATAATGGAGATTAACATTTAAAAAAGCCAGGGTTTCACAGTATGTATGAAAACCCCATTGTCAGAAAACACGGTACTAAGTACTCCAGAGCCCCTTTTGATACACCACAACCTTGTTTTCCCCATCCTCTCCATTAACATCCTCCTCCATTAAAAAATCAAGCTACCAGAACATTAGAAGATTCTGCCCTAAACTTCAACAGACTTTTTGCAATTATGTAGGGCAAATTGAATGTTTTCTGCAAGCACTTAGTTCAACTCAAAAGACCAGCTTGGCACTTAAAGTCTCAGTAGAATCCCTGTGTAAAATTCCTAGACTCCATGGCCTAGTGAGCTGTGACTATGTCCTCTACTGACTGAAAGAAGGTAGGCAGCATTCTCACCTTCAAAGCCGTTTGTGGCTTTTTTTTCCCCTCTAAGTAACAAGACTATGCACAGACAGACTCCAAAATACTGCAACTTTGCATTTGAATTCTTAAAAACTACATAAAATTGGCTTAGCAGAAGAACTACCTTAGAAAAATTAACATAAACAAGAGAATTCTAAATGCAGATAATAATGCAGAGTTTCTAAGACAGCAAAACTTATGCATTATATTGCTTTTGCTTCACCCAAACATTAGAAAAAGCTAAAAAAAACCCAACAAACAACAAAAAAGCCAAAGGCTTGCACAAGAACTACAACAGCTTCTGCTCAGGAAATGCTTGTGATTCTGTTTATGACAACAAAACCCAAACATGCTCATAATGGCCAAACTTGGAAATGCTTTCAAAAGTAATCTTCAAAAGATGATGAAAAAGAGAAAATAGAAACCACTGCAGAAAAGCACAAAAAAGCCTGAGAAATCAACCCTGCCTGTTCCAAACAAGGCCTTGGATCAACAATCCAGTAAACTAACACAAGCCATCATCTGGACATAATACAGGTACATACATCAGCACAAGCATAGGCGCTAATAAAGACCGTTTATGCACCCAATTATTAAATAGTACATTCTTAGGACAAATTGAACTTTTTAACAAGTTGAAAGCATAATGCTTATCTAAGACTTCAGCAGCCATTACCAAAACATTATTTCCTACCACAGCAATTAGAAAAGCACAAGTTGCTCCAATAGAGTTTCTTATGGTTCAGTACAGCATGTTTTACTTCCAAGAGAAGTAACACATTGTACATGACTAAGAATGACTTGTTAACCCAGAGTGTTGGAAGGTGGAAAGGGAAGGAGGTACCGTTACAGGGTTGGAACAACCAGCCTCAAAACAATAATATTTGCATTGGAAATACTGTTTTCACAGAGGTCTGCATGGAGCTGGGCCCTGACATGCTCGAATAGGCTACCAATGTCTGACTACTCACCTTCCTATTTAGGAATGCAAAAAATGAAGGTCTCAAACACATGATCATAAATGTAGTGCTCACGTAACACCATACTGTCAGAAAATTAAGAGACCTGAAACTTACAGGAAAGGCATAAGCTCACAAGATACCAATTAAGGGTGATGACAAAATTAAATTTTCAGAGGCATTTCAGAAAAGTTATTGAAGCTTTTCCAATTTTTCAACAAGCAACAGAACTTTAATAGAATCCAAGGTCTTTTGATGCTTTCAGATATTAACATTAATACACCTCAAGGTTGAATGCATCATGGTAAATCCACTCTATAATGAAATGTGCTTGCTACCTATGTAATGTGGTAACAGTGAAAAAAATGCAAAACTGCAAAACTCTATCTGGTTGGTCTCAATATTGGTGGATGCTTAGGATCAATCAACTGATAAGACATTAAGGACACATGCTTCCCAGGAAAGTGAAAGGAGCAGGCTTGGTTCATAGAGTCCAGCAGTAGTATAACAACAGCAAATTGCACTGAGAAAAAAAGATTATTCTGAAAGCCCTAATCCATTTATTCTTCCACCTGGCTTCAGGTCTGGCCTCAATTCTAGTTTCTCCATTACATTAAAGCCGAGAATAAAGGAAGAACCCACTGGTTTGACTCCTGTTTACAGATTTAGTAACATGCAATTGACTCAAAATCCAACAGTCTTGGAAGCACCCCGAGATCATCTGAGGAGGCTATAACCCTTCTGCAAACTCATCTTCCTGTAGAAAGAGGCAGAATTGAACATTTCTGTCATCATGAAAAAATAAACTAAAAACACATTCAATTGCTCTGGGAAAAAAAAAAAAAAAAAAAAAAAAAGAGTAGTCAGGAACAAGGACTTGATCAAGTTCCTCACCAACTATTTCCTCATTTTGATTAGAGTGAAAAGAATAACTAACAAATTATTCCATAGAGATTGTGTGGATTTTTTTCTTAAAAAAAAATAAAAATAGAATGAAAAAGTACAACTAAACAATCAATTGGAAGCCCTTAGGTAGCAAGAATCACTGTAAAAATTCTGTTTAATCTCAAGAACTGTGGCAAAGCTTAAGCGTCTACTAGTAGGAAAGAGGAAATAAATACACTGGAATTGCTTCTTTAATTTAAATTAGAAGAGTATGTCATTTCCAAAATGTTAAACAGTTTACCTGGTCTCTGAGAAGGGACTAACAAGGCAATTTCCTAACACATTTTCTCAACCTTGTCAGGAATCCAACCCTGGATTCTTAGAAACCTTTGTATGACCCTCTAGAATAAACAACTGCAAGTTTTCTTCAGTTTGGAAATTTTAAAAAATATAAATTCTAAATATTCTAATCACTAGCAGCAAGTGTTTCCACACAGTCCTTCCCACAACTCCTGAAGGAACTGAGCTGGTCTCAGAAATACTAGTATAGCAGCTCCCTGCAAAAGCATGAGAAAGCTTAGGAACTTCGCTCTTGATGCCCACAGTTACAGATTTTCACTCTGACTTAGAAAGCAGCCTTTAAATGCCACTAATTTAACTTTTCATTTACTCTTTTTGAAGTCATCTGTAACTTCCTCCCTTCACAAGTAGCTGGACACAGTTGGCACAAAATTTACCGAGCAATACAATGGCTTGCCTTGTAACACAATGCTGAAAAAACTGCTTTGCCTCAGTTTATGTTTTATAGTCTGTTTCACAGGCTTAAAAGCTAATTATCTGTTGTGCAATATTTTATTCACATACTCTAAATTTTGGCAGAACTTAAAAAGACCTTCCCACAAAAAGCAAAATTTAATGAGCATGATAATAAAATAATTATGATGCAAAAACCACATACATAATTTGAAATGGGGTATTCTTCATAGTAGTAGCATCACTGTTCATTTTCAAAACAAAAAACCACAAAGATCATCTATGTTAAAGTGAGAATAACCTAGCATTCAAAAATCTACAGGTTTGTACAATACCAAGCCAAACCTGTTAGACTGCATGTAATTCTCTGGAGTGCTGAAGGGCCTACAAGAGAAGTTCCTCAGTACACTATTTTTGTTGTTGTTGTTGAAATGCCTCAATTGCCCACAAGTACAGAACAAATCTCCAAAAAAGTAAACAAGACCTGAATTTTTTTTTTTTTTTTTTTTTTTTTTTTTTCTTTTTAAATAGTGGAAAAGAAGTCTCAGTAGTTAGACATTGAGCAGTTTAATACTGAAACACTACTCAGAAACTTTAAGAACACTGAGGTATATATATATATATGTATAACATTTTGGAATGTTCTGACTTAAACGACAGCCGTCACTAAGATTAGCAGCATCCTACACTACATGCATACTGTGGTAAAGCAGATTAAAATGTAGACATACTAGATAGCCTGTTTCAAATTAAAATTGTTCTTCTGCTACTCAGAAGGAAACAGTTTCATTTCAAGATTTAAGGAGTCTGAAGAAGTAATTCCTAAATTATTATGTCAAAAAAGGTAATTCTAAAAAAGTCTAGTACAGTACTTATAACAATATAAAGTACTGAACTCAAGAGGCACTTATGTCCTGAAAATCCATTACTTGTAATTAGCTGAACTGTAACAAGGATAAGTTAGGGTCTGAGACAAAAGATGCTACTGATTTTTATACAAAAGCAGGAGTTCAGAAGAACAGTGCAGGAGAAATTAAAAACACTGCTGTACTTTCTTATTTCCAGTCTTGAAGTATAACAGATTCACTCAGACACCTGACTTATATCTAAAAAAGAACGTGGCTGTTCAGGACTGTATGTATGGTTCTCCCTTCCATGTTTTATTTCATCCTTTATCAGAATTGGCAAGTACCTGTAGAGCAGGACACATGCTGATGTCACAAAAGCTTTTCTCCCTGGCCTAAATTACTTCCGTAAGTATGGAATGACAAAAAGGAAACAGTTTTAATTAACTGGTATCCCAGTACAATATTTTTTATAAGAATGCTAACTGTATTTCAGGAGTAACTGGGAATATGATTAGATCAGCAGAGAAGCTTCAAAGCTCAAGTACTTTCTCAATTCACGACACCGACTGTTCCACAATTTCTTTCAACTACATTGTCTTGCAAGGCAATTGTGGGGGATTTGTTCTTCTTGTAACTTCTTGTAACTGTTACAATAATTGTGTATATATTGTAGATATAAATGTGATACATCAGGAGGGGGGGAAGTGTTCCTTTGAGAAAGTGACGAAACTTTCCTATTGGTTTTCTTAAAAATACTCAAGCAAAAGACACTTGAAAAAGTATCTGTGTTTCTAAGAGCCTGTAATTTTTTTTCTACCTGCTATGAACTAAGTTAGAAATATTATCTCTCTGTGAACCTGACTTCATTAGCAGTCTTGAGATAAAACTAAAACTGCACACAGAAAATGTGTGATCAGCAAAAACTACAAATTTATTTTACTGTATCATTTTACCACCCGTTTGCTCCATGTCATATTGTACATGCAAATTCAGAACTGTTACAGCAATGAATTATTAAAAAGATAAATCTATGGTTCTAGATTAAACTTATCCATCATCCTTTTGTAGAGTCTGCGGAATGCACTTTAACAGATAGCTAGAAGGATCTATCCATCTGAAATTCTTTGAAATTGGGAGTTCAAAGCCAACCCAGTCAAGTAACAAAAAGATCCAGAACATCATAGACTAGACGAAATGGAAGGGAACATCTCTTTTTTGTAGAATTCACCTATAGGTACAGTATGTTTAGCACTATATGGTATTTTTAAGTTGCCTTTAAAGCAAATCACAACCTTTAAAGGATCTTAAAATAGTATTAGCTACCCAACCTGTCCAAAAAACACAGCCTTACCTGACTGTGGTTAATGGCTGCATGGTTACCATGAAAGGGAGACTGTCTTTCTTTATCGCGATGATGCCTGCTGCTGTGTTTGCTTCTCTGCAATTGCTGACGCAATTTTGCAATCTAATAAAGGAAAAAGTCACATCAGATTTCCACAGTTACATTCAGGTACACACAGTTTAATCCATTTTATTCCACCACTCAGTTAAGATTCTTTACTGCCACAACATTCATAATTATTGCCAGCACTAAATTAGACTGAAGTTCTTGCAAACTCAACACGTTAGCTAGCAGTTCAGCCCAGAAGATACCTCTAGAGGTTTAATGAAATAATGTGATAAACCTAAAGTTGGAAAGTAGTCTGTTCATGGCTGTATTTCCTTCTTTGATGAAGAATTTGACACTTTCTTTCCCACACATTCAGCTTATAAATTTTAATAGTTCTGCATTTTTCTATGAAATCAATATGAAACTAACAGCCATTTCTTGTATTTTTACCAAACCCATGATAAATCAAAGCAGTACAATATTTATGCCTTCCAGAAAGCACACTGTAACAGTGCATACCAGTAAAAAATCTAATCCAAAGGTATCTCAAATAATAGCATTTCTGACCTCCTTGAGTTGATCATTACTGCCCCATGATGCTGAACGTTTGTGTGAGCTTCTCTTCTTTTCTAAATACTCTTCAGCCCAGGCACTTTCAGTCTGCAGCAAGAAGTTCACAGAATTAAAAGAAAGCTTTCTGGCAAAATATTTTGAGATAAATTAGAAGACAGAAAAGTGTTAAGATTTGCTAGGTTGAGAACTATAAGTGAAAGTAGTCACTGACTAGAAGCATGTCTGACAAGTAAAGTAGAAAAACTGGAGTGGAACTACGTTATTAAAAAAAATAGAAAACAAACAACAACACAGAAAACTTGCAACTTTCAGACCTACTCTAATACAGGAATGTGCTAGTTTTCACTCCAAATTATTAAGCATAAGGTAGTATTGACAGCCAGATGTACCACAAGCTGTAACAGAGCTCTGCAGAACTCATATGACAGAGCTGAATTTGGGGAGATGATACATTTTATTTCTTTCACAGAAGCCTACCTTGTTATTTCTGACACATTAGCAAGAGTAGCTTGGTGTAAACATTGTAAAAGCCTGCACCAGTACAGCTTCAAAATCATGTTCATGCTCAGAAGAATGAGAAAAACGAAGGCAAGGCATACAAGCAGCACTGTATCTATTACAAAACAGGGAATTATTTTATTAACGCCTCAAAGGGCTTCAGGTTCAGTTATCTCAGGTCAAGCAGAAAGCAACACAGGTAATACTAAGCCAGTTTCACCAAAGCAACCAAGTCATTAATATTTAAGATAGAAACTTGCAAACATACTGTGGTGAAAAAGTTCTGAGAAATTCAAAGTATCATTAAGGCAAGCCATATTTATTTAAGGGTAGCAAAATGGACAGGCAAGCCTGTGATAATACTGGATGCTTTGTGACAGTTTGCACTCCTGCTTAACACTGTCCAGATGACCTTCAAAAGCAGTGAACTGTAAAGGCTCTAAGAAGAGGGATAGTACATCTATCAGGAATCTCCATGCAGTCACAAAAAACATACCTAAGAAAGCAGGGAGAAGGATTTCTGGAAGTAGCTTACATAGTGAAAGTGACAGCGAATTCCTTTGAATTCACTGTTGCCACAGTGCAGCTCTTAGCACACAGCAGTGCTCTAGCTATCACAGCTTTAGAAGTCACTGATAGCTCACCTTCTCCTACAGACAGGAACTTAGATTGCCTCAAAGCCTTCACATCTCCAGCATGCAAAAGATGTAATTACATTTGAGAAACAGCTTGCAAGACACAAGCTGACCCTTCTTATCCCATCTGTATCAGAGCACAGAAACTCACAAGGCCTTCAATGACGTGTTATTTTTTAATCCCCATTTTCCAGGGAAAATTGAGGTGTAATTCCAAACATAGAGGTTGCAATTCGCATCACTTTGAGATAAAAGTTTCATCTAAATGAAACCTTCACTATCAGTATTTTTTAATCTTCTTCATTTGAAAAAAAAAAACAAAAAACCAAAAAAACCCCCTAGGATAAATATGAATAATAATAATGCAGCAGCATTGCTTTGTAATTCTTATTTCATAGCAAAATTAGAACCCTTTAGAATTTATTTTCCATCTTATCTTCATAATAAAATAGTAATTGGTAGCTCCCATCCCCAAGTTTCCATTTTTTAATCAATTGCCAATCCAGAGTCTCATCCCATCCTCTATCTTCTTAGGCAATTTTAGACACAAATTCTAACTTCCCAACTCAACACAATCCTTACAATTGCCTACAGTATTATAATTAACACTCTAATTAACTTTTGCATTTAAATTATATTCAAGATTTTTACTCAAGAAAATGAAACCTTCACTATCAGTATTTTTTAATCTTCTTCATTTGAAAAAAAAAAACAACAACCAAAAAAACCCCCTAGGATAAATATGAATAATAATAATGCAGCAGCATTGCTTTGTAATTCTTATTTCATAGCAAAATTAGAACCCTTTAGAATTTATTTTCCATCTTATCTTCATAATAAAATAGTAATTGGTAGCTCCCATCCCCAAGTTTCCATTTTTTAATCAATTGCCAATCCAGAGTCTCATCCCATCCTCTATCTTCTTAGGCAATTTTAGACACAAATTCTAACTTCCCAACTCAACACAATCCTTACAATTGCCTACAGTATTATAATTAACACTCTAATTAACTTTTGCATTTAAATTATATTCAAGATTTTTACTCAAGATTCAAGGCTTATTTCATTAAATAATATCTGACTCATTTTAAAGGTTAAGGATTGCTTTGATACTCATTCTCAAAACAGTCAGAAATCTTTTTAGAGCAAGAGTAAGAAAGACATTAAATTATAAGAAGCCTTTACCTCAAGACAAAAGTATAAGATTATTTTGGCAACTCTCCTGACTTTTTCCCCACATTTTGTTTATAATAGTTATTTTCAAGAAACACAGACTCAATAAACAACAGGCAATGAGGGATTCCTATTTCTCTAGGCTATTGAGGTACTACTATTTGCTTATTAGTTGCTACCATTCATAAAATCCTTTTGCCTGTTCTAGAATTACAAAAATAAATTAGTTTAAGGTTAAACCTATCTCTGTTAGTAGAACACTTAAGATAAAGTCTAAGATGCAAAAACTTCATAGTTGAAATTCATTACTCTTTAAGAAATAAAAAAATACAAAATAACTGTTGTATTTCTCTTCAATTTTGACATAGCTGTACTTCAAACAACCACAGCCAAAGTCAAACAGGTTTCATTCCAAGCAAAGAAGACAAGATTACAAACAGCAGCACTTAAAACATGTATCTGCATGAATGAATTCTAGCCAGACCATAGGACAGCTCAGCAACACACATCATCCAACAAACATTCTGCATGTATATAACTCACTCTGGTTTTATAGACAGATTTCATCAAAATAATCAGTTGAAGCATGAGTCTGATACATAGCCAGTCTCTGTGTGACCTGGGATATCTTCCACAGCTCTCAGCTATGACATATGGGCATCTCTAGAAAGGTCTGAAAGCCAAAGTGTGTCACTAACTGCTGTCTCTTTCCAGTTTGCTTCCTGAACAACTCTACTCCCTCTGCCATAAATCTGCAGAATCAAGATACTCTGCTTATGCAACTTGAAAGTCTTTTGTATCTCAGTAGACTCAATTCCTGTTCCCTAAACTTTTGAAATCTGAATGCAACCATTCCATCTCAGACTTTCTAAAATTTGAAATTACACACTGGAGCCAGAATATCTTGTAAGTGAAACTTCATCCAAATATCTGGTCTTTAGAAACAATAAATGATACAAATGGCAAGCCTATAATTTCTTGGGAAAAGAACTATTGTAAATCACATTTTAAAACTTGTTCCTAGCTTACGAGGTTGCTCTCAAGCACACCAGAAAGATTAAAAGCAATAATGTCTCATAAGTGTCATATCAATATAAGCTTTAGATATACGGATGTATGTCTGTAGCCCAAAACTTGCTACTGGTTTGATAAATCTTAAATTAGGAAGTGCGAACAGATCATTCCGTTTCCCTCAGCAATGTATTAACATCAATCACCACCACTGACTTCACTCATTCTGCAGAAATATCCGATGCCCTCTACAGTCTTGCCATTAATCTCTGCACATTTCCCCTTACACATGAAAGCCCCACTACCACAGCACCTAGATGTATCAGAATTGGAAGAAAAAGACAAAATAAAAATATAAACCAAAAAGGATGGCATCTAATCTAGCTAGAAAGTTCACAGAATATAATAGCCCAACCATGACTCAGATTAAACTGCAACTAAGCTGAAGGAGATCAACTGAATATAGCAAATACTTTGGTAGCAATATAGAAATGTAATTATTTTGAAAAAAAAAGTATTATTCTAAGAAATTAAATATGAAAAAAAAATAGCTAAGGCACCCCGACTGGCTTAGTTCTGTCCTCTAATAGCTAAGCATGAACAGCAACTCCTTGTCTATCTTACACTCAGAGAATTGCTGGAGTTGGAAGTGACCTCTAGAGATCATCTAGTCCAACTCTCCCACTGAAGTAAAGCACTTTGCACAGGACTGCATCCAGGCAGGTTTTTAATATCTCCGGAGATGGAGACTCCACAACCTCCCTGGACAGCCTGTTCCAGTGCTCCGTCACCCTCACTGTGAATAATTTTTTCCTCATATTTAAATGGAACTTCCTATGTTCCAACTTGTATCCATTGCCCCTTATTCTGACACTGGGAACTACTGAGAAGAGCCTGTATCCATCTTCCTTGCATCCACCCCTTAGATACTTATATATATTGATAAGGTCTCCCCTCAGCCTTCTCATCTCCAGGTTAAAGAGTCCCAGCTCTTTCAGCCTTTCCTCATAACAGAGATGCTCCAATCTCCCTATCATCTTCACCACCCTCCTCTGGACTCTCTCCCTCTCCAGTAGTTCCCTGTCTCTCTTGAACTGTGCAGCCAAGAACTGGATGCAGTATTCCAGCTGTGGCCTCAAAAGGACAGCGTAGAGAGGGAGAATATCTCCCTCAACCTACTGGCCACACTCTTCCTAATGCATCCCAGGATTCCACTGGCCTTCTTGGCAGCAAGGGCACACTGCTGGCTCATGGATAATTTACTGTCTACCAGGACTACCAGATACTTCTCCTCCAAAATGCTTTCCAGCAGATCTACGCCGAACCTATATTGGTGCTTGGTGTTCTTCCTCCCCAGATGCAGAACCCTACACTACTTGTCCTTGTTGAACCTCATAAGGTTCTTCTCTGCCCAACTCTCCAGCCTGTCCAGGTGATGCTGAATGGCAGCACAGCCCTCTGGAGTGTCAGCCTCCCTTCCTAGTTTGGTATCATCAGCAAACTTGCTGAGGACACACTCTGTCCCCTCATCCAGATCATTGATGAACATGTTGAACAAGACTGGACCGAGTACTGATCCCTGAGGGACACTGCTGGCTACAGGCCTCCAACTTGACCCTGATCCGTTGATCACCACCCTCTGAGATCTCTCACACAGTCAGCTCTCAATCCACCTCACTGTCCACTCATCAAGCCCACTCTTCGGGAGTTCCTAACAAGGATGTTTTGGGAGATAGTATCAAAAGCCTTGCTGAAGTCAAGGTAGATGACATCCATTGCTCTCCCCTCATCTAGCCAGCCAGTAATGATGTCATAGAAGGCAATCAGGTTGGTCAAGCTCTTTGGTGAATCCATGCTGACTTCTCCCAATGACATTCTTCGTTTTCACATGTTTTGTGATAACGTCCAGAATTATTTTTTCTAACATCTTAGCAGGGACAGAGGTGAGACTACCCAGCCTATAGTTCCCTGGGTCCTCCTTCTTGCCCTTTTTGAAGACCAGAGTGACATTAGCCCTCCTCCTCTCATCATGATTTGCTTACCTTTTTCAACCCATCTTCTAACTATTTTTTTCCAATTCACTTTCCTCCAGAGAAAACTTGTTCCTCAGCTCTCCTTTCTTCACCAGTTTCTATTTCCACTTTTTCCCCTACAAAACACTTTACTTCTCTACAGATGTGCTTCAAATTGTGGTCCTTTCTGCAAACTGTTCTGCATCCAGAGAAGATGATAATGTAGCAATGCTGCAGACATCACCTGCTCAACATCCTGCACATCAGAGTAGACAGCACACAAAAATATAGGTAGCCACATTTTTGTTATTTTTACCAAACCCAAAGCAGGCTCAGACTCAAGTAGGTCCCACATGCTGTCCGTTTCTTTTCCAACTGCATTTTATTTATGAACTTGGAAATTGATGGGGGGTTATTGTTGAAACCATGCTCCAGGGCTTTAAAATCTGAAGTCTGACTCTTTCTTTCACTCTACAACCTACAGAAATCCACTGTCTGACTGCATCCACAGAAGGAGAAATGAAACACTACAACACTTTATGGAAAAATCAAGCTTGAATCTGTTCTGCACACAGGAGGATTCATGTAACAACAGCTCACTTTAATGGGAATGACAAAACAACTGTCAAGATAAGCGTTCACTCTTGTAAGGCTGGTTTCATTCAATTGTTTGTTAGTTCTGTCTTTACAGAAGACATAGGACTAAACCTTTAAAACCTTTGAAATTTTTTCAAGTTGTTGAAGTTTATTGGCAAATAATGTACTTCAATACTTTCCAGCTGAGCTAAATTTGAACATTATTCATGATTCAGTGAGGCAGTTCTTCAATGCGAGTAATTCTGTACTTGGTGAATAGATCCCAGATGAACATTAAAAGGCCTTTTACAATCACAGGATGAACAGCCTATCATAGAAAAGGCTACATTAATACAGGCACTACAGAAGCTTTTTTATTCAGTTTTAAGACAGACATCTAAGGAGTCACTAAGTTCTCTTGTATAAATTTAAACTAAATATTACTTAATACCAGTGCAATCTAGTTTCATTTTCAGGACATAATTTGAAAGTTATTAGGAACTTGCAAGCAAGCAAGCTAATGTGAATGTTTTTCAGGAAAAACTTTACATTTAAATCATGTCTTCACATTTAAATCCTTCAAAGACCAAAATCTATCCTACCTGTGTGGCTTTGTCTCTCATACATGGAGCAGCTTGGCCATGATTATCACGAGGCCATTGTCCAGCAAGGTATGGAGCAGCAAGTGTATCCAATGAGGAAGTCCGCCGAACAATACTGGAAGGGCTTGATGAAGGTGGTCTTGACTTGTCAGCTAGAAAAAAAAACAAAACCAAAACAATTGATTAGAAAGAAAGCAAGACAGAGATATTAACTATTTTAATTACCTACAAGAAATCATATCAAATCGGAACGACTATTTTATTAAGTATACAACAAGATGCTTTTAATAAAATAATTAAGTTTGCTTTTCCAGGCTCTACTTTGGTTTAGTAGGCACTGAAAGGTGTTTTTTAAGGTTTCCTTAATAACATTCATACATCACAAACATTGTATTAGTACTCACACGCCACCATTTAATCCCTCAAAGATGTAACAGTCCTCGATTCTTAAATGATGAAGGTTTGAAATAAACAAACATAGCTAAGTTTCCTTGTAGATAAAGGCTAACAAAGAAAATCTGTGCTTAAGTTTTTCAATTTAATGCCAAGTTTATAGTTCATTCTACTAACCCTTTACCCTTCACCTACTTTAAAGGACGCTGTAAACTGACAGGTTTTATTAACCACCCAGTATATATGGCAGATGCACAATTATGTTTAACCCTTAGATCCAGAAGTCAACTTTTATAAGGTAATTATTAACTTTTACAATATATTTAATTTATCTCCTTCCTTTACATCCTACTTTCATATTTACCGACACTACACCTTCTGCAACATCTCATTTTTAGTGTCTACATTGATATAATTTTCCAGAACAATTCAGATATTAACAGGAACACTTACTGAAAAAGGTTAAATAAAACCAGCACAAAAGGTAACATAAGAAGGAAGAATACAGTTAAAAACAAAAATTTGCATCTGTCCTGCCAATGATATCTTAAACTGGCAGTAAAAGACTATGCTGTCAGCTAGGAAGTGTAAACATGGTAAAGATAGGCTCCTCAAAGTAGAAAGTGAGGTTTCCTAGAATGACTGGCAAGCAGAAAAGACCCAGAGTTTAGATATACATGTATGCTCATACATCATACATTACTAACTATTCCTGATGTAAAACACAAATCCAGCGATTACAATGATCTAAATTTACTATCAACTAATCTACTTTCCACAAAAGTACACCTGAAAGAACTGTGTATTCATCTTCTCTATAATGAACACAAAGGCCTAAACCAGAAGAACAGCAAACAAGATACAGAGATCAGATGGAAAAATTCAGTCATATGTGCTTCCTGACCATGCTTTAGGATGAATCCTTCAATAAAAGTACAAATAACACAGCAATTTGTATTAGAATTAAAATAAACTCCTTTATGGGCAAAAGCAGTTGTGCCCAGTTAGTGTCTGACTGGTAGTTAGAAAACAAAAACACTGCCATCACAAGTCCAGAATTCCATTTCTAAGCCATTTCAATAATAATAAAACCTGGTAGGTATAGATTTCAATAATGCAGACAATATCTTAGTCTCACAAACAACAGTCTGTCAAACATAAGACTAGTGACATTCTATACTATATATCCTAATGCAAATTCTGAATTACAAAGTATACGTTAGAAGTGTAGAAAATATTTCAATCCGACTATAAGAAAATAGTGATTAGCACTGTGATCAGCCACATGCACATAAAGCAATTCAGGAACCCCTTCTGATTTATTATTTCTACTAGTACCAACAACAATAAAATTTTACTACTGAGCTCACTGCAGATCTGCTCTCAGGAAGAAGAAGCAAAGCTCAGTTTTGGAGTTAACATGCATTTAATACCCCATCACCAAAGAAGTTATCTGACTACTACTACCATCATACAGCACAGTGAAGGCTCTGTTTGCATGAGAAGGTTTCAAAATTATTACTTTTGTCTGTACCACAGGATAATGTCGCATGTTAACATAATGTGTTGTTCCACAGATACTACATTTGCTTCCAAAGTTATATCAAATATATTATTTGTCTCGTAAATAGCTGTCATTCTCTCCCCATTTATTTTTCTTCTGAATTATTACTCTTCCTCTTCAAGAAGCTTCTCTCTTTTTACCAAGGGGAAACAGAAAAAAAAAAAAATAAATCAGGAAGTGTATGTAGTCAGTCACATCATCTGCAAAGCCACTGAAGCAGATAGCTTCAAAACAAACATCTGAAACTATTACCCTCTCCCCTCCCCCCAACAGCAACAACAACAAAAAAAAATACAAAACAAAAATAATATTTTGCTGGGAAAAAGAGAATGAATGAAAAGAGAGTCTGTTCAAGGGAAGCTGTTCATTTCAAGGGACAAAGGCTATAAGCACTCTTTTCCTCTGATATAAAAATTGCTCCAAGGAATTCTGTTTTCAAATTACTTTTCTTTGGAAGGGGCAAGGATGTTTGGATATGTTTCTACTTACTTTTCCACCTTCACAACCTATCTTAATACAAACTGTCAATCTACTCCAAAACTCCTCTTACTGTTTCAAAACATTTCAATGGGAATAGAGACAATGTTTTCATTGCACTTTCCTCTGCAATACTTGAAGCAAGTGTGCAGCTGCTATTTTTCCTTGATGTGACCTACATAACAAGAGATCTGCCTCCATAGAGATAACAGTTACAACAGCTGTGGGTGATGAAAAACAATGGAGCTGTTTCATCAAATAGATGCTTCTTAAATATTAGATCTGTTTTAATTGGCCTGATTATCTCTTTAAACTAATATTTGTGATAAGTATCAACCCTCCTATCCATTCACTACTACTCTAAATCTATTTAGAAACAAAATCTTTCTGCAATCTGGCTTTGAACAAAGCAAAATGTAACAACAAAGTCCATAATCTGGGAAAACAACAAGCAAGTTAACACATCTTCACAAGTCCTTGAGTACAACCAACTGAAGTTGCTACAGGTAAACTAGTATCATGCACAAGTACTGTAATTGCAAAGTCAGGGACCGCAGAAAGCAAGTTAGGCTAAGGCAGCATAACCACATGACTGAAGGACAACATTGAGCAAATACATTTGCTTACCAATAACTGAAAGGTAGGAAATAGAGCACTGACTGGGGTCGTGGCGAGTGTCTTAATATTCAAGTCCTACAACTGACAAAGAAAATTACAGTGTGGGAACAACACATACCTTTCAACTGGATACTCCATGGGGAAAAATAGTTTTATGTAAATGAAAAGAAGGGGGGAAAAAAAAGGGAGGTCTTATGCATAAGGCAGGCCTAAGAGACAAAACACTGAAAATTCATCTTTCCATTTTTCAGAAGTTCAGCACTGTTATCAGAACTGCAAAATAAGGATTACTCCTGCAGTTTAACTTGAATATTCATCTTACAGTCCTGTTGATATCTTTCTGCATATTTGAAATTAAAGTTTTGAGAAAGGAAAATAAAACTTCAAAGAAACATCTTCTAACAGGCACCACAAGAAAACAAAACTAGGAAGCAGAAGAGCGAGCCACTGGAAAAGCACATGACACAATTAACCGCACAAAATTTCCTGATAGAGTTCTAAGTGAAGCTTTTTATTCAGGCAAGATGAAAGAGAGAGACTCAAGCAGCTTCTCTGGCACCTAGGCATAAAGTTGACCTTTTTTGTTCTTTTCTGGTCAGCCTTTTCCTCAGAAAGGGAATTAATGGGATCTCTGCCATGCAGAGCTGTCTTTTCCAAAAAACTCATACAAGCACAATGGATCTCAAGGGCTTAATCTTTTTATGTTCCACTGAAATTATTCAAGAGGCTCAGATAATATTAAGACAGACACACAGCACAACTCTATGTATATTCCCTTTGGAAGACAATCTTGAGTATTACATTCACATAAATGTTAAAGAACTACTCACACCTTTGCATCTAGTAATTCAAAATTATCCCTTGCAAGAAAAACGACTGAATAATGTTGTTTTACAAAACCAAACCCCAGAAAGCCCAAGATGTTCAGGTTATTTAATTCTAGTGAATAAGAACATTTTTAATCCAAATAAAGTCCCCCACAGTATTGGCCATAAGAAACCTAAAGTACAATGCCGCAAAAAACTACCATTTGCTAAATAGCTTAGGTAAGCAAAGAAGGCATGCAATGGTACACAAAGCCTTCTGTACTCCCTTATCATAAAGTAATATATTTTATAACTATTGCCAAACCTTGGTAATTAACATTGACAGGTCTGCAGTTATTGTGTCACCCACCAAATTCTTAACATAAAATTCACAATGAAATTTAATAGCGTAACGGAGCTCCATTCACTGTTCTTACCCCAAGGAGATGTTCACATAGAATGGCCAGGGTTGGAAGGGACCTTAAAGATCATCTAGTTCCAACTCACCTGCATGGGCAAGGATATCTCCCTCTAGATTAGGTTGCTCAAAGCCCCATCCAACCTAGCCTTGAACACCTCCAGGGATGGGGCTTCCACAACTTCCCTGGGCAATCTGTTCCAATGTCTCACCACCCTCATAGTAAAAAAATTCCTCCTAATATCTAACCTAAATCTCCCCTCTTCCAGTTTTGATCCACTACCCCTTGTCCTCTCACTACAAGCCCTCGAAAAAAAGTCTCTCTCCAGCTTTCCTGTAGGTCCCTTTTTGGTACCGGAAGGCCTCTATGAGGTCTCCCCAGAGCCTTCTCTTCTCCAGGCTGAACAATCTCAACTCTCTCAGCCTGTCCTCATAGGAGCGGTGCTCTAGCCCTTGGATCATCTTCATGGTCCTTCTCAGGACTTTCTCCAAGAGTTCCATGTCCTTCTTACGTGGGGGGCTCCAGAGCTGCATGTGGTATTCCAGGTGGGGTCTCAATCTTCTTGTTGCATAGCCTGCTGCATTATAACATTTCTAGAGTTGATCAGGTAAAGAGGCATATGTGAGCACTGAAAACTGGAGACTGCAGGACTATTCTCACAGTGTAGACATGAGACCACACCAGTGATGGAAGGACATTGAGCATTAATATGCAAATAAGAGATGAAGTCTGTGAAATAAGTGATAAGAGACTGCAGGGAAGAAAAGCAAAAGATAAAAACTACGTAGTAGGAAGATCTGGGCTCTTAGTCATACTTAGGAGTGAAATGGCAAGAAAAGCACAGAAATTTAGAAATGGTGCCGCAGTATCTTCAGTTTGTAATTATTCCATCATCAACAGAAAATTAATTTAAATATTTCCAATATATAGTTTCGATTCTTTTCAGAAAACAAGACAAAAAAAACCACACACACAAAAAGCCACCCCAAAAAAATCCCACCACCCAAAAGAAGCTATTAAGTCACACTTCTAAATTACAAGGTGGGATCCTCAGCATCAAGCAGGTTGGGGAAACTGTGTTCAGAACTACTCAACTGCCTACCAAAAAGACAATTTGAAAAAACATGAAGTTCAGTCTAAAGTACACAACTTAAAGAACCAGTATCAAAGTTAAAAAATCATAATTTGTCTAACCTCAAGGTTCATTTTAATGTAAAAAAAAAAAAATATGGCTGCAGCTGTAACAATGAACAAAAGCCATAATTAACTTGAAAAGAAGAAACTGGAAAACTCAAGGTATTCTGCAGTAGATTCTGACCGACACCCTGAAGTGGCCTGCATGGCTGCACAACCATAGCCTCTTCAGCAAAAATAAAAGTCCACTTTGATGTTCTCATCTACCACTAAGTTTTCTCATCTACATGAAGAAAAACTTGAAGTTCGTTCAGTGTCTGCCAAGCAGTGAGCTACACAATACAAGTGTTAAGCAATATTGAACAGGTTTAATTTCCATTTTGGGCCAATAAATGTGCTGTTCAGAAATTCATGCACATGGAAACAATTAAATGGACAATTAAATCTTGTAAAAAAAACTAGTGGAGTTATCTTAACACAGTAGAGTGATGAAATTACTTGTTTCTTTCTGTATGCTAATTCTTAGATCCAGTAAAGAAGTTAGTATTATTTCAACAGGCTTCTACACAATTATTTGAAGATGGTGCAGTTTTTCCACCTTAAGTGGTTTGACACATGGCTTTACAAACAGTTTTTAAATCAGAATTTCAAGGCTAGCCATCCTGTTCCTCATTCTCCAAGCCAGAAGACTGCAGCTTGGGGAAGAATTTCTATAAAGTTCACAGGAAGATGGTAGGATTTTGTGATGTGTATGAAGTCCTTCAGATTACTGATTAGCAAGAACCTTAAATGAACAATACACACATTCCTCTATTCAAAGCCTCAGAATATAAACTTACAACTCCCACACTACTCCTATCTGGAAGGCAGAAAAATCTAATGCCGAACCTAAATGTCTTTGTGGCACTGCTCTCTTCCATTGCAGGCAAGCAGGCATATAGCAATCTTGAAGGGATGTGTCTGAATGAATAAAAAATAATGAAACATTAAGTCACCCAGACACTAAGTATTGTAACAATTGATTATTATTGTCTAACTCGGCAGCATTGTTCCTCAGGAGCCAGGATACAAAAACAGAAAAAATTCAACACCATCGTTTGGTTATAATTATTATTTTAGAAAAGGAGGAGCAACAGTAGGAAAAGTAGAAGTGTTAAAGAGAATCACATTGGTCCTAGATTTCTGCATATTAGTTAACTTTATTGTCTAGATTATCACATGCAATTTCATTAGTAGCTCTAAGTTCTGGTTTCTCAAAAGACAGATTTTTCCAGATTTGAGGACATTAACACAAAGCCTCACTTACGCATTGTTGAATAAACTTTTAGCTCAAGAAGAAAAAGGACTGACATATGTAAAGCTCTATTATCCTCAACTAAATGCCACATATTGCTTAAATGTCAGAGTTCCCAGTACGTATGTTCTAATTATTCAAAAACACTGAAAACTAGTTTTCTACAAAATGTAAGCCATTTCCACACTATTTTCTGTCTTTGCTGTAATGCAAGCTTGTCATCACCCTCCAGTTCACATATCCTTCTGCAGGATTCATGCTGAAAGCAAATACTAAGAAAGATACCAAATACTTTTTACCTACATCTATATGCAATACCTACAGTGCTAGCTAATTTCCTAATCGCAAGCTTGCAGACGCCGGACCAGAAACCACAAACCATCTGGCACGAAGTGCACAGAAAAGAGAGAAGATGTGAAGGCTTCACAACCGCCCATAAACACCAAATTCACCTCAAGCTTGTACCTAAGTATCTTGTCTCCTACACCACTGACTCTGTCACCCAGAAACCTTTGGCAGTACTTGCAGAAGTGCTACAGGAGTGGCTGTAATTCCCCAGATGGAATGCTTGGCTTTCTCTGCCCCTCTTCTAAAAGCCAGGAAGAAGCAGAGCAGAAACAAAAGCAACAAGCGCTTCGACGCACAACATGCTCCAAAAGTGCTGCCGTCAGACAGAGGAGGCTCAGCGCGGCCACAAGCCTGGTCACAGCTCCTGTCCCTGCCTCTCCCCTGGCACACCACGCGCTCGGAGAGTCACCGTCGAGCCCAGCCATCCCACCCCGCTGAGGCTC
>NW_009952251.1:1132695-1137917 GCF_000747805.2 Chaetura pelagica
CAGCAGCCGTTCGTCCAATCGCTTTGCCACCCGCCGGGCGTTCCGGGGGATGGCACCGGATAGGTGGGTAATATCCAGGCAGACTTGACCCCCTTTCCCCTTAATTGCTGGGTTTACTCTTTGCCGTTAGATTTGTGGCATCTTCACTGCCGTCTTTTTAAAACGCTCATTAACCACCAGCATCCTCTTAACCTGATTCGTGCGTTCAGAGAGGGAATGCGTGCACAGAATTGGCCTCAATTCATGTGTTTGGATTATTTTGACGGAAGTAAATGCATTGCGGCACCTTCGTAACATGAAGGAATCAGTAAAACCTCTTTCTGCCTTTATTGCAAATGCAAGTTCTGGGTTACCAGAACTTGCCTGAATTCTTTACAATATTGCTCTGCAAGTTGTGTGTTGCAGTTGAATACCATTGCTATGATACAAATAGTGTGACAGCAAATGACATACCGTTCTCTTTTCTTCAGCTTGCTTGTGCTTGGGTTTGTTTTTTCCCTCCTCCTTTCTCCTTTGTTGTTTCGGATTGAAGCCACCTTCACTTAAAAAGCCTCAGTTTCTCCTTTGAAGAGCTCCATCATTTCGGTCAACAATTTTAACAAACCTGAAAAGAAAGACAGGCACAGGCCCTTCGTAAGGATGCCTGGTCTACCTAAAGCCTTGAAGATTAAAGGTCTTGTCAGAGCCAGGAGCTTTCTGAGAAATCAGACTGGCCAAAGAGAACAGAGTGAATGTGTTTCTGGTGATGAGGTTGTTAGGAAGTTTGCTCTTGCATTCTGGATTAATTAAATTTCTTTTGAAGGGCATTATGCTTGCTCACAGGTACTGTAAATACTAGTAATATGGCCTGCAGGATAGCTGGACAGGTCAACCAAAACTGGCTACAAAAGGCTGTGCCCAGTCTTGAGAATTATCCTGGACTTACCCTAAAAGTGGCAATGTTAAGGGAAGGCACCAGTAGCCTGGTAGGTCACAATCAGTCCTGTTGTATCCCTTTCTTAAAGTGTCCAATTTACTGAAGTCACCTTAAAAATCATGCACGTAAAACCACTTCCCAGTCCTTTCCTTGTAACCATTACAATCTGCGCTGGCATAATGTGGCACAGCATCATAATCCTAGATAACCCACTAAATTGGTGAAATATCTGGGAGACTGCTCCCCTCACCAGGGATGGCTGAGAGGCAGAGAGCAGCACAGGCTGCACAGCTGCATACTGCTGGCACTGGTGGTGAAGAGATCTCCCAGTTCCCTCAGTTACTCCATGCATATATTGAAAAAGAAAACCTGAGTTTCATAGTGCTCCATTTGTAAATGCCTGGGAGGTAGAAAACCAGCACCCAGCACACTGGAGAAACAAATGGAACCTGCCTGCTGCTTTGTTGGCAGCCCAGGACAGCACACGATTATCCTAAAGCAGGGTGACTTTTGCAGCATTTATTTCACTTCTTTGCTGCAATTTTCAGTCAGGAGCAGAAGGTACAATCCTCTTTGCAGTCATTCGTGCTGTGATAGTGCCCACTGCCTGTGCCAGTGCAGTTGCTCAGCAGGCTTTCATCCCTTGGACAGTTTATCCTCCCCAGAAATACTGGGGTCGTTTGGAAGCACTATACCACAAAGATATTTTTAAGGCATAAAATATTCTGAACACATTCTAATTCCTGTTACTGTTTTGAAGAGGCCAAAAATTAAAGGTATTGATTCATATTTAGTTGCGTGATGCATCTTACAGAGCCAAGTCACGACTCTGAATGCAGAAGATATCTGTGACAATTATAGTACTTCCCACACCATTGTCACACTGCAAAAATGCTCCACGCAGTTGTTACGAGAATATATAGCCAAGCATTTATGTATACTGCTCATCAGCAGTTGTATTGCTTTACATGCATCAGGCATGAAAGTTGAGCATGTAAAGTCATGTACTCAGACCTAATCAAACACCATGTACTTCATACATTAAGTTGTTTAAACTGTAACAAATGTGTTACAACAGGATCTTACTCCTACACCTTACGGAAATAGCTACAGCAGGATTATTAATTACTTGCATCTTTTTGTTTAA
The DNA here is from genome assembly GCF_000747805.2 of Chaetura pelagica. Classification (NCBI taxonomy): domain Eukaryota; kingdom Metazoa; phylum Chordata; class Aves; order Apodiformes; family Apodidae; genus Chaetura; species Chaetura pelagica. The sequence continues at coordinate 1,134,759 of NW_009952251.1, forward strand.
CTACACAAAAAAAAAAGCCAAAAAACACCAGCCCCCAATAACTTGGACCCAAATCTCCCCCAGACTCTCTCTGTAATTCACACCTCTGAAATTTTGCAGACTTCCATGCAAGGTGTTGGTTCCTTCGTAAAACACAGTCTGTAGTAAAAGCTGCAGGTACAAACCAATTGATCTGAATGTGGGAAGCACATCAGAAGTGCCCTCAAAGGCAGACTGATAGAACACACGGACCTGCATGAACAAATTTGCAACCTGCTGAAAACACAGATGGAAGTAAGTCAGGGAAGGGGTCCAAATAATAACCCTGAATGAAATGTGGAGAAACAAGGGTCAAAAAAGTCTAACTAAATTCATAGGCCCACATCCCACTGTACAGCTATAAAAATAATACCTGGGGGGTTTGGTTGAACTAAGGACTGGAGGTTTATGAGTAGAACTGCTCACTGCTCATTGTAATATATATACATGAAAAATGTACTGTTAAAAATAATAGTAGTAGCAGCAAATCTTACAGAAAATTACTCTGCTCTGAGTAGCTTCAAATGTTGTCTTATTCAAAAATGAAATGCCTGCAAAGCAGTACATGTAAAGGAGCAATATATTGCCTGAAAATGTTACCTACAGTTGTTGCAAGTACTACTGAAGGTTGAAAGATTAAAGATTTTGTGAGTCTAATCTAAACATAAGATTATGCCCCAGGATATTTAACTGCATTTCTCATCCCTCCCCTGCAGAGTGAGTTTGTTTTGCTTTTTTATGTGGGTGTTCCATGCCAACAGGAGAAAAAGACATTTGAAAAAATAGGACAAATATAATAGAATTTGCTTCATACAAAACCTATAAGATCCTAGTTAATATTCCAGAATATCTGGGGGGATTTGGGGAGGCAAGCAGATTGAAATAAGGTATTAAGATTAAAACAATAAAAAACAACAGATGGGTCCTTGGACATAAATCAAACTATATGCAATAAGCAAAATACAACTTAAAGTAAAATGTGCTCTTGCCACAGTTTATGAAAAGTTATTATATAAATAAAATCCTGAGGCTTCTGTGCCTCCCTGGCATTGACACATTTGTGACAAACAAACCCTGTTCCTCAATGCAACACTTAACTGAAGGCTTGAGAAGTGTTTCCAATGCGCGTTAATGGCACACAATTACCTGGGAGAAATAAAAGGTTAATTTCTTTAGAAATCAGTGCTAAGTTCTCCTACATGCAACATGGTTTTTTTGACACATGCAGATCCATTTTTTAACATGTTATGGGCAGCAGCAACACTAAGCAATAACCTCACCATGAATATCCACCAGTTGGAGTCAAACTTGGTTCACCAGGTGAGCACCCAGCTGAGAGGGACTGCAACTGTTCTTGGGTTCTGTTAAGGGAAGAAAATGAGCAGCATAAAAAGTTCTGTTGTCCACTGCATTTCTGAATCTTCATTTTCCATAACATTGAGAGAAGTGGCCTAGTTCATTTAAAGAAGACACAGTTTAATCTCCCCAGGTATCCTGCAAGAAGGCAGTGTTATGAATCCTGCTTGCATTCAGCTCTGGGGGACAGGGGAGCTTTTAACTAGTTTGGCTACATCTCTACCAGATATCAATTGGTCTCAGTTGTGCCCTCCAGTCCTCATGATTTGCACCTTGCATTCAGCCTGGCTTTGCCTCCAGTAAAGCCAGAGAACGATTGCTGAAAGAGAGGATGTGATAGTTGAGAAGATGGAAAAAGCAAAGCCAGGCAAAGGCCCAAGCCCTGTTGCAGCCAAGGCCTCATCCCACACTCATCCAGGGCGTTGGGCCCACTCCGCTCAGCAGGAGCAAGCTGACACCTCCAGCAGTCATGGGCAGAGTGCCTAGGCTGATGCTTCAGAGCTGTGAGCCTGCAAGTTGTCTCTTGCCCTGGGAGCAGAAACCAGTAAATCCTTGGAGCAGGCCTGGCTGGGCTGGGGTCTTTCCAAAGAAGCTTCATGTCACCGTTTGACTCAGGTCTGACAACAATGCTCTCGATCCCCTCCCCCCCCAGCCACGTAGGGAAGGACAGAGAGAGAAAAAGAGAGAGACTTGGCTGGATTGAAAACTAAACTACACAGCTTTAATTAAAACACTAATGAATGATACAAGGAAATATATATACAATTATATACAGATATATTCAGGTATGGGCAAAAGCCTCTCGCCTCCCCCCACCCCAGCAACTCCCACAGCACTTCCCTGAACTGGGAAGAGTCCCGAGGAATCCCGGAGCTGCTGCTGGAGAAAGCACAGAGTGATGAGGGTCACGAGAGCTCGAGCCTAAGGGTCGACAGTGATGGATGAACAGAGTCCTCCCTGGACGCCAGCCATGGATGGAAGAGAAGAGAAGGAAGGAAGTTGTCTTCTGTGATCTCTGACCTTCCTTTGAGCTTACGTAGATATATGGAATGGAATATCTCTGGCCAGTTTTGCTGTCTGTCTAACTCAGCCTCCTACGGGGGGGTCACAGATCTCCCCATAGTGTCTAAGCCAGCAGAGTGAAGGTGTGGCCTTGAAGGCTCAGTAGTTAGAAAAACATTCCACTGTCTTATCAGCCTAGCAGAACACACTGTTGCTAGTTAAAAGAAAGCTTACTGAAGGAAAAAAAAATCAGTAAAAAGAAAAATTTGCTTCATCCTGGCTCAAACCAGGACACTTCAACAGCCTGCCCAAAGCAGCAGGTTTGTGCAGTGGTGTTGGAAGGAAGGGGATGTGGACATCTTACGCTCATGATCACAGATTAAAGCTCAAACACATTATTTACGTGCATCCTGGTTTTCCAGAAGCAGACAATAAATAAAATTAGCCTGCTTAATAGTTATTTAACTAGCCAGCTGTTTCTGAGGCCCAATTCAGAATTTTTAATGGTCCTGCAAGGAAATTCTTGGCATGGTAACTGATCTGCAGGTACTCAGTAAATACCTTCCACCTTAGCAGAGATCCAGCAAGGCCTGCCTCCTGCAGGATATTCTCTGGCCACCCATACATGCCTTGGCTGCACCAGTAAAACTGGTGTGTGCAGCAACAACACCTGCCTTATTGACTGGAGTCAGAGCTACAACTTGCTGCAATGGTTTGTGTCAGATCTGATTTTTTAACTCCTTTGGAGACCTGGAGGTGCTAGAAGTTACTCTTTACAACGTA
>NW_009952251.1:1137983-1157389 GCF_000747805.2 Chaetura pelagica
AAACTGAGAAAACAGGTATAATTTCAATATTTTGGCAGACTGGTAAAATACTAGTCTCTACTGAAAAACCGAGACTAACCATCAGTAATAGAACTAGAGACTTCACAAACTAACCTTACTTGTTATGCATGCAGTTCCATGCTCGTAAAAGTACCTTATGAAAACCATATTTCTGGTCATTCTGATTGGGAAATCTGATAGCCCACTGCATGAACTTCTTACGAACAAAGGCTACACTCAGTGATGGGCAGAAGCAAAAAACCCTGTACCATTCCTAGGACCTTCCTGCAGGCCTGTTGCAAGCAGTGACACCAGTAAAATGAGCTGTACAACCTCTGTACCCTTTTCATCACTGTATCTTACACTATCCTTTCCTATTAGGACTTGGCAAGGACAACAAGGAAATAGGGCTAAAGGCAAATGCTGAGTCCTACCATGTTGCTGATGCCTGAAACAAGTATTTCTATACTCCCTCTATGCTCCTTCCCCTTCCTCAAATCCATCAAATGCACTTGCAAAGTTGCCCACTGGCTTTTGCCCATCATCTGCCCAAAACATGCCTGCTCTCTACTGGGTGTACCTCCTCATTCTCAAAAAGTGATTGGCCTAGGAGGAGCTTGGGAAGCTCCAGTCCTTCCCATCAGGAACTGAAATGCAGCTGGATCAGGTGTTTCCAACCTTCTCAATATTTGCTCTCTAAAGATTTTTCCAGTGTCCACTCAAGCCCCATCTAGAAATGCTGTTTTTTTTCAGATACTGCATAGTAAATACAGCCTTGCTTTTCTTAATCACCTTCCACAGACCACTCCCAACAGACAAGGCTGCCCCAGAGTCTACCAGCTGTCCTCGGGCATCGTTATCTGTTGTCTTTGTAAAAGAGGCATGAGTGATCCCCAAAGCATGACTTTGGCTCAGATCACCATTTGTGGATTTCTCACTTCCCCTGTGGTGTGGAAGATTCCCTGACATAAAATCAGAAGATCAGAGTGTGCCATTTAAATTTCAGGGCTCAAACTATTTCAAACTATTTCTGTTTAGATGGAGAATGACAACTTTTCAGGCTAACAGGAAAAGTTGAATTTATACATATACAAACATTTTGGTATAGTTGAGTTTTCCTCCCTGTAGAAAATTAACCTTCTTATCCAATAGAAATGTGCTCTGGGTCATGGCAGTGAGCAGATGTCTATAATCTCCTGCACGTGGAGAATTTCCATACCATCAGAATTATCAAGAAGTAAATGGGCAAAAAAACCCTGAATAGAAACAAATGGAAGACTGATGTGGCTGAGTTCCAAAAAGTACGTTCTGCAGCTGCATCACTGCCCTGGAACAAAGGGGAATATAATTATTGTTGTTTTACTTTCATTTCCCATTAGCAAAGCAAAAGCTGAATAAAAGTGGTTGTTATTTCTGCAGGAGAGAGTTGGCTAAGGTGACTGTATGAGGTCACACAGGGAAATCTATTTCTTAAGCCTGAGTAGCTCACACACCCAGGTACAAAATATATCAGTAAAATTCATCACTAATACTTTGTTATTGCAGAGCTGAGTCAAGGCTTCTCCGGTGTCCTGAGGATAAGGCTCAGCCACACCCACCAGGGTAGGGCAGGACTTGGCTGCTTTTGCTGTTGGCAAGGCGTGAGAATTTCAGGGGGGGGAAATGTCTACTTTTGTCATGGCTGTTCCACTCACATTCTCCCAACTCTCCTTGGTAGCAGCAGCCTCTTCTTCCAGGGCACTAGTGAAGATGGAACTGGCATGCAGGAACTCTTGTTATTTCTGTGTTGGTCAGGTCGGCATCCCCCCTGGCCTGCTGCAGTGCTGCCACCAGCTTCTCTCCAGAGGCAGAGCTGCCAGGTAGGGCAGGGCAGCAGGGAAGGGCTCCAGGGAAAAGAAAGCTCCACATAGTTCCCAGTGCTCCTGGCATCCTCAGCACCCCCTGACTCTCTTCCTGGCAACAGCTTCCTGGGAAATCTGACTTTCTTGGAACTGTTCCTAGGAGGACTATAGAGGTGTCAGGCTCCCACAAATGTAGTTGAGATCTCTGGATACAAAGGGCTTTGAGGCTTTTTTGAAGCTCCACACATAGTAAGACCTGGCCAGTCAGCCTCTCTTTCCTGTCAGCTGGTGTTGCTCAGCCATCTTGAGGCAACACCAAGCCCCTATATGGAAGTACAGTGCTCTCTGTCAGGGAGGGACCTTCTTCTTGTCGATAAGTGCCCTAATCTCCTAATCTTTTTCTGAGACAGAAACCCCCAAGGTAGCTGCAGATCCAGCCTGGAACATGGAGCCTGCCTCCTGCTCACAGAACCAAGGCTCGTCATGGTCCCTCGTAGTCAGGGTCTTCTAGGTTCATCTGTGGTGAATTGTAGTACAGACAGGTGCTCAACTCATACCTCCCTTGCCTCAGTTTGTTGCTTCCTCCTTATTTATGACAGCAAGAAATAAAGCTCCTAATTCTGTCTCCTTTCTTTCTCTGCATTTTGCAGGTAGTTCTTTGGCCACAGAGGTAAAAGACTTTCACCATTTTCTCGCTTGCAAATATCATCACTGTGGATAAGCAAAAATAAAAAGAATTAAGTAAGGAGGACAGATGTAAGCAATGAAGCAACTGCGGTGTAGCATGGATCCCAACAAACTGTGTAGAACAGAAAGTGCTAGAATGAGTGAGGTCCCACAATACAGAGCTTGGTGCTTTAAGGTGCAAGATGCGTCTTGCAGCACTGTAGGGTGTGGGATGATCATGCTGTGGAGCTGGTGCTAATGTGGAACCCTTTCTTGAGGCCAAGGCAAACCCAGGAACATTGGGAATGGAACTGAAGGAAAGAGTTCACCACTCTGGTGATACAGCATTACAGTAAGTTTAGTTACAGTTTGAGTCAGACTTAGCCTCAAAGCTGTGGTGATCAGTGAGCTGTGGTGCCTGAGTGAGCTTGCAGCAGTGGTAGCACGACCCCAACCGGCACAGCTGTTTGTGCTCCAGAAAGTGAACTGAGGAGAGCCGAGTTCCCTCTATGTGCATAGGCAAAATGGCTGCCTCAGAGCTCAGATGACATCTGGATGGCTAGAAAGGGAAAGGAAGATGGGGCTTGTTTTTTCTTTAAAGAGAAGATTTAATATATTCCTTCTGGTCAGGAAGGGAAGGTGACTTAGTGGGGTTGATACGTAGTTCTTGGGACCATTTTGCATTCATTTCCCTCTCTTCTCCACATGGACAAGCATTCATGTGCTAAATCCTCAGCATCCTGATGCCTTAGAGGCAATCAGCCTGTGGAGCACTAACTCCTCCTTTACACTTACCAATGGTCAGGAGATGACAACGATGACATCAAGTGAACAGCATCACCTGTGTATGGGCACAGTATATCTACCATGGTGATTCCAGTTATTGGCTTGTCTTGAAGTTTCCCACAAGCACTGACTGGAAAAAGGGAAACAAGAAGAAGAGCTCTTTATCAAAAGTAATAAATATCTCAGACAACTCCTTCAAAAAGAAGTTCTTGCATTGGGAGTTGAAAAACACCTGGAAGCAAAACAAAAGAGAGCACAGTGGAGAAAAGACCTGTCTCTTCCCAGCACCTTACCTTCAAGAGGCAGTGCAGGCAAACTCCTGGCTCAGGCTAGTCAGCAGGGGAAATCTGCAGGGTTCTTCTACTGACTTAAACCATCGCTTCTAGTTCTATTGGACAGGACAGCAGCTGTGGCCTGGGAAAGCTCCTGCTTGGAAGAATGCTGTACACTGTCCCCTCACAGGGAGGGGAAATAGTGCAAGTTTGTGTGGGAAGGGTAAGGGGGTTGCTATTTTAATTATTGTCACACCTGCAACAGTTGTAGCTTGCTGTGTTCCTCCCACATGCCTGGTTGCCACCAGTCCTAGGCTCCACCCAGGTGCAACCCTGCCAAAAGTTTAGTTTAACACCTCTTTCTCCTATTTTCTCCACACACCACCCACCTCCCCCCCACACCCCTTTTTGGTTTTGTTGGGTTTTTGTTTTGGTTGTGTTTTTTTTTCCACCTTGGGTTTTTTGTTGTTTTTTTTTTCTCTATGATTTGGGTTTGGGTCTTTTTGTTTCTCCTCTTGTTTTTCCGCATTTAAACACTTAGCAGCCAGGCAAGGTGTGGCAAGAGGCCATGTAAGGCCTACTGCTTTGAAACGCCTACAAACTATTTTTAGTTGCCAATACAAGCACCTTAACTGGCAGACTGGTGAGAATGGGCCAAAAAGCAGGCAGAGGCACCACACCCATGTAGCAATGGCAAGGCCCAAGAACTGCAGGCTGCTCTTGTTAACAGTGCCCTGTGCCATCTCTCACATGCCTAAGGTGTCTCAAAGTCCTTTTCAGCCCCAAGTAATGAAGCAATTCCTTACCCTTCAACCAACAAAATGCAACTCCAGCAGAGGTTTTCCTCTCGTTCCTGGGAGCATGTCTTAATACTCATGGCCAATAATACCCTGAAAAACCCACAAAAGACCATGCTTTATGTCATTAATATGATCTTTAATAAATGGAATAATGCACCATTTTACAGCAAGCCTTTTCCTTTAGACCTAAAGAATAGCCTTTTAAATGTTCTTATCCAATGTCTCTGTATCAATACAATCTCTTTATTTAGGTTTATATATAACAAAGCAATTCTTATAAGTATTCATAGAAAACTCTGTAGTGGCTTTAACAATGTCAGCTTTCATAATGGCATCCACAGATGATTAAAAACCAAAAAAAAATTAGCTTTTTATTTCATACTCACACTGTTCCATAAAACACAACTTATACAGCATAGCAAGGGTATTGGGCAGCTTATACAAAAGAAGTAACTGAAAGCAATTATTTATAAATTCATACATGACATTTCCTCAGGTTTGTGAGAGAAAAACCAAAAATACCCGTTAAGAAAAGGGTTCTAATGAGACTCCATATTCTAGGGTTTCTCCCCTCTTCTGCAGAAAAGCTCGCTCAGAATGTAATGCTCTTTACAGTCTTTCATAAGGAAAATGGCAGTTTCATATCTCCTTATTTCAGTTTCTAAAGACCAAACTCTAGAAATCAGTCTTTGCCATGTTTGTTTTCCTCTTATACTGCACTTGGGGGGAAAATAATCAACAGTGATTTTAAGATATGGTTCCAGCTTATATAAATGTGAATAGAGCACACTTTCCTCTGGAGACAAAAAGCAGACAAGAAACATTACATAGAAACCTTTTTAAATACATTTCAACAGTGTGAAAGAGAGAAGAGTCACAAATCGGGAAATTCAAGTGACAAATGACAGTCAGCTGTAACTTGGACTTGCCTGTTTCTTTGTTGTTGTGCCTTTTTATAAACTATAGAAACATTACGTATTTTATTTCCTTTTGAATAAACAAGACTGAACTGTGATTCTTTATTATACACTTTTGAAGCACAAAAAAAATGAATCAAGTGCTGTAGAAATAAACTTCACACATTTTTTCTTTGTCTTAAAAACAAGTGAATGGGCTATAAAAATTTACTTTTGGGAGACCTTGAAACTAGAAAGTTATAAAGGCTAATTATTTCTTCTTTAAAATAGTTACCAGTCAAGATGCTATGCCCCTGATGGATATATCCTCCTTTAATACATTTGCAGAAGCCTGCAAGAACTTTGAAGAAATCCTTCCTTACTGTGACAGTTACTGCATCTGTTGAAGCATGACATATGCATTTAAGTTAACCAACTGAATGACTTGCAGGTTTACAGAATTGCTGATCAACAGGCTGGCAACTACATTATAAATCAATGTAACTCTGACTAGGTCCTGCTTATTATGCACATACATATTATGCACATATTAAACCACAGTAAAATAAATAGAAAAGGCTGTAAGAATTCATATGGGTAATGAACCACAGCGGCCACTAAACAGGACCTGCATGCAGCCCAGATCAACATTAAGGGCTTTGGTGTAAATGAGGCTTTATTTTGAAACCTCCCACTCCCAACAGTGCAGTTCCACTTCCCAGCAATACCCCCTGCTGCACTGGTCCTGACCCAGTCCGACCGCCTGAACACCGGCACACATAGCCAGGGTTTGCCCACATGTTCCCATGTTCCACCTTAGCTTTCCCAAGGCTTTTCCTCCCAAGAAATGTTTAAAAACGATGCCAGCAGAACACAACCCTCCTTTGCTTAGTCACTGGCAGACTCCTGATTTCAACATCATTTGGCTTGAGCGCTGGCAGGTTAGAGGTTGATTTCCACAGACACATTCATGCCAAACGTAACTCCCACCTGGATTTGCAGCAGTGCCTACATCTGTTGGCTGCAGAAGTGGAAGTTCTGTTACCAATTTTAACCAGTCCAGAAGAAACCTCAAAATCTGATTTATTACTATTTCACATCAGAAATTAACCTACTTGGGGGGGAGTGTGAAATAAAAAAAGATGTATTTCTACAGGTACAGTTTTGTATGACAATATAGAAGTCTAAAATGTAATTTGATTTAATGGACTAAGATACTATGTTTAAATGCCAACCACACGTAATTATAGCTGCTACATTAAAATGTCTTGTAAAAAGGATCATCTGGTGAGTATTTTGAGTTATTTTTTGATCTTTAAGAGAGGTACCTTAAATTACTCAGCTTCAGATGAAGTTTTTCATGTGCAATCCCAGCTTTCTCTCTCTCTCTCTCTCCATCTCTCCTTTCATAAATTCATTCCACCTAAACAGTGACAAGTCTTGCACTACTGGACTGTATGTCACAGCCTGATCCTGGTTTTACTGTAATGAACTAAAGGCAACTTAAAAATGACTTATGAAAAAGAACATCATACGTTCTATCAGTGCTACCATCTGATGCTGCAACTTAAAGAATTTAGTCCTGGAATTTATGAACAACACACATATGTATCTAAATACACACACAGTTTACATTAAAAAATATATTTAGCTTCACTAAAATATGTATACCTTTTTCACTGAAAAAAGGCTTTAAGTTGAACCAAAAAAAAAGGCCTATTTTTAAAGGAGGCTAATATATTTACCTGTTAAACTGGATAGTGGGAGACCAGACAGAAAAATGCAAATAATCTATATTTATGCAAAATACTAAATTATCCAGCCTATAATCCAACTTCCATAGACTAATCAATTCTATTTCAATTGTCTTTGATAAGTTGCTCCAAATTTTCCAATGAGACATCAGGACATGTATATGTGCTACTGTATTATTTTTACTACTTAAAACCAGCCTGTTACAGCAACAGGAAATACCATGGTTTTTATACAAGTGAGAATTACAACATAATTAATTTCTCCTGTATTGTTTGCATATATGAATTTTAAAATTCTCCCCAATTAGGCTGAAACTTTCTTTAATAACATTTCAGCAGCAGAATGGCTACAATCTTCTGAATATTTTTCCTAAAAGAAAATTATAACCTGAACATTTGTTAGTGGGGTATTTTTTAATATTTAAAAAAGTAATATAATTAAAGCAAAATTGCACTGAACACTGAAGCTATGGCATATACAATGCATTTATATATATATATATATTTAGGTAACAATTAATTATTATTAAATTTGGCCCAATAACCAATACAAATACATAACTTCCTTATTCTCATTTCTGAAGCAGGTATGATTAAAAATTTATTTTGGAGAAAGCTGAGAGGTGGGAAGATATGTACTTTCTAAACATATTTATAATGTAGGTAGATGTTCTTTTTATTTCCTGAAACCTGTCAGCATCCATCTTGCATTGTTTTTGTCTCCAGTGCACTGAAAAAAAATGAAACTCTGTTGTCTTTGAAAATTAGGTCCCTCTCTATATGAAAACAAGAAACAAATGAACAGCAGTAAGAAAACAAACACAAACAGAAAAGTTCTTTGTTTCTGAGAATATTCTAATGAGACTATCAGATGATTTTCTTTTAAATTAGGAATTCCTTAACCTTTAGCTGTGCAATTTCAGTGCATCTTGGAGTTTCAAGAGGCATTTTTAATACTGTTTGTTTAGCACATGAAACTATAAAGCCTTATAAGCAAATTGGGGGGAAGTGCTGCAGATAATCTGACCTGTAAATATAAATTTGAGAAGAAAATAAATGTGATTATGAGGCACATCTCTTCAAATGGTTAGAATTCACATTCTAAAAACCATGTAATGTTGGTGAGTGTCTCTACCACAGGAAACTGAAAAAGCAACAATCCATTAACCTAAGCAATTCTTCTGGCTTCTACTAGCACATCATTTCCTAAAACTAGTAAGATTCTGGATTTTGGCTTATATATACAAACATCACAAATGTTTGCTCTAACATTTTCTTGAATTATACATTATAAATTACCATAGCAAATAATCTACTGTTGCCTATTTGACAGTGGCACAATTCATAGGTATTTACACTATAATTCTATTTTAATTTTGCTATATTTATCTTGTATGTAATATACATGAGAAATTGATAGAAAATTATCAACTTTCATAATTATCCATTTTTCTTAAAAAAAACCCAAAACAACCCAAAACCAAACCACAAAAGAAAACACATTTGTCTCCCCTGATTATAGTACATTTACCAACTATCCATGTTCTGATCTGTAGAATTCTCTCATACATGTATTTCGTCTGGTTAGGGATGATTCCCCATGGTATGTGATACAATCCAATATAATTTAATTTACAGAGAAAATATTGTGTGGAGATTGGATTATGTGCTCTGAGCAAAAAAAGGGCATTATTAATTTAAGCACTGAAACCAAACTGCAAATCTGATCTCACCTAGCTGTGCAGAATGACAATATTTTGGTACCTAGTCAAGAGTTTGTTTTGGCTGACCTTTAAAAATAAATATTTTTTCCTCTATTTAATCTATAGGTTACTTTGTGGTAAAGTACACATTTCTATCATGTTAGAAACTATATTTGTCCCTGGTAGATTACAAAGCCAATACTTTCTACTAATTATAATTCATCCCAAAGGCTTTCCAGGAAGTGATAGAAATAGATAAAGAAAATAAACTGTTTGCTTAAAGAATGTCTAAGGAAAACTGCAGAAGAACATTTTCATCTGGTATTAAAATGATTTTGCTTGCATTGAGCATTAAGAAGTTGGATTTCTCACAAAGACTGGCCTGAAAAGAAAGGCTTTATGACTGGTGAAAGCCTGTCTTAGCAGATAGAAACAGTAGTCAGAGCAAATAACTCTTCTCTCCCCAGGGTGTTTCACAATAGGTAAGAGTGGCCTAAATATGCTTTTCAGTCCACATTCTGAAATGCTGATGGATGATGCATGCAAAGCAACTCAAAAAATCACTGGGAAAAGAATGAAGACTCTTCAATGTGCACAATACAGCAATCGTTACAGCACAACATACTGTACTTCAAATGGAAACTCAAAGAAGGCCAAGAGAGCAGAAAACCACAGCCAACATTATCAACAGAATGCCAAAAATTCAGATTCAGGTCTTGAAACCCAGCTGAGCAACTGGCAGGTTTTCAACATCTGGGATGCGAGATTGCAGCAGATGGGAAGCTGGAGAGTGAATTACAAGTAACACCAGAGAAGGGCTGTATTTTTGAAGAGGAGATAAAACTGCACCAGGGTAACAGAATTAAGCCTCAGAGACAAAAGGTACTACTTGAACTGGTTCTTAAAGAACACAGGAAGCCCAAAATGTGTTTCATGGCTTGTATTTCTACAACTACACTTATTCAAAGTCTGGATTTATAGTTATCTCTTGGAGGTATCTACAAGAATTTAAGAAACATTAAGAATCATTACAAGAGAAAATACTATCAATCTTGAACAGGGGAGGTCGGGAAACAGCAAGAATCAGATGTAGCCAGGCATATATTATGTTAGTTGTATCATCAGATACAGAAAAAAAGGGTTGGCAAAGTTTACCTCGGGGGGCGGGGGGGGGAAATAATGTAACAGCAAGGAAACAAATGAGCTTGAAAGCACAGAGCATCTGCTTCAGTCAGCTCAAAGGAGACCGGCTTGGGGAGGCAACTGTTTGCTGCCAGTATTCTGCCACAGGAGTTTGGCAGACACACTGAATAGATTTTCTTTCTTTGAACATCACCAGTGATAAAATTTTACTTAGCACCAAAGACTGACATGTTGTAACTTCTTTATCTAAATAGTTTTTACTAGAATGGTTTCAATCAGAAATAATATTTCTTGTATGGAAGGATACTTCTTAGGTGGAAGGAGGTCCTGACCAATAAGGAAATTAATGTTCTTTCAGTAGACAGTAACGACAATCATTCTAAAAAAAGGTAAGGTTTACTTGAGATGGTGAAAAAACAATTTATCTCAATTGTTATTACATTAATGTTCACTGACACCTAAAATCAATGTGCATACAAACTGAAAGAAGGGTCTAAGCAGTGGGGGAAAAACCCCAACCCTTCCCTGCACACACTCAACCATGAATTTTAAAAGCATGCAATAAATTTTTAAAAGATGAACGAAGGGCTCTAAAAACACTGAAGGGAGGAACAGTTTCAACTCAACTCAGCAACCACAGTCAGTTAGGATGCAACTACCTGCAAAAGCAACCAGGCTGATTTTACCCCATACTGTCTGTGAGCAGGTATAACAGGAAAGATTTGCAACTCATCACAAAACCATTTTGTGCCAAATAAGATGTATGATTTTTCCTCTTGTGTGCTCACAACCCACCCTCACTAGACTTTACTAGACTTCTTCACTAGGTGTGGCAGTTATTAAGATTTCTGAATAAAATGTAATGCTCAATGTACATCATTAGTGTTCTAAGTAAGGTTTTACATAAATACAGGGGTGAAACTGCATACAAAAGAAATGGAAAAAAATGGCTGACATTGTTTCCTTACATTTGTTCAACATTTTGTTATTCAGAACTTCACAGGCTGACATCTACTACTATTAAGGAAACACATTTTGATTTGGAAGGGTCAAAGGAAAGGTACTGAGCTCAGACTATTTTTGGTTTTTTTGTTCCTTTTTAAAAGCCCTTTCAAGTTGGGCAAAAATTCATGCACTGTCAACTCAGAGCACAATGTGAGATAGGCAGGTGTGCAAAGTTCACTGCCATGACTGGCTGATGGCTCAACTGTCAGGGAAAAATTAACAAATGCATAAAGGGGAACATGTGGCAGTTTTAGAAACACACTTTTCAATAAAGCATACTGTGAACTATAGACTATTGCACATTTCAACATGACACAAGAAAAATAAGGGGTTCAAAAGAGAATACACTTTGTAACATAGAAATATACAGACTAGCTTGTGCACAGAAATCAAAACATGGTTACAAGACACCACTGCAGTCAAACCTGTCTTATAGTCTGCTTACAATCTTAGTGACCTTAAGAAACTGGTCCAAACTGATTATCAGCAATACCATTTTTTTGTTACTTTTTTTAAAAAAATATTTTGAGACCACATTTTTTGATACACATATATATATTCTGTGGTCAAAACAGACAGACTTAACTTTAGCGATACTAAATAAAAGTGCAAAAACGTTCAAAAAATAAAACAAATTAAAAAAATATGGAAGCATAAGCTAAAAAATTTCTGCATAGCTGAAATCTATTTAAAGCGAGTCCTTGGTAGGGGTTGCTGACAGGAAGAGAAAGCAGTTTTTTTAAAATGTCTTCTGCATGTTCTTTTCAAATAATGAAAAAAAAAAAAAGGAAAAAAAGAAAGAAAGAAAAAAATAAGGTAATTTGTCGGCTTTTGAAGTATTTCACAGGCAGTTCACTCCTGTGTCCTTAGATACCATTGTGGTGGCAGTGCCTCCTTCTGCAAGGTAAACAGCAGTGCTGGATTTGGAGTGGGCTGCCCCGTCAGCGCCGTTGTTGTTGACCTCGCAGTGCAGCGGCTCGGTGGAGATGACCCAGGTTGAAGGACGCCACCGCTTCAGTGAGTAGGGAGTTTTCACACGTTTCTTGATCTTTTCTCCTGAGCCTGATTTGCCGTCCTGTGAGGAGTCACCTACTGAACAACAACAACAAAACATCAAACAAAACAAACAAAAACCAAAAACAGAGTAGAAAATAGTATTATGAGGAAGGTAAGATTATATGGGAGAGACCAGGGTTGTTACTCATGCAAAACAGAACAAAAGAACAAAATCTTATCACACAAAAGCAACGGTGTGGCAGAGACATGACAGGTGTATCAATTAGAGTAGCTGCCACCAAAACAAGGGGTCAGATTCTGTTCTCTGTCAGAAATTACTTCACTGAAGTAATTTGTGTTACCTTGAATGCACATGGCATCAAACAGCAGAATCAGCATTTGACATTTGAGGGGCTTTTGCAATCATAGAATCTTATATTACCTGTAATAGGAGGTACAAAAAAATGTCGCTACTATAGGATGGCAAAGGCTAAACTTTTAAAGTATAATTAAATCATAGGTGCCCCAATTCTCCTTCACCTGGCAAAGCATTTCACCTGGAGACAAAATGGTCCATTCTCTGTTGAGATCCTAAGTCAGGATTTGGGACTTTGGGTTGCAAAATTGATAAAACCCACTTTATTAATGATAAAATTTCAGCAGTCAAAATCTGATTGTTAAAAAACCTTTCACTTTATATAACCTTCAAACCCTTTCTTTTAACTTAACCTTCAACTAAAGAAAGCTGCTGCAAGATTGTTTTTTCTTTATCTCAGTAAGATTTCAACTCATGTCAACACATTAAGAAAAATAATTGAGCTTTCCTACCTAAAAGGAAGGTTTCAGTATTCCACTGCTAAATAGTCAACTACATTTCTTGAAAGACATGTTCTGGTTTGTTTCTAAACCTTTTCTTTCCAAACATGCCTGGCACTCCAATATCACAGTGACTATCTAAACAGAGCCAGAAGTTTGCAAGCACCTGTCAAAGACTACAGTGGATTCTGGAAATACATTCTCTCAAAAACGCACACCAGGAGGCCTTTCCAACAGCTCCAACAGCCCCAAAGTGAGACTCAGAGGATGTAACTCATTTAACTACATTATTAGATTTTTACTGTAAAAAGGGGAGCCCCATTATAACCTCTTAGATCTTTAGCCATACAACTTTCAAGGTAATTATTAAAATCAATTCCTTCTCTAAGTACTTTAACAAACTTTTAGTATGCACAGGGTAAGCTGATGAAGGATTGAAATAACTGTTGGAGATCAGATAGCAAAGTAGAGAATGCCTGACACTCCATCTAGGCTGGTCTAATACAGTGAAATCAGGTGCTTTGAAAGTAATTATGCAAATAAGTATTTATTATAATAAATTATTTAAATCAATGAATCTTGGAGTCAGCTACTCTTAAGAGAATGAAGAAAAATAAGGAAAAGTTGGTGTAACGTGCCCCTGAAGGAAGAAATAGGAAGCTTTTTCATTATGCTTTGCAGCTGCCAAGATAGGTGCCTTGCAAGGAATAATGAAAGTTAGAAATTACTCCCTTCCTACTGCCAGAGTAGACAGGGTTATTAGGGGACAGATTTATTCCATGTATGTGGAAGAAAGATAGTGACCTAATGTGCTAGAGTTGATGGAGTCAGGACTTTATTGAGAAGACAGAAACTGTACTAGTAGAAATTAAATTTATATGGGATTTAGTAAGTACGCTTTGAGGAGGGACAGGAGAGACACAAGTACTTTCTATTCAAGCAGATATGTGTAGTTATTACATAAAAAGACTGTCAGAGAAACTGTTCCAAGTCTTGCAAGCACTTACACTGCAAACTACTGCTATCCAAACTATTTGTGGCCGATAGATCCAGTGAATTAGGCCTCTGTGCTCTTCTAGTCTGGGTCTGCCCAGGATTTCTCACTACATTCTGCATACTGACTGTAGCTGTGTCTTGCACTGGACAGGGATTACTGTTGTTGTTATTGGCATTTGTTCGGCCATTATCCAGTGGTCGATCTCTCCTGTCTACTAGGCGGTCCAGAACACCTTCATCATGGCCAACCTGCTGCTCCCGCCTCAACAAGGGCTCATGCTCGTCAGGGCTCGAATTAATATTCAGCCGACTATCCTCTCCACTGAACTGGTTCTGAAGCATCTCCTGGGCCCTCTGCGCCACCGAGCTGGCTATCTGGCCAGATGGCACCGTGCCATTGGCATACTGCGCTGTGGCAGCGTGGGAGTTGATGCTGTGGCCTCTCCCAGCCACTCCATTCATAGTAACTGTCACAACATGAGGTTCTGCAGTATTGATAGTGTTCATCTTGGCAACACCTGTTTCTACTTGCTTCAAGTTTGATTTGTGCTTGCCACCAAATTTTAACCGTGGCTCTTTTGTTGAATTTTTGGTGTTTAGGGGGAGGCTAGTAGGCCTCTTCGGAAGGTTCTGTTGCTTAGGTAGAGGATAGACCTGAGAAGATGGGACATCTGGAATCAAACATGCTTGACCATTGCCAGCCTGTGTGAAGTCCTGTTGTCCTGTCACCTCTACTGCAAGTTTTATCAGTGGATAAAGCAAGCTGGAACTAGTGCTGCTGAGTGGATCTGGCCCACTAAACTGCTTAAGTGAATGTTCCATCAGGTTCTCATCAGAGCTTTCTTTCAGGTTCTTATCCACTTCTTTAGGATCCAATTTATTTGTCTCTAGGTCCTCCTCTGTTAGCTGCAGACAAACAGGGGTGGGCCCACCTGGCTGCATGACATTTGTAGTATGTAAGTTTGTTTCATCTGAATAAGGCATTTCGGATATGGTGGTCATGCCAGTGCTAGGAGTGAGCCCAGTTGTATTGGTGGTGGTGGTATTGGTGGACAAACTGGTGACGCTTGTCTCAGGACTAGGGATGCGAGCTTGTGCTTGTTGCCGCTCATAGTTAATGGAGTTTCTATTCTTTTCCCCTGAAGTCAATGGTGTAGTGGACATTGAATGTTCAGAAGAAATGTTCTTCACTATGCTGTCAGTGTGGTGGATGGAATCTTCAATGTAGGAAGAGGAAGAGTAATCTGCATACGGCCTTATCTTTGATACACGCCTATGATGCGACAGATTCCTTCAAGAGAAAATAAGTGATATTAAGATCACATATATAAAAATCACCCCATATTATAAAGCCTCAAATTAAAGACAGCGGAGTGTCTTTTAGTTTCTTTTCATGCATAAACTAAGGACAGATACAGTACAAACTGAGATCCTTCAGTAACTTCCTTAAAAAATCCTGGGTAGCAGAAAATTGTAGGACAGCAATTTTGTCATGGATGCTGTTTATACAACTAAGTCAGATAACAGTAATTCTCTGCTATTTGTCCAATATGCTATTTGTCCAGTACACTGCCAAGGTGCTGCTCTCGTTGCAAAGATGTGATGCTGAAGGAGGGCTACAAGAACTAAACACACAAGATGGAGAAAGTGATGCTGGGAAAGTCTCAAGGTCTTAGACCATGAGAAATCTATTATTTCAACAATGTAGTTATTCTATGATTTAAATATATTTTTTTCATTACAATAAGCACTGTCACATACAACAACAACACTCTTATCTCACATCCAGATATCTAGTGTATACTATAGTACCAATGTCACTTCTACAAATTCTCACTCCCTCTGGATCATATACAAACAAAGAACATGCAGCATCTCTCTCACCAGGGTCAGAATGACTTAAATGATGGCCCTTGTAGTTAACTGAAAAGCTATAGGTTTGAGACTTGGTGATTTCCTGAACTCATATTGTCTGCAAATTTAGTTTTTAGAAGAACATTTTAAATAGAAGTTTCATGCATTACTTAGCAAGTGTCCTTAAAGACAATTCATTGTCACTTCGTATCTATGCAAGCCTGTGTGGACACTTTGCCTAAATTCAGTTCAAAAGGCCCCTCTGTGAGAAGTACAATTATTTATATAAAAGGTGCCTGAATTCTGGGAACACACAGGAGATCTTAAGAACAAAGCCACCAGGATCATGTCTTACAAATATCCATATGCAGACTAGCTCATGTGACACACACCCACTTCAAGGGTGCAGAAACGTAATGCAAGCAGTGTGCTCTAGCTTTCTTCCTGGAGTGAGCTGAACATTGCACTGGGCATTCACTGCTGACCAAAACCAAATGTTCTCTCGTCTTACCGCTCATTTTGCATGGCAGTTGACATAGGATTGACTGTTGGACTAACTGATTTATTTCTCTCCCAAATCATCATGAGTTCTGCCATTCTCTCCTCAGCACATTGTGCTGTTAGTCGAGCTTCAGCATCTTGATCCCAACAGTCTTCAATTGTTTCTTTAAGTGACCTCACAGCCTGCCAGGAGACAAAAAACCAAAACCACTTTATCTGACATTATTTTCCCTCTATATTTGGCTCTGATTTACCATTTAATGACAGAATTCTGTATGTGTGAAAATAGTTACACGCTGGTAAGAAAGAGAAATGGAAGATACACAATTTCATTAGAAGCTCTTTTACCATAAAAACAGTGAGATGCCAGACTAGTATCATACCTCACACACACACCAACTAGGAACTCAACTATTCAGAAAAAGCTACATTCACCATTGTTCGCACAACCTTCAGCCAGCCCTCTGATGTTACACATAGTCAGCTCACTCTCTCTGCCTTATGGAAGCTGTGTGTTGAGGACTAGTGATATTCTGGAAATGATGTCATTGCTACCCTTACAATTCAGCTTATGGCCCCTGTCTTGCTTCCCTGCACTGTAGGCAAATAACACAGACTTGCTCATTTCACCATGTTTTTCTTCCTCCGTTCACTACTGCAGCATCCAAATGTCTCCTAAATGTCAGTAAATTTTACTGCATTATGGGATTTATGCATTATTATTGCTGCCCTTGTTTTGCAGATGGAGAAACAAGAAACAGACACACTTTCCTGGGATCACACTGTGGGGTGAATGGTGCAGTCAGAATTGGAGCGCAAGACCTCCAAAAAGTGCTGCCATATGGTCAGAGACCTGGAAAAGAGACAACTGAAACTGCAAGCACTGAACACTTCAGCTTCCACTGTATCTGGAGTACAGAAACCAGGCAGACATTTATTGGCCCCTGCTGCCAATCTATGTCTCATGGACAGGATATGATTCGCCCAAATATCTCATACCCACAGCCCACCTTTAACTTCTCCAGCACCAATGACTGTGTGTAAGTCCCACCTGGGCAGTAGGATGTTCAGCTGGCCCTGCTGACTTCCTCTCTGCAAGAACTGCTTTGTTCCCTTCCGGCAGGCAAAGCCAGGACTAGCTCTGCACACTAGCCAAGAGCTCCTCACATGCAGCGTGGGCTCCTGGCACCGCTTACATCTGGCAAGTCACTGCTCTTAGTGATGCAGCCATGGCTGTGCACGTGGGGATGAGCTCCCACACTGGCAAATCTCTTATCTCCCTTTCCATGGCAGATCGAAGAGGGACTAAGCAACTACACCCCTCTTGAGTCTAAAAGCACCCTCAGGGACAATGACTGGATAGTGTACTGGATCTATTTTCTCTCCCAGAATAAAAGCCTTCATTTGGTTGTTAGGCACAGTGACACTGATTTAGTCACAATTGAGACTTATCCCTAAATCAGTGGACACCCCAATCTTCTGTCTCATCCCTTTGTAAGACTCTCCCCTACAGGTTTCAACAGCAGTAGATTTAAACTGTGTTTAATTTAATATTGTCTCTCTTCTAGCAGATCCTCTCCTTTTGATGTTTTCAGGCTCATGAAAGGAACATACTGATGACTGCATACATATTTAACAAACCTGAAGTTCTAGATCTTCACACAGTAATGTGTTTTCTATTAATTCCAGGTTCAAAGAGATGTGTATTAAAATGCACTATTTAGAAGTTCTAGCACTCATAAAAATGGTAGAAGAGAGAGGAAAGCTGCATTATTCTATGAATATCTTTCAGTCCTGAGCTTTGAAGTCAAGCTTGGGCCCTGCTTTGGCAAATAAGTCAAGAATGCTGCTAACATCCCAGCTCAGTTTATAGCCCTGGAATTATTTTATATACATCATCTGCTCAAATTGTTGATTTATACTGTGAAAAACCATACTGCTAATCAAGGGTTGTATCATAACACATATGTTCAAGAAGCAGATTAAGACTGCATAGGTATTAATACATTTAGGATTGCAAATATTTTGAGTACCATAGTTATGTGACCTACACAATAAAATATTCCTTTGTATTTCTCAAATGAAAAGGGCAAATTGATCTCTAATAGATCAATTTTGCATGGAAGTATTGTAATCCAACATGTCAGCATAGCTTTAAATAACAGACAAAAGTCTTTTATCCCATGCATTAGATACAGGAGATTAGGAACTCAGTCCAATGTGAGGTTATCTGGAGTTTACGTTTTCTACAGTATCTCCCCTACACCTAGACTGGCACAGGGTGGAGCAGGTCGTTTGATACCTATGAAAGAATGACCGAGTGTTTATTCTTCTTTTCTCTTGAAGCAAAAGTGTAGATGCGTCCTTAAAGCTCAACTTACTATCATTCTTATTCTGAATTTAAAAAAAATAAATAAACCACTGACAACACAAAGAATGTGTTAGGAAGTTTAACTATGGAGATATTTACTAGCTCAGTGTCTAATAATGCTGGAATCTATCAATTTGTTAGAACGTAATCAACATCTAAATAGTAGTCTGCAAAACAAAACGTTCTGGAACTATTTTACTTGTAACTGGTCTTCAAACACAAATGTCAAGCTTGGTTCTTCTTCCAACACTGCATTTGCCAACATGGCTATAGTTAAAACAGTTGCTGCTTGATTGCCTACGTAGGTTGGGCATGGATTTTAATTGTTTTTTTTCTTCTGCCCCTCCAAGACTGGCTGGCCAAAATGGTGTAATAAAAGAACCTCTCTATGAAGTTCTTAACTCAGTTCTAACATGTTTTACAACAGTGTTAATACTGCAGGCTATGTTCCTCTCTGAAAATGGTTTCATACATATTTACAAGTACCAGCACAGATGAGGCCTTAGGCTCCCCATTATCTATCTGCACAGTAGCTATGTACTTATCAACTAGCAAAGTCTCGAAAGATTGAAGGGCATAATTTCAGCAAGGGAAAATACCCTTTAAATAAGAACCAAATGTGTCACTTTCATAAGCTATTTAAGCTTAAACAAGTTACTGTGTATCAGGTGGAAACCAGTAACTGCATTTCACTTTGCCTGTAATAAAGCCAAACAACCCCCCACCAAGTTAAGGGGACTGGCATTACCTCACGCTTGCTGCAGATGAAAGCAAGCACAGACTCTTACCAGAGTGCAGCTAACTTGCCAGAACTTGTTGGCCTGCAGCACAAGCAAGGCTCTAAGCCATAGCTATACTAATTCAAAACAACAAACAACACTATTATGCTTACAGTCTTGAAAAGAAAAATTTCTAATGTAGTTTATAAGAGTCTGCAAATTCTGAGAACTATACAACTTAAGAAAACGTTTATTACAATGTTTATAGATTTCAGTTTTGAAAGAGT
>NW_009952251.1:1157459-1187385 GCF_000747805.2 Chaetura pelagica
AAGAGTGTATTTGTAGTTTTGCTAACTATTTTAGTGTGTTATTAGATTATAAGATGTCAAATGTCAGAAAAGGCCTTTAGGTTTCTTATCCAGGACACAGAGTACATACAGGCACTTCATGCATGATACTACAGATAATATCTCACAATTAATGTAACAAGTCTTATTGTGTGTTACACTTCAGTATCTGATAATAATCATAGTATTTTTCCTTAAAAGAAAATCTAGCTTTTTTGTCAATGGCTTTCTAAAAACTGAATTAAATATTTAAGAAGTCTAGACAGAAGCAGCTCCCAATCCTTAAATACTAACAAAAGTTTTATAAAGTACATATTAAAAAATGGCTTTTTAGAGAGGAGTATGCCCTACAGCTCATTAAATAAATAAATTATGGTTTCTTTGAAAAAATTGTATCTCACCAGGCTGTTCTCCTTCCATGCTTCTGGGAATTTTGGTCTTTGCTTCTCTCTAGACACCAAGACTTGCATGTCTTCAAAAGTGGGATGGTTTCCAACTTCTGTCTGGAAAGCCATCTGGTACTCTGGCACAGATTCCCCTGTTAGCAAAAGAAAGAAAGAAAAACAGTAATGGATTAAAAAGCAAAGCAACGGCTTTCAGGTGATGAAAGGTACTATCAAAGTTGCTGTCTATCAAGATTTTCTCCACATTCCCCCCTGAAGTCTAACTTCACAAAAAAAAAAAAAAAAAAAAAAAAAGCTGAATTAACTGCAAATGAGTAAGTGTTGTTCAGCAACCTCTCAAAGGACAGCAACTTCAAACTTTGCTGGCTTAATGACACATTCAGAATGTCTTAGAGCCTGAGGATGACACCTAATTTCTGTGAAATGTTGCTAACTGAATATATTAATGTACATCATTTGGGAAGAAGCACAGCTAGATTACAAGTCTCTGCACACAAAGTGCAGCTGTTTGACTACAGAGGGAATGCTGCAGGCCAGATTAACTCTATATGCTTTATCTTGGTGAGAAGATGGTGCTTGTGATGCAATCTCACATGTTAGATTTTAAAAGTCAAATTCCTCGTTTTATGTTGCAGATATGGAGGAATTCCCTGAATTTTCAATGTCACTAGCATAAATAAAAGTACAACTGGCTAAAGGTCACAGCACTTTCCCATCCATTCTTTCACAAAGGAAGTCTGAAAGACACATTAGGCACATTTATAATTTCTAAGAACTGAAAGTACTGCCTTTGCCATCAGCCCATCTCTCAGTGTTTGTAAACAATAACAATAATAACAACACTCAAATTGCACTTACCATGAAGCCTTCAAACTGCTTAAACAGGTAACTTACAGTCTTTCAGCATGAGCCATGCTTTACACCCAAATACACT
Organism: Chaetura pelagica; assembly: GCF_000747805.2. Lineage (NCBI taxonomy): Eukaryota > Metazoa > Chordata > Aves > Apodiformes > Apodidae > Chaetura > Chaetura pelagica. The sequence goes on from NW_009952251.1 coordinate 1,158,816, forward strand.
ATTGACAACAATAAACTTGAACGCTAGATGGCACCGACTTAATGCCAAAAACAATTGAGAAAATTATTTCCCTTCTTCGCTTTAAAAAGCTATGGCTTATTGCTGGTACCATTTTCTACTACTAATATTTTTTCCAGTTCTTCTAGTTACCTGGGAAGAGGTCTGTACACCTCATAAATATCTCCCAGTAGATAAGGCCTAGTGCATACATATCTACTTGTTTCAAAGCAGATTCACAGTCCCTCAAGTTCACCGCTCCTTCAAGGACTTCGGGGGCCATATAGCGGATTGTGCCAACCTGGGAAAACATAAAATCAAAACTTCAAATCAGGAGGCAATTTCCAAACTCAATTTATTATAGAGATTATTTTTTTAATACCCTACTTTGGGCATTTTCTACAGTTAAGGAAAACTGAGTTTTCTTTTAATCAATGTCCTCAGCTTCTAGAATCTTATCAGGAGACTAGTCATAATAAAACCCTTCCCCTACTCTGTCACTTTTTTTATGTATGAAAGCAAAATAATTTTGTGCCTTACTCAGTGTTCTCGTATACAACATGGTATAGCAGAAATGTTTCTTTTTCCTGAAATTACTCTGTTAAACATTAAGGTATGTATCATAATGGAAGTGGATGCTGCTGAACAAGGAAGTTGTTCTTGTTATTCCTAGACTGTCAGGAAGGCTCTCCTACATCTTCCTTGAACAAAGGTTATTAACAGCCTTGGAAAATAGCTATTCATTTCCACCAGGAAATGTGTTAGATTAGAGTAATCACTTAAAAGTACTTGTAGGACAGTATTTTGTCACAGGACAATCCATAACCCTGCATTTAAAAAAGTGGTTCCCCTGTTTCTTTGTTCTGTAAGGGGAGATCCATAAAGAGAACCTGTGCACTAGGTATTATTGATATAGCACTTGATTTCTAAGGGAAGCTGATTAGCTCTACAAAATACATACTCTGAATGAAATTTAGTTTTTCTGTAAAAGCACAAAGATGATAGATACACTGAAATATTAGACTTTCACTCGTTGTTTAAAATATCTCACTCTATTTCAGTAGTCTATATTCAGATGTCAATGCATTTATGCTTACACAAAAAGAAGACAACAATTAAAAATCCCCTCTCTGAATCCCAGCATCATAAAAAAGAAAGCTTAAGAAATCAATTTCTTCTTACTGCCTAGAATCCATTCTAACCCACTCCTAACAGATGTTTTCTCAATCTGTTCCTTAAATTCATAGAATTATGCAAATTCTATACAGCCTTTCTCAGCTGTCCATTCCACACCTTGGCTACCTTCTACAGATTAGAAAGGTTTCTTCGTAACTAACCTAAATTCTTATTCCTACAATGTAATGCCATTACCTCCTGTCCTACCCACACTGAATGCAAACAGTTTATTCCTTCCTCTTTGTAGCAGCTGTTTACATATTCAAAGACCCAGTCTCTGTCTTTACTTCCCTAAACAACCATCATTCTTTCATCTTTTCCCATAAGGTACTCTTTCAAGCATCCCCTGTTATTTTGTCCTTGCTCTTTCTCAGTTAGGCCATGGTTTTCTGCATGTAGTTACTCTCCCAGATGTATCCATTTAAAGTCTAGAAAATTGCAGATGATACACAGAAAAATGGTTGTAGGATGTAGAATGCAGTAAGTCACTGTTTTGGAAAAAGCAGCACCAAAACCACCAAAGAATGTTTGGTCTTTGGTTAATACTTGCACTAAAAGACTGAAGGGACCTGTACCACATCATCATAAACAACATGGCAACCAAACCTACATTGCATCTTCTCATATCTCACACAGAAAACTTCAGTCTCCAGGGCTGCCAATCTATCAAAATGCTAGGTATGTTTTTGAGTGTTTTGAGAATAAAACTAGTTTCTTCCTACCAAGGTTCCAGCCACTTTTCACCAACATTGCAGCAATTCCCCTTACAGGATTGTACCACCTTAACATTCACCTTGTAACAACACAAACAACTATTTCTCAGTGTTGCTTCCATACTAATTTGTCTTCCTTTATACACTGATTTATCTTCAACTGTACTTACCTCACTAATGGCTGCATTATCTTCCTCACCTGGGCGTACCAGTCTATTTCCAGTTAATTTCATGGAGAGTCCAAAATCACTGATTACACATGTTCCATCATTCTTTACCAGCACGTTGCGGCTGTTCAAGTCACGATGGGATATTGCAGGTTTGTAATGGTCTATTTGGACATACAGAAATGCTTGTTATTATTTGAGCAGTTCTACTGTTTGGCAGAATGAGAGAACCTCATTATGACTCCTCAGCTTTTAGAAACATAAAATCAACTTATCTTTCAGAAGCTAACATTTTAGCTTCCTTATAATGAGCACCACAGTATCCTATCTATAGAAAATACATTGGCATTCAGAGTTCCTCTGTTATCTATACAATATATTGGACTACTGCTATATATAGATTTTAGTGTTTGCAAACAAGCTTCTTTCCAGGGGATACTTCAGCATTATTTTGGCAGGGGAACCATCATTTACTTAAGAACAGACCTGCTGCCACAGCCCTGACAGTCATTCCAAATGCTCTCTCTCATATCCACACTCCTGTGTCAAATACAGCACCAACTACTTATATTATGATTGGAATTGGCACCTATTCAGGAGATATGTAGACAATATTATTCCAGACAGTCTGAACATGTTCATATCGCAAAGGATCTGGTCTTTTCCAAAGAATAATCTCAGTTGTTCCTGGTTTATATGCCATTTATTTTGTTAGTAAACCAGCCAGCACTGTTGAACCAGTTTTACAGCAAAATTTATTCTACTCCATGAGTTCCTTCCTAGCATTCACAGACCAGCCTATGTCTGGCTCTTCTCTATGACGGAAGGTTTACACATTTTCTGGCTGCTAATGGACACACCTGTCTGCACATTTCTAAATGATCAAGTTAAGATGACAGCTGCAGTTTCAATGGCACATAGGAATACTGATTTAGGTATTTTCAACCTTGCATTTTAACAGCATCTTCAGTTATCATTCTCTGCTAGAGTTGATGCTTAACATTTGAGATATAGAGTTTGCAATTTTAATTGAAACATTAGCACCTTAACATGGAATTAATGTTCCCGCCCTTTTACTTACTGCCAAAAAGCTAACGCTTTGGTGCCAGGCCATATTCTGCAGCCTGACATAGCATATATCTCAGATTATCTGCTTTAGAATCATGATACTTCAGCTGCTGAAATGTTGGCTGAAGTACACAAGCAGATATAAAGATATAAATCAACATGTTGTCACATCCAGTGCTCTAATAAAACACTAAAAAGCCCATCAGTATCATTTTTACACAGCAAAGACTAGGTCCATACCTTTAGACAAAAATCAAGAGATGAAATAAATGAAACTACAGTTGAGTTAGAAGATTTCATTATTTCTCTTTTGTGTATAGCGTTCACACAAACTAACAATTACTTTGGTGATTTGTGTCTGAACTGCAAAAACAAACAGAACACTCCATCTGTTTGCTCTCTGCTACACAGACATCCAGTGCTTCAGGTCTTCACTAGTCTGTTGCCATGATACAGCAGCACTGCACAACTCTGCCTCCTCCTCTTCCCTTTCTCTGCTGGGGCTCTGCTGGCTCCTACTCCATGTTTTCATAGAAGTATCATGGGACACAGCCCACAACATGGGATTTTTCAGAAGGAAAAAACATATCTGAAGTTCTGAGTAATCTCTATTTGCATGCATTATTTCCTACTCACTGTATTGTCACAGAGAAGAAAGAAAGGCAGGAATCTACTACCTGATAGAAGTAAGAGCATCTTGAACACTTTGGCATCCCTTCCTGGCCTTACCTCCTCGAGGTAGCTCGGTATGCAGGTACGCCAAGCCCCTTGTTATAGAGTGTGCCAAACGACAGGAGCTCACCCAGTCACTTGTATGAAGACTCAAATATTTACACAGAGAACCCTAAAAACAAACAAAACAAAAACCACTTAAAATCTTTATGAGAGTTGGTTTCACCCATTGCTCCTGAAAGGCAGAATCCTGCAGCTGCTTCTGTATTGACCCAGATGTTCTACAACATTAAGACTGGACCATAGTTTCATTGATTTCTAGTGCTGCCATTTGGTTTATCTGAAGAAGCAGAACAGAAGATTTATCACAAAATAACAGGGACTGTCCTTAGGAATAATTATATTAATTTACAAAAGCATAGCATGCACTTGTTTCATTCTTCCAAAAGTCTTGTTGAGCAACAGAAGATGACATAATAGCCTGGGCTACTAAATAGTGGTCTTTAAATCATTAGACTTAGAGAAGAATACTCAGCATCTCTCACTGGCATCTTCCCTGCTATAATCTATTTATACATCAAAACAAAAAAAAACTAAAGGCAATTGAGAATAGGAGTGAGTCCACACACACTGAAGAAACAAGAAAAACTAATGTAACGTTCCCCTTTTATTGAAAGGAGGTTGAAAGTGAAAAATGGGGGATTTTTTAGTAATTTGTGGTGGCAATAGGGACAGGGAAATAGAGTGCACCCTCAGCAAGTCTGCAATGACACCAAATTGTGTAGTGTGGTTGACACCCTGGAGGGAAGGGATGCCATTCAGAGGAACCCTAACAGGCTGGAGAGGTGAGCCCATGATAACCTTGTGAAGTTCAACAAGCCACGTGCAAGGCCCTGCACCTGGGTCAGGGCAATCCCAAGCACAAATAAAGGCTGGGGCAGAATGGATCAAAAACAGTCCAGAGGAGAAGGACTTAGGGGTGATGATGGACAAGAAGCTCATCAGAAGCCAGCAACATGTGCTTGCAGCCCAGAAAGCCAACTGTGCCCTGGGCTGCAACAAAAGAAGTGTGGCCAGCAGGTCAAGGGAGGTGATTCTCCCCCTTTACTTGGCTCTCATGAGACCCCACCTGGAGTACTGCATGCAGCTCTGGAGGCCCCCACGTAAGAAGGACATGGAACTCTTGGAGAAAGTCCTGAGAAGGACCATGAAGATCATCCAAGGGCTAGAGCACCTCTCCTATGAGGACAGGCTGAGAGAGTTGAGATTGTTCAGCCTGGAGAAGAGAAGGCTCTGGGGGGACATCACAGTGACCTTTCAATACCTGAAGAGGGCCTACAGGAAAGTTGGGGAGGGACTTTTTTCAAGGTCTTGTAGTGAGAAGACAAGAGGTAATGGATCAAAATTGGAAGAGGGGAAATGTAGGTTAGATATTAGGAGGAATTTTTTTACTATGAGGGTGGTGAGACATTGGAACAGATTGCCCAGGGAAGTTGTGGAAGCCCCATCCCTGGAGGTGTTCAAGGATGGGGCTTTGAGCAACCTGATGTAGTGGGAGATGTCCTTGTCCATGGATGGGGGTTGGAACTAGGTGATCTTTAAGGTCCCTTCCAATCCTAACCATTCTATGATTCTATGAACATGTGGTTCAAAGACATCTGGTATGTGCCATTTGAATGTATTTAGAGTCAACTTTCAGGTGCATGATGTATGCACAGCTCAGATGGAGGCACACGGAAACAGTAATTTAAAATGACTGAATCACTAGACATTTTTTTAATACTAGAAGTAAAACTAAGTTCTTGACACTCCTTAAAGAGAATTACTGAATCCTACCACTTTTCAGACAGCCTGTACAGAACAAGGAAACCATAAACACATAATCTCTTTAGTAAAAACACAGACAAAATGTCACTCAAACAGGTTCACAGAAGCATTCTTTTTCATTAACATGCTGCTACATGAACTTCAAATAGATTTTGGTAACTAAAAAACCCAAGCAAACACACAAAACCAACCCTGATAGTCCACCTAGAACTGAAAAAAAAAGTCTAGAACTCCCCTTTAAAGCTTTTTTTTAGAATACACACACTCTTATTAGCTTCCAAGTGCCAGCAACTTGGGTGCAGTTACAATTTTCTTGGCCTTGGGGGTTGAGATTCCAGCCCAGCCACAGTGTGACTGGGAGACGCTCACTGTATAAAAACCTAAAACCAACTTCAAGACCATTCTGCTGCAGAGCTTGCTAGCCATCAGATATTTTTTAAGCTAGCTGAGGGTTTTGATTTTATGCTTTTAGTGAAGTTCAGTGTAAATGACAACTACAAAAAGTTTTGGTCAAGATTTAGAGAGATATATAAATTTGTAATAAGATTATTCTTGTCAGAGTCACAAGTTACATGTTAAATTGGGGACATCAGTTCTGATTATAACTTTTTATTAAATTCATGTTTTTGTTTTAACAATAATAAGATTCTAGTATGTGTTTTACAACACTTTTTCTATTGTAAAAAGACACGAATGTCTGACTACTGTGGGGACAATCCTACGGCTATTACTTATTTCCTATGACATCATCCCTTACAACTTACCTGCTTATTCACCTGCCCACCTCAGAGTACCATGACAACAGCATGTTAATTAATAGATACATGTATCTTTCCTTTTATTAATTGCTCACCTACTTTCTTTGGTCTGAAGGCATGTTTGGATAATAACACAATTTGGATCAAACCTATCTGGTCTTGGTTTCACAGAGACAACACCAAGAACCATTTTCTGTGTGAAAATTTCCTGGTTTGTGTGTTCCTATTTCCAAGGAGGAATGATTTCAAGGGAGAATGATGTTTTTGATGTGGAGTATTTCACCTGAATATCTTATATGGGTTACTCCTTACTGAAGTGAGATTTATGGGTCCATTATGAACAGTGCAATTCCATTTTAGCAGAGCTGCCACAGCAAGGTTCCTTCTCTGCTGTTAGCTCCACACACAGGAGAACATATGCTCACTGAATTAAGGATCACACTGTGCATTAATTACACATGCTGTGTACTTTTTCCAATAACTTCCAAACCACCAGCGGATTGATTTTAGACTAATCTTGCTGTTCTTAATACCATATTGAAAAAGAATCTGATAATGATGTTATAAGCCTCATCTGTGCATTTAATCAGATTGTTAACAGATCCTGTTTATATAAGCAACAAGACACAATTTTCAATCAAATTACATTTCAGCTGAAAATCCTTTCATTTGAGAAAACAGCAAAACCAGATCACTGTTAAGACAGTTACACTATGCCCTCCCAGAAGCCAAATACTTGCTTGATTTCACCTAACTCAATTAGTTGAAAATAAGCCTACTCTTCTAGAGCAGGCCAGAGCAGATATGCTTTGCCACTCTCCATCTAGTAAGGGCAGAACTGAGATTTTCAATGGTCATTCGTATTCTCTGCAATCTCTTCCTAGATGCCTACCTCTTACAAGCTGGTATGATCAAGTGTGTTCTCACTCAGAAGTGAGTTAATTCTTTATGCACTTGTGAAGTGCTATGTCCCCTTAATTTGCAAATATATTTAGATATTTATATACATGTATGCATTTAAATTTAAAAACAAATTACGTATCTAGGGCCTCAACCATCCTAAAAGAGAGGCCATCGTTACTGCTACTTATAATGTTATGTTTATTTTGTTACTCAAATAAGCAGCTTTTGTCCTTCTGTCCCCAAAACGAATCAGGATCCAGCCATCACCTTCACACACTACACATGAGTTTGCTTACTTGAGACCAAAAAGCCCATTAAAAAATAATTTAACTGAGAAGCTATTCCTTTGCCATACAGAACCCCCCCCCCAAAAGACAAATTGCAAAACGTAATTTTTTTCATTTTCATGTATGTAATCTCCCCATATAAATGATACTTTATTATTTTTCATGAAAGCAATTCACATTTATGCTGTGTATTTTTAAAATATCTTTTTTTCTATGCATGCATATCTCACACACACAGAGCATTAGGAACTCAAACCAAGAAATTTGAGAGATTAAGCATTCCGTTAGCTAAGAAGATTGAAGATACAGTTCTGGAAAGTAAGGCTGCCTTCTTCAGACCTCTCCTACATCATCATATGGTACAGCAAAATAAATATGGTATGCCACAGAAAACTTCAAAGAAAATAAGATTAAAAAGTAACATGATTTATAGTACCACACCTGACAGTGATACTGGATCTATTATGTTTCATTGTAAAAAACCCAATATGTACAGCTACCAAATGAGGACATTGACACAATAACTGAAGTATAGTACCAAAATGCTAAGAGGTTTTAAATGTATTATATTAAAGGAAAAACAATTCCTCAAATTCTGTCCTTGAGTATTGCACAGTTGACTAAAAAAACCTGCATTATAACCAAGAGGAAATAGTACAGCCAAGAATTTGTAAGACTACATTTGGTAGCATGAACTGGGAATCTTAAAGCATATCACAAGTAAACCACAGTAAGGTTAATTGAAATTGTAATGGATTATTTTTACATTATTGTGCAAGAAGCAGCAATGAAAAACACTGGCAAATACTGAAGTACATCCTTTTCATGTGGCTATTCTTAGGAATCTAAACCAATCTGATTCATTTCTTTGAAGCACTTACATTGGGGTAATATTCCATCACCAATAAATATTCCATTCGGCCATCAGCAGTGAATCTCTCATCCCCTACAATGAAGCGGGCAACGTTGTCATGTTCCATCAGTGGAATCCTGTAAATATTCCTCTCATTGACAAAGTTCTGACGATTAGCAAAAGAAAACACTTTCACAGCAACCGGACGTTCATCTAGGGAGCCTTTATACACTGCTCCATATCGTCCCCGGCCAATCAACTGCAGAAAAATGCAAATAATTAGTTCACTAAATAATAAATTAACACAAAATCCCAATTTTCACTCTGCAAAGATTGTATGGTGACGTTTATACTGACTTACACTGTAAAAAATCGTATAGTGAATATTTTGCATTGAAAACCAGAATTAAAATGCAGTCATAAAAGCTACTTTGGAACTGGAAACTTCAGTATATGCCAACCTAGATCTTTCTAAATTGATCTGTAGTCTGAACACTCAGTAAATGAATCACAAATAAACTATTCAGCCATTTTACATACAGAATCAATAAAATCCATGTATGTTGTGCTACTAATTCTATTAAATTTTATCTACTAAACACTTAGAGTTTTTATGTGATTAATTTTAATTAACTCCAGAGATGACAGATGTTAAGCTATACATTTTAGGTTTAGGAGATCATATCAGGTAGGTCATATCATATTAGGTATGACATCAGACAGTCCTCCTAGTGGATTGTTAAGTGGCAAAGAGGCCCTTTAAGGTACAAACCCAGAATGTATTCTACCCATAGAGATGTGAAAAGGCAAGCACAGGTTAAGACAATTTGTTCTTCAACACCCTGTGACTAGAGGTGAGGACTCAGCTTCTTAGGATTTGAGAAAAAGGACAGAAGACCCTATAGCGATCTCTCCACCACCAAAGTCACTGCTTTTTCCAAGACTGTATATCAGTATGAGTAATTCTGGGGCTTTGCACACTTCTACAATGTGCATCCTTATATTCTTGCAAACTCTGCCTCAAGTACTTTTTTGTTGGCAGAAGGCATCCAGTCGTCTTTGCTGATTAGTTTGCTGTCACCATTAGCCCAGATCATACTGCATCTGCAGCCTGCATCTCTAGGTGTGATTTCTAATGGGCAAAAAGAATAAAAGTACCACTTTCTGAATCTCTCTCAGTCATTCTACTGATTTATTTCTGGCTAAAGGCATTTAAAAATTCCATGTAAGTTCTATCGAGCATACCAATTAAAAGCATAACATCTTGCAGTTTTTTTATGATACATCTAATACCAAGCTGAGTAGAAAGTTCTGGTTGGCTTCTAGTTGCCATGGAGATAGAGAGAACCCCACTGCGAAGAATGACTCTATGTAAATGCACCACCACTGAAATATTCTGTGCTATCTGCAGTAAATCCTATATTCCAAGTGTTACTAAAGCATTTCAAATTACTACAGTAGGATACTGTATGTAAAGCAGTGTCACACAAAAAGATGGATCTTTTGATGCAATGCTGAAATACACATTTTGATTTCCCCCATTACCTGCCTGGTTTTGTTAGCTATGTTTTTGGTGTTACCTAGAACATGTTCTACCTTGGGAAGAAAATACTAAACACTAGTTACTGGAGTAACTCTTTTTTTTTTTCTTTTCTTCTTTGAACTGTGATTTAGAAGAAAGTACTACAAGGGCACCGATACATTTCTTTCTCTAACTATACGGGGGAGCTGATATGACCACAAGTGTTATACTGAATATAAATGAAGATTAAAAAATAGAGTTGAACATTTACCTCCAACAACTTCAGATTATCCAGATCCAATGAGGGCTCTGATGTTGCTGCCTCCATCATGTTCATACTGTGCAAACCTTGCTTACGGTCTCCTGTGGAAGGGGTTAGGGAAGGAATCAGAGTCTCATTTTTTTGCCATGCTACAAGTGAACACAATACAACTTACCTGGGACTTGGCAGAAACACACATGGTAGGCAAGGACATAGCAAATTAAAGGAAGTCCTGTAAAATCTTCTCAGAGTTAGTAAAATCAGCAGTGAAGGTAGCTGATAGCTACAGACTTAAAGCTATCTTCTACACAACTATTTTGATAATTGGGTGCCACTGCCAGTAACTATTAAAGCATGTTCACAACCTCACTTTAGCTGTGCTGAGCAGAGGATTTGTTGAAGAAAAATGGGTCCCAAAATGCCAGCTTGAAGAAATCTCACTGGACTGTTATGAAAGGGGTATCACAATAAAGCATCAGAGAGGAGGAAGGGGAGCATTATGTACAAATCCTGTAATAGGGACTGGGGAGAACAGAAGACACAAATTTGAAAAATAGCCAAAGAACAATTAAAAAAAAAATAGGGTCATCAAGTCCTACCTGCAAGCATCCTGTATCCAAAGAACAGAGCAGCAATCAAAACAGCCAGTACAGACACAGATGCAAGGGCAATAACTATAGTCTCATCTCGATGAAAAGAATTAGAAGAATCTGAAAGAAAACAAGATGAAGACTCTTAATTTAAAAAGATCAATACTATAAAACATGTAATTGTTATTACAACTAGGAAAAAAAAATGTACTCTGCATTGTAAGACATTGCACCAAACTCTTTTTCCTCTTAAAATCGAGGGATGGCACAAGATGATCAGCTCAAACACAGCACATTCATCAGCAGCTTTTCCCTGTCTTCCCTTGCCACCACAAAGAGAGACAACAACAGCAGAAAGTTAATTTCTTTCTATCTGGCAAAGTCCAGCACAGCCACAAAAGGCCATGGTGGTGTGGTCCTACTCTGCTATCTGTGCCTAAATCCAGTTTCCTGGTATGAATCTTTACAAGTTTTTTAAAAGTATTTTTCCCAGAATGAAAAGCTCAGAAACATTTGCCAATAATGCTGGAAATGTGATGAATACTGAATGTTTTGTATTCAAATATCTACAACATACATTAGATACAAGTCTATTTGTGTAAATATTTCAAAATACTTTGGGGTTTTGATTTGTTGTATGTCAGTGCACAGATAACTTTTAGCATAATTCTCACTCCTTAATTCACAAAAAGACATCTCCACAGACTGCAGCAGAATATCAAGAAACCTGAAACAATAATAAACACTAAACAAAATAAAATAATTAGTTTTATTGAGCCTTTTTAAAAATAACATTTGATTTTTGTAAAATGTATCTTGCTTTTTTTTTTTTTTTTTCTTCCCAGAGGGGAAAAAAGCTTTAATGAAAAAATTTGTTAGTGTCTTGAATGGTTAGCTTAATGCTTCTTAATGTCAGCGTCAGACCCCAGTCTTACTTCTTGCAAGCATATAAAAATTCAGATGCTTTAATATAAAAATCTATTACTGCAGATATTCCTCTGATGTCAGAATCACTGGAATGTGGCACTACAACACCTCATTTACTCTGGCTTCAAAACCAAGTTTGGGAACTATGCTTAAACTTGCCTTATAGATTGCTAAAATTACTCCTTAGAAGATGGTAATGAGACCTAACTATGCTGAAACCACAAAATATAAAATGCACAGAAGGCTTAAACACTTTTAGGTGAGAATGAAACAATTTATCCCAGTCTTCCCTAGCTGAATAAACTGACAATTTCACTTTGCTTGAGCTGCATATACAAGATTCGCTTACTCCAGTTCCGAGTGTGGATAGACATGAGAGAACCAGATGAGAAGAGAAAGCAAACTTAAAAGGCAAGTGTTTCCATTTTTAAACAACCATAATGGTAAGAGGAAATAATAAAAAGCTGGTAAAATAAAATACTAGACAGAATTTCAGCTGTGATAAAAGTATTTGAAAAATCACCCACCAAAAATTATGAACATAGAGTTCATATTTTATTAACCCTTTAAATTAGAGGGAGCTTGTGATATTCATGATGCCATCAAATTTAAATTTGGTTCATCAAAAGAAATACCATTACTACTGATTTTGGTAAAGCAAGTTTCAATAAGAAAATAAGCTATTACAACAGAGCACTGTACTGTGGAATAAGAGTTGTGACTTCCATTGCAAGGAGTTTAAATGATATGCATTACAAGTGTCATCTAAATTATGAAATCAGAACATATACATGCATACATATAACATACACATGTATACATACATACATATATTAAATAGCATAACTTCTAAAAGGAAAAACCTCATACAAAGCTATATGACATATTACAGACATGTGAGAAGCTGAATACTTGCTGGCAGGGAAATTCTAATTTTTACTTCTGTATTTTTGTGAATGGAATTTACATTTTACTGGCTTACCTTTGAAAATATATATATTAAATGTGGTGGGGTTTTGCACCAGTTCAAGATAGTGCCTAGCATGTACTAAGAAAATGCAGGTTTTGAGGGGCTGGATTTTTTGCTGTAATATCAGCTGTAATTTCTTTGACCAGGCAACTATGATGCAGCCATTTACATCCTTTCCATTGTTAAAGATACAGTCCTTTTTTCCATCACTGCATGTCAATGCTATCTAACAGCTAAGTTTGCTCTACCTCAGTTCTTCTAACACTCAAAGAGCTAGCAGCATGCCTCCATCAGGGGGGCACTCCTCTACCCAGGAACAGGATTTTGCTGTTCCCCCACCCCTGGCAGAGCTCAAGGCAAGGGCAGCCCGAGTAACCCAGTCATGGAGCAGCTCTGGCTGCACTGCCACACTTGCTCTGTCTTCTCTGCAACTCCTGTGAATGGGGGCATTATGCAGGCTGGAGAGTTACTAGAAAATCTTCAAATAAAAACGTTTTGTGCCGATCAGCAGTAGAAAAACATGCAAAGAATAAGAATTGTTGCTTTCTCCTTCCTTGATGGCCCAGCCCTTCTGGGGGCTTTTTACCTCCAGTGGGTAGCTGTGCAGCCACCAGGTCGTCTCAAAGAACTGCTGCCCTAGCCTTCAATATGAAAAATTGTGGGGTTTTTGTTTGTTTGTTTGCTTGTTTTTTAAGGAGAGTTGTTTCTTAGCAAACCCTAGATTGGCTCACCTTGAACCAATTTTTAAATCTTATAAACATTTTAAAATGTTGTCAACATTCCGAAAGCAAAGTCAGTTCAAAAGTGAGAGTTACTGCTTTCAGGTTGTTAAGCAACATTTATAAATTTAAGAAGAAATAATTTCTTAATGAGGGTGACTGAATACTCAGTGAATTGGTAACATGCAGATCAGAACAGCATGAGTTGGTAAATGCTGCATATGACTGCCTGTTGTTTCCCAGCAAGGACAATTTTACTATCTTTTACTTGTGAATCTACAGTCAAAGAAAAGCACAAAACAGACACAATGACAAATAGCCCAGACGGCCTCCAAAACCCTGCAAAAAGTATTATTTCTATCTGCCCTCTATCTGCTTTGTATGACTAGTAACTTCTGATGTGTCAGCTTATCTATCTTTCTTAAATAGAACAAAAAAGGATATGTCACCTATTGACCCAGTTTTTAAACCTTCCGAAGCTCAACGAGACTCTTATTAACTAATTCAGTTTTCTAATCCATCTCTTTCTTTGGAGGTATTTAGCCTTTTTTAACAGCTGCTGATTTGCCTTTAAATGCTTAGGTGAGAAATGCTAACAAAGCCAAAACCAGACAAGACCTCTCAAGGCATTTGTGGATGTTCATATTTCCTTTTATGTGCTTTTAAGTAAAATAACACACCTATTATATTACATAAGCACGCAAGCCATATTCCTCGTTATTATTTGGAGATGCATCTTAACTATCTCACCAAAAGGAACATCAGAGTGGGTCAATAAAAGTCATTACCAACCTTTAAGCAAGGCAATTTTAAAATAAGAATGTAAAATATACATGTATACAAATACCTTTCCATGTTTTCTTCCATGAACTTATAGTCCCATGTCAAACAACCACAATCCCTTTAGATTAGGAAATTCAATATTAAAGTTGATTTTATATTACACTTCCTATCAGTAGCTCCAGATGCATCGCAGAGCTCAAACAAAATTTTCATAAGCAAGACTTTGTTGGTCTGAAACTGTGAACAACCCCATCTCCAAATCAGTGGACCCTGCTTTTAAAGTTTATTTACAATGACAAGACACCTGCCCTACTGCTTCAGTAGTTTTTCATCATGTTGTAGTGTGAACTGACTTCTAACATGCACAAGGAGTATTCAATAATCTCACTTGAGTTTTTGGGATCATTACCAGTATTTGGGTATTTCTTTAGTAACATATACAAGCTGAATAGTAACATATACAGCTGTCCAACAATGGCTTAAAAATTCAGAGCAGGAAGATATCTCAATATTATTTCCAAACCAATATACAGCATTAAAAAAAAACTGCATATGTGAGCAGAATTAGTTGCAGACTCTAAAAAATTAAATTATTAAGGAGTTGACTGCTGAGCCAAATTCTACCCACACTTGTATGAAGAAGTTGTCAGCAAAGCTTCCTCAAGTTTCTGTTACTGTAACTGAAAGCAGAGGTTAGTATAGCTGCTTGTTTCACTGCTATTTATATGTTAGGTTTTTATTGCCATCTTCAACTTCAGCTCCCTGATCTAAAACAGTATCTACCAAAACAAAAAATTCAAACCAACAGAAAATCTTGTATGGCCTGGAACACCTTAGAAGACAACTTCCTATCCCACTTGGATGGAAAAGCAAGATCAGCCACCACTCACAGGGCTACCCACTCTTCAAGCAGCAAAATGACACCCACTTCTGTCTCAAGACACTTCTGCCACTAATTCTGACACTAGTCAACATTTTTCTGAAGTCCACTAATCCTGTCACAAAGAAATGTCACAGTCGTTGTCCTTTTTTCTTTTCTTCTTTATTTTTGTCTTTTTTTTTCTTTTCTTTTCTTTTCTTTTCTAAACAAAGCATGACTCATTAAAAGAGGGAAGGCCTCCTGGTTATGAAAAAGCCTCTGCTCCCAGAAGCACCCTGACTTCACCATCAATAAGGAGCTTGTTTTTGGGCTTTAAAAATCCAAGTTCAACAGCTCCTGTGTACAGGGAGAATTTTTTCAAAGGTACACAAAAATAACTGAGAATGTGTTTCAGAGCAAACTGTGAAGGGAAATGCTTCTAGTACTCAGCTAGAAGTGAGTCATCTGGCTGAACCCAGCCCTGCACTTTGGATACTCCCTGCAGGAACTTATGCCACATCAGGGATTTCTCTCTCTTCTCTCAGGCATGACTACTCTCATAGTTTCCAAACACTATCTTTGGTAAAAGTATATTTTTTTAAATTAAGCTTCCATATTGCCAGATATGGAGGCTGCCTACTGCTGCCTTCTTACCCTTCCCCAGGAATGACATGGAATTAAGAATGCTGACAGTACAAAAGGCATCAGAAGGAATAGTATTTTTCCTTCAAATAAACTTTTTCACAGTAAACAAAAGCTTGTAATATTAATTAATGCAAAAATATCTGAATCAGTGCCTATGCTTGAAAAAGTTTTTCTTTCTCTGTAATTTAACTTTCAAAAATGGAAGCCTCTTTTGTATGCTTCTCATTTTAATGTTTTAAAATTAGCGTTTATCCTATTATCAAAGAATATTTTGAGAAATCAAAGAAAATTTAAGACAATACCAGGTAACAACAGCCAATGACAACACAGTCTGTAAACATTACAGGGCTCTTCCCTGGGAGCTAGAAAAGAGTGATTCCTGTGTCTTCCTTTCCCATCAGCAAATACTGTGAAACCTGCTCACAGTTATCCCTAAGTTCCCCCCACCCCAATGTATCTTCCCTCTGTGGTGACTCCAGATAAAGCATCAACTACCCACTACTGCCAATGTTACTGCAACAGTTCAAGGACCAAAGTCTGTGCTGTGAACATAAAATATTCCAGCCTGGCTGACAAACTCACTAAACCATGCAGATTTTTCACATTTCCTACTTCACCATTCAGCAGATTGTTACCCCTGAGACTATTACTAAATTACATGGCATGAAGTGAACAGAATGGGGAATAAAGAGAAGGAAGGATAATCTCATAGCAGCCGAAAGCTGCCCCAAAAACTCCTCTCTACCACTATACCAAACATGCTACAGCACAATGGACGAGGAGCTCCCTGGAACATCGCAGAGATCACTGAGATGTTTTAAGACAGGCAGTGAGTGTTAGCCACATTGAAAAACTAAGAATCCCATGGGAAAAAATTTTATTATATAATTAAAGACTGTATCACAACACAAACACACACAAGGAGATGTGGCCTTAAAACTGTGAAAGCAGTAACACTGTTTCCTTCTAATCATTAAAAGTTGCAATTTGAAACCTTAGACTTTGAAATGTTGTGTCAATGCTACCTATTTATTTGGGCATGACCACCAAAGAAAGGACATTTACACATCAATTTCCACCAGACCTCTATATTGCTATTAAGGATATTCACTCAATTTTTAGAAATTTGCCTACTCTTTATGTAAATGATTCATAGCTGTGTATCTGTCACACAGTAGTAATTAATTCTAGAAAATATTTGTGCATTGAAGCTTGGATAAGCATTGTATGAAAATATTTTAAATAAACATACAATTATTCAATGCAACAAAAATCCATTTAGAAATAATTACCTATGTTCCCACAGAATTCCTGGTATCAGTATATAAGAAGTGGTCTTACAGCTGATGGGTACCAAAATATTTGTATTTATTTCAATTGCCATATTACCAAGCATGTAGCAATGTTAGTCTCCAAAAAATAAGGAAAACACCATCCTTTAAACTTCACAGCACAACAATAACATCTGAGTCTTCAAAACAACTACAGCTGTACTAACTCTGATCAAAGTCAGTAAAATTACACAGGGACTCAAAGATCTACCCATACAGATTGCTTTAAAAAAGAAGCAGAGTCTTCATGCCACCCTACAACTATTTCTTTGATGTGATAGATTCAATATGTTCATTGCCAATCTGTTGCAGAAATTGTTTTTCCATTAAGGAATCTTAATGATACTGAGGATGAGATCAGAAGCATGAGGGAAACCTTACAGTACAGTTGCCAACGCCGCAGGAAGATGGAAGGCTGAAGTGTGGGGGCAAGATGGCTTTCAGCTGCAGATGACTGCAAATATGCTCTGCAGATTGGAAAAGTGCCTTTTCAAGTATAATTAATTCTACTTACTTTTAAAGTCACATTTCTTTTCACAGTGGCCCTGCACAACTTTCATGATAGCAATAAGGTCTGAGTCCTTTTAAAAACACACAATTAGCTATCTTTTCCAAGGGCTCATAGATTTCAATCATAATTTGTTTATCTGTTCAGACTACACATAGCTTATATCAAACATGGCCCAGGAATCTTTCACAACGTGCAAAATAAGACCTTATCCTTTACTGCATTCTACCACCGCATTCCAACCAAATCAAAGCACCCCTAATCAACATTTATTTCCAACTGACAACTACCTCATTCCTGGCAAACTGTTCTGCATCAAGAAAGTTTATTCTTCATCACGCTACAGCAAATTGCAAGAAAGTCTCTAATATAAACAAAACAACTCAAACTATTTTAAGTAAATCTTAAATTCATTCATGACAGGAAAAAAATGGGAAAGAAAAAAAGCAGAGAACCTGTAGCAAAGAAATACGTTAGTAGCCTTTTAGATACCATGGACTTTTACACATGCAAACAAGAATCCAAATCACACAGCCTTCTATACCAATTTAACTAAATGCACCTAACTCCACATTTTTAGTTAAGCTGAGACTACAACATCAGAATTCCTTATACTCTTACAAGCCTCTACAACGAACTCCAGCAGGAGCTATTGCCAGTTTTCCATTAAACCTACACATAGCTGTGAACAATGAATGGAAAAAATTGCATTTCCTAGACAACTTTTGTTGCTCATCTCAGCTTTTAGAGGTGTATGCTCTAAAATAATTGATTTACAAGCCCATAAATTTGAAGTGAGGCTGCATCCTTCTGTAAGCATTTAGCAGATTATTATTAAAATTAAAATCCATGTCTGAATTTTGTAGTAAGATAGCATAAAATGTAAGTATCTCATACCTACCAATGTTACCACCTTCAGTACTTAAACCAAAGTTAAGGTAGAGAAGTCCATTACACATACAATTTTTGGAAGCACCTGAATGCACAATGAAGTTAGCTAGAAAACTTCTGTGGAAGAGGACTGAGCAAGCACTCAGTGTTGATGGAGATGAAAAACACAACAGGAACAGTATTTTTTTGTGGGAGATGGTGCAACATTCCTGCAGACTAGTAACCCTAAAGCTATTTTCTTTCTTAACTGAAAACGGGTGTGTTTTCCCTGGACTTAAGAGCAAATCCATGGTTTCTAGTCTATCAGCTTGGATAAAGCAGATAATTTGCATTTAGTTCCAATAATCCTATTATTTGAAGAAAAGATTTAAAGAGTCATCAATACATTTCCAATTTGCACTTAGCAAACTCATCGTATTTGACTGCTTTAAAATTTTAATGTAAAATCTTATACAGTTATTGTCATGAAGTGTCCTTTATGATGCATCTTTTCATGCTTTTCTCCATACCAGGAGAGCTAAGATTTTAATTCATTATTCATATAATTGCATGGATAAAGCAGATAATTTGCATTTAGTTCCAATAATCCTATTATTTGAAGAAAAGATTTAAAGAGTCATCAATACATTTCCAATTTGCACTTAGCAAACTCATCGTATTTGACTGCTTTAAAATTTTAATGTAAAATCTTATACAGTTATTGTCATGAAGTGTCCTTTATGATGCATCTTTTCATGCTTTTCTCCATACCAGGAGAGCTAAGATTTTAATTCATTATTCATATAATTGCACTGCTATATGGAACCCAGGCTGTAAGAAAGC
The DNA here is from genome assembly GCF_000747805.2 of Chaetura pelagica. Lineage (NCBI taxonomy): Eukaryota > Metazoa > Chordata > Aves > Apodiformes > Apodidae > Chaetura > Chaetura pelagica. The sequence continues at coordinate 1,178,066 of NW_009952251.1, forward strand.
ACCGAAATCTCTTTACATTTGCAGTAACATCACGACCTGGCAATGACGCATCATAGATCCTCTCTGCCTCCTCAGAGATGCCTCAAAACATCACACATCTTGGACTGTAATATTTATTTTCCAGAACATGTTCCAGACTTCTGCAGCTAGATGTCAGTCATTCATGATGGCAGATTTTCAGTGGGCAGATCTGTCTTCCAATCTACTGCCAAAAAACTGCTGTTTGGGTTAGAGCTTTCTGCCTTTGTCTCAAAGAGGAGGGGCTCCCTCACTGCATCCAGAGCCAGATGGCCAGAAGGATCCTTGCAGCAGCCTCTGTCCTCCAGGGTACCGGCTGCCACCAAGCACCTGATCCAGAGCGAGGCTGTGGGTATTAGATTCACCATTCTTTTGTTTTCAGGCTGCACTGAAACTTAAAAATTAAGCATGTGTGGTAATTACTTTGGAGGAGAAGTGGGTTATGCAATCCCTAACGGCTCTTTCTTTGATGACTAGATAGAAAGAGCTGAATTAGCAGCTTGTCATTTTTGTACAGAATTAATTTCTGAGTTGATAAAAACCCAACACAACTTTTCTTCCTGCCTTTTTATTCCCTGAGTTCCGGCATCTTCAGTGTAACTTCTAACACTACTGCACATATCCTTATAATGAGAACGTATGTAAAATGAATAGGAACTAAAAATCAAAACCAAATTTAGATTATTCTTCTGAAGTTCCCTATATATCAATAAATCCTTTGTTACAACAGAGATAAAAGAAATACCTTGCTTCTATAGGCAAACTGCCTTAGAGTACACCTCAAACTTGCATTCAAGTGTCATGGAAAGCTTATTTGGGCACTTAACCACATACTGGGGACATCTTATATATTGAAATAAAACATTCAGAAAAAAAAATTTAAATAATATTCAGAAAAATGTTTTTTAATAAAAAGGTTGGGAAAAACCCCAAAAAACCAAAACCAAATGACAATATCCCATATATTGATCTTTGACCAGTGGGACTTGCTTCTTATAAAACCAAATGGTAACACGAGTTTTAACACAATGGCAGTCTTCCAGCCTCTGTAAAAACACTGGATCAAAAAATGCATGTGCTGCAACAGAAAAAAAAAAAAAGAGTACTTCAGAAAGCCTCTTTACAGCTATTTTAAATTATTTTAAATCTAACAAGCTCAATAGCTAAGTATTTTGTGTTTGTAATGTTCCCATTAAATATAGAGCCCAAAAAAATGACATCAAAACACTAAAACACCTATTTTTATATGGGTGAGCAAACAAACAAATCCTTTCCAATCTTCCAGAAAAGCCAGCTCTGATCCTGTGCCTGCATTTTTCATGTCTTCAAGAGCTCTGAAGGCCAGGAATGCTGTACACCCATCAGTCATGTTCCCTCCACTCCTACAAACCCACATCCCCCCTTGCCAGCAATGTTCTCGGTGGGAAGGCTGAGGCAAGGCCCAACAGCACAGGGCAGCCGGGCCTGTCCCAGCAAGTGCTGGCTGCATGTCCCCCGGAGCAGTGCTGGGGCAGCCGCCCTCTCTGTTTGGGGCTGGCAGAGACAGCAACGCTGCTTCTGCCCAGCGCCAGCTCCACACTGCCTGCTCCTGTGCAGGCAGGTACCTGGAAAACTTCTGTCCTGTCCATGAAGCTACACCCCTCTGACTGACACTCAGGATATACCTTCTTCCTGTCAACCTTGGCAACAGGCAATGATATACAATCTGATTTAACAGACAAGATCCTATAGGGAATTTATTCCAACATTTTTTTCCCTAAACATGTAACAAAATCTGAATTATAGCACAAGGTTAGGTGACTAATCTGTTCAAGTAAAAACCCAACATTATCAACTGACAGAGTGAGAATGAATTCTGACAAAACCTTTCATTACATTTCTGGTTTGTGTCCTAGTACTTCAGATTTAATTTCCTAAATCAGCTTAATACTGTAATCCTAAAATGTAGAAAATATTTTAGTACTAAAGCTTAGCTTTTCCTACTTATTTTAATTGAAGAACATTTTTCTATACTTCCAGTACAACTCACTATAGCATACATTCTTGTACATAAAAGGTTATGTAATTTTAAATTTGAATGCACGTGCTACAGAGCTATGAGATAAACCTCATTTTAGAAACATTCATGGTTACTAAAGACTGTATTTGTCTGGCTAATGCCAATTCAAACAACACCCGTGGTATTCCAGAAGGTATGCATCTGCTCCAGCAACTCCTATCATGGTTTAGGAGGACAAAGTCTAACACGAAAGTGCATTTCCGATTTTCCCATTAATCCTCCCTCATACTCCCCTGTTTTTCCCAGTCATCTTCTCTACACAGCCATATAATTTCTAACTTTTATCATATTATCTTTTTAGGACTTGAAAAATATTTTTTAATTCTTGCATGATTTTATGACAACAATATCATTACATTTCCTGACCTCTAACATCATACTGGTTGGTCTTACCAGGTATTTCCCAGATTATTAGGGGAATGTTAGGGGTTTGAGTGATGAAGCAAGAAGGAAGGAAGTTGAGGGCAGCCAAAAATTCCCCTCCTATCTTGCCCTAGGGTCCCCGAGGAACACAATGAACAGTATCTTTCCTTCCTTTCCTTAAGGCCTTAGGCACTCTCATTCAGTCAGTATCATTGTACCTCAGTCTCTCTCACTCCTGTTTCTCATCCAGCACAGCCCCGCTACTGCAAACACTGCTCTCTCTCTGCTGCAGTCCCCTGTGTCCATGCCAGTGAGTGGAGGTCATCATTGGAACAGCTGAACCTCTCCTGGTTCCGGCTGAAAGCCATTGCTCCTCCCCAGCTGAGAAGCCTTAGGAAGGGCTATTTTCCTCTACCCCTATCCTTGCTTAAATGGAGATTCAGCTGGCTTCTCCGCAGGAAGAACCTCCTTCTCAAAGACCCTTTGCAGATACAAGATGCAGCTGATTTGGTGACATCCGTAAGTAAAATAAAACCAAGGACATAAAAGGCTGCGGAAACCTGACAAGCCGTCAGGACAAGTCAGGAGGACACAGAGACACAGCCAGTACTGTGTCTGGCGGAAGTTGAAACATTGAGAACATGCTAGTGAGGAGAAAGCCTTTAACCTTAGGAGGACCTCAGCAAAATCAGTGACATGCAGCTTCTGTTTCTAAGGCATCAGCTGGAGCAACCTTCTTCAAATAGATAACTACATCTTGTATGAAAGCACTCAAGTGGCATATGTTAGAGATGTGTAAATGCATACTTTTTTCCTAAGGGAAAGAAAAAATTTCCAGAACTGGAAACATAAAGCAAAGAAAAACTCGAGTTATGTTTCTGGCTGTCATAAAGAACAGCCTGATCTTAAGTAGGTTATTTTGGTTCTTTGTGCTTTATGTTAGCCAGTTATTTAATGGGAAAACACTACCTTCCCTCACTTCAAAGGTTATTCTTATTATTTTAAAAGAACCTGAAGATGAAAAAGGCTATGATGCTAAACAGTAATCCTTAGTTTGCACTTATGCAAAATCCTTCTACAGATCTAAGTACTTGATTTCAGATGAAATACAGACATCGTTTGATGTTAATTTCTTGCAGCACAAGTGCCAGCTCAAGCATCCCTTGCCTCCTACTCCCAGGTGCCCATTCCAGCCCTGCAGTGCCCTGACAGCTGTGCTGTACAACTGTGGTTACACTGAGCAGGCAACTGGGTAGGAAAGCCAACGTGTGAGACCATGGGAGGGGAGGAAGGAAGATATCTAAGGCAACATCCTTGCCAAAACAAACATACATCAATCACATACGAAGGCCGGTATCAAAGCTATCAATTCATGTTACACCGTGGGTATATGAGAAATGCAGTTTACTTCACTTGTATAACAAGTTCTGTCTGCCCTACAGTTACAAACTTGTTTCAAACCAGGAATAAATATTTCAACACAAATCTGAATAGGTCATGGGGAGACATTTCATAATCCCGTGGAACTGATTTGCTAACAATGTTGGTGACTGGATGATTGCTAGATTAATTGCACAAACTGAACGAAACACACACTGAAGTGATACAGCTTCTATAACTGTTCTACTAAAATAGTATTTTCAATGTAACTAAATTTTTTTCTTAAATAATTTCCTTAAGTTGACATCACTGACTATTCGCTTCAGCTGTTTTAATGATGTTGTACAATTAAATTGTAAGACTGAGATTGATATCTTCACAGGACACTTATTTACACAAATACTGTAGAAATCAGAAGGGGGAAAGCAGCCTTTAAAAAAATGTATACAAAGAAGCCTTCTGTTAATCTGATTTACTCAAATCCTGAGTGTACCACGAAATCCCGTTAAAAAAAATGGCAAAACCCTCAAATTCTATTAAACAAACAGAAACCTTTTTTTTGTGAAACAACAAAATAAAATTAAACTTGAAACTGATGCCTTCTTGACAGGTATTTCTGCTTTAATGCATCACAAAATACAAGCAGTCATAGCCAAGTTTTTCAGCTTACTCTTCTGGTTCCCAGCTGGACACCACCAAAACATTTCGAGATTTCATCAAAGACACTGTGAAATTTACCCACTTTTAAATACATACTTATTTAGTGACCCAAAATACATCCCCAATAACCAGTCTTCTGAATTTTTTTGTCCATCATTTTCATGCTACTCTCAGAAGGAACCAGATTTAGGAATATGCAATTCTATAAGCACTGTCAAAAGTGAAAATGCATAACCAGGACAAAAATTAGGAAAGACAGGGGAAGACTTCAATCAACCTTATGCTTCCAGCTTGCACTAAGCTTTGGCAGCTGGGTTTTTTTGTTTTTCTTGCTTTACCCCTTCTAACAACTCGCAGGTAATTATATTAGTTATGCCTCTGAACAGGTAGCACCGTATTACAGTTTTAGATAAGAGTTCTGTTTCCTCATCTATAATTTCAAAAGGGAAATCCAAGTGTCTTACAATTTCTATTATGCTTACAAAATACACTTCTAATTTTTCTTCCTAAACTTCCTTTTGCTGTAAGACTTCAAATCCAGGAAAGGTCAGCCAGGAGCACAGTTAACAGCAATAATGTAGTAAGTTGTCAAGTACTTGAGTCACTTTACACCAAACAGATTAAATATAGCTACATTACAGCTGTTAAACCAATATTCAAAATTCAAAAGGCATTTGCAAGTACACATTGCTTCTCCAGAAGAAAAAAAAATACCACAGCTAACAGCACGTACCTGGTAACTATTTCATTTTGTAATAATCTAGAATGAACAGAAAAGTTTGCCTTCCACTTCCATGTCAAGGACTCCATCATAACACAGGCCAGGAATATGCCAATAGCACTTCTGGGAATAAGACACTGCAGCTGACACAACCCATTACAATGATTACGAATACATTAATGCAGTGAAGAAGTCCATGACATGCTTCTGGCAGCACTGTAGCACTGAACGTGCTAGGCTATTCACCAGGTCCTGTAACAGTCAGAAATTGTAAATGACTAAAAGTGATAATTTCAGTCCTTATACAGACTGCTATAAAAATCTCCACATTCAGCACTTTGTGCTTGCCTACCAACTCACTCATCAGTTATCATGTAAGTGTGCAGCCATAAAATGATCATTTTTTAAAATTAAATATTCAGGGCTGCACTCCCCCATGCTACAGGAAATTTCTGTTCCACAGCTTACATACCACGATGACCGCACAGGCAGACCTTACTAAATGCAGGACTGTGCTCACCTCCACTCCTTGCACTGTGTAGTCTACTACAGATCCCAATACTACACACTAGCTCAGTGTAGGATCAAGCTCAACAGGGTTGGGAGAAGCTATTCAGACTGATATCGCTGGTACCTTATTTCACTTGGTCTATTCTGAAATACCAAATGAAATTAAGGATTCACAATTTATGAGTTTTCCCCATTATAAAAAATTTAATTTTGTTTTAATATCAGATATCTAACACCCCAAAACTCTTATGAAAACTTTTCCCCCCACAGCTGTATTTGATATTTTCTGTTTTCATTATTATTAAGTCCCATTTAACTGATCTTTATAGAAACAACAAAATAATGTTAGCATAGCTGATCTATACAGTTGAAATCTTTAATTAATTAAAAACCTTTCCCTTGATGCACTGTCTACCACTGCCATTGCACACTATTCTCTTAGTGCTGGACAGAAGTCTCCCATTTGACCCTCCAAAGTGAGCAGGGTCAGCCCACGCCTTCCTCAGCACAGTCTCATGGCAAGTGTGCCTGTACAAGAACTGTTTGCCAGAGGTACAAGGCCCATGGCCAGCATCTCTCCCAGAACTGCTGGCACAGCTCTGAGGAGATGTGTAATGCTTTTGGTTTAGAGTCTATATTTATTTCACCCACACACATTTTTAGTTTGCTCCAAAGTTGCTATGAATGGCTCTGTAGCTGGGAGTGTCTAGTGTACAGGGCTCCACTCCACCAAACCTGAGTGGTGGTGGGTACTTCCCAGCTTTATCTACACAGCTCTCAAGTGCACAATTGATGAAGGCAGAGAAGCTCGAGTTACTCTTCAGGATCATTACTTTTTTTTTTTTAAAACAGTTAAAATATTTTCTGTATGTTCATCTATCACACTGACTTCTGGTGTTTTCCACTGCTTAATTTTGCAGTAAGTTTTCACCAAGTTTTCCCTGCTTTCCCATAGCACTGCAGAGCAGTGGTGTCTGGACCTGCTTTCAAAGGAAGGACATTTGCTAAGTGTAATTCACTGTGGCTCAGTTAGCACCACCCATTTTGCCTTGCTACAAATAGATCCTCAGAGAACAAATATGAAGAAAACAGAACAGCAGCTAGAATACAACCAATTTTTATTTGCTGCACTTTAGATGGCTACTTTTCAGGAGTTCAGGTTGGTTTGAATGTGGGTATTTTCTTCACCCTTAGGGTGTTTTTTGTTAGGGTTTTTTTGTTTGTTGGTTTGGGGTTTTTTTTGGGGGTGGTGATTTGGGGTTTTGCTTCCCTTTTTGTGTGTGTGCGTGCTTTGTTTTTTTAAGCAGTGTAAGCTCCCATGTCAAAGGAACATTTATATATAAACTGTACTTGTATTTTATAACATTTGTACTAATTCATTGGGGTTTAAAGTTCTGTGTCCCACATCACTACTTTCAGAGTGAGTTATTGATTTAAAGGGAGAACAGAACTACAACAAAGTAACAATGATCTTTGTGGCTCCATATAGATGGCCCAGCTGTCTAGAGCACCTAACAGCTATAAATTCCTTCAGATACACACATCCAGTTTGTAAACAGATTGATAGACAGGGCTCTGAACTCAAAGATACATGAAAATATTTTAATTTGGCATAGGAAAAACAAACACAACACTTTCACTGCTACATCTCCAACACTTGTATTTCCTGTCCAAGTGTTACAAAAGGGAAATGCTTTCATGAAAGATAGAAGGATACCTTACCCTTGCTCAAAGTATATACAGTTTTGAAGCCAATATGAATGGAACACAGAATTTTTTGCTCATCTAAGAAAATACTTACAGGCCTGCAAGTAGTTTCTAAATGAGTCTCATGCCACCACTCTAAAGGAAGGCAAAAATCCAGGACAAAGTCAAAAGCTGTCTAATGTCACCCCCAGTTACTTCAGAAACTTTTAGGACACAATTGGCCTAATGCCAAGAAACATACACGCAAAATTTTGTAGACCCAAATTCTAAAATGAATGCATAAAACTGTAATTTCCAATTTACTGTAATTTACTGATACCTCCAAAGGAGTTAAAAAGATCTGGATCACAAACTCCTATTCAGTGTCAATACAACTTAGTATTGGACATCTTAGAAAAATAAGTCCTTCCTCAGACTTCTCAGAAAACATCAAATCTCTTTCTACTCTAGAGCAAGAAAGAAAAAGCTAAGTCAACAGAAAACCTTCACACTTCCCTCTTTCAGTATTTTTCCTTACCCTTAGAGTCTGAATTTCTAACTTCTCCCCTTTAGAAATATTTGTACAGCAAAAGCTCTTCCATGAATCAATTTTGTATGGAAGTACACTATATGAATTAACTGAAATAAGTTAACTCATATCAGTTGGATTTAAAGACCAATAAATACATTTATTTCAAATTATCAGATGTGTTACAGAATAAGTATCTTAGCATCACAAAATATAACACTAATAATCAAATGAGACTTCTGAGAAGGAAATGTATGGACTGTCTACTTAAATCTGATGACATTCAGTATTTAGAAAGACCGATACCTACTCTGATATTGAAAGCATAGAAGCTAAAAAAAAAACCAAGAGCTTAGTCAGCTTCTCTATCAGAAATTCAGACCTAATGAGAACTGCAACAAATCCATTTCTTAGATAATAGTTACTGTAGCAATGCAGCACTCTTAATTTTATTAATTAAATACAAAACAGTGAAAATATAAATAATGAATGCTACATATCAACAACAGCTATTCCAATACATAGGGAAGGACCACTCCCAAATATATCACAGAAAGAAAACAAAACTGGATTGTGATGATACGAGTAACAACACAAAAACCTCAACCTAAAATGAAAAGACACAAAGACACTCAGTGCAGGTATACAGAAGTAGCTACAGATTGAGGAACTTTACTCTTTGTATTTCATGTAAGTCTCCTTATAAAATTTTCAATAACTCCCCTCACCCTAATCCACTCTATTAACAATACTAAACCTTCTTGTCGATATAACAAATACAAATGTAAACAGACTTCTGGTATCAGTTTGTATCTCTGTTTACTTGAAGGTCTTTCAATAGTACAATTACATTCAAGGGAATCTCACCAAGATTTTAGTGACTATACTGTCATCATCTCCTGTTTGGGCAGCAACAATAGGAGTTATTTGGTCTTGAAAGTGACAGCTTTGAAAAAACTTGCAGTTGGTGTGTAATCATGAGTAGCACAACCACAATGACAGTCACGTGATGCTTTCCTGTCGTGTTGGTTCCCTTGAATGCTCTACAGACCCTTTGTTTTTCGAGTATATGGTTTCTGTTAGCTAGAAAGCCAAAAGATCACCTCAAATCCCTGCAACTTCAAAACAGCCCTGACAACTCAGTTCTTCAGAAGTAATGGAGACATCTACAGCCAAGGTGACGTGTCAGGAGATGGATGCCCAGTTACAAAACTTCACATTCAGAATTAGAGTTAGTCACAGGTTCAGAATTCAAACACCTGAGGCACTTACCAGAATTTGCCATTCACTTTATTAATAAAGAGGACATAAGCCTTTCTTTGTAAGGAAAAAAATGTAAAACTCTGATGCCCAGTATCCACCTACACGCAGAGATTTTGCTTGGTACAAGGGAG
>NW_009952251.1:1187814-1222854 GCF_000747805.2 Chaetura pelagica
GGAGGCGAGAGGCTTTTGCCCATACCTGAATATATCTGTATATAATTGTATATATTTTCTTGTATCATTCATTAGTGTTTTAATTAAAGCTGTGTAGTTTAGTTTTCAATCCAGCCAAGTCTCTCACTTTTTCTCTCTCTCCTTCCCTACGTGGCTGGGGGGGGAGGCGATCGAGAGCATTGTTGTCAGACCTGAGTCAAACGGTGACAATCAAGTACAGCTCCTGACCTTTTTTATACTCTCAATAGAAGATGCTCCAACAGCACAGTTACAAAAGAAGAAATCAAATCACATAGAGAATAATCATTTAGTGCATATACACAAAGATAAGCACAGACAGTTCTGAGATCAGGCTTTGCTTGCAGCGCCTGCAAGCCAGGCCTGAGCCAACAGCCAGGTGGGCCCGCCGCTGGGCCGGGGGATGCAGCTGCCCCTGCCCGCAGCCTGATCTGCACCAGCCCCTGCAGGAGCCCCCCACAGCACACCCACAGAATTCCCACTGTTTTGAACACTTTGTCTAAAATAGTAACTCAAGTGTTCTTAGAAACAACTTAGCACATTGTTAAAAAGAAAAGCTTCATCTACCTACAGCTCTGAAGATGGCGCCATATTGAAATACCGTTAGTGTTTCACCTCCAGACAGTCTCCTCCCTGAAGATGCACTGTATGCAGTACTGTATATAAAAGCCAGAAATCAATGTTAAGTAATGTCTTGGGTTTTCAGGATCACAATGTTTTCCAGATTAAAAAAAAAAAACAAACCCCAAAAAAGCTCAGAAAGAAACAGAGATTGATGAACAACTCTGTAGAGCCAATATCTTTCTAATAATCTGTCCAGACTTCCAGTCCCCTCTGAGGAGGCCAAGTTCCAGCATGCTGAGCTAAGAATACAACTCAGGTAAGACTGCAAAGCAGCTAGGCTAACAGAGGGTATCCTAACTTTATGTCCAACACCAGGAACCTAAAGCTTTCTTTCTAAACTGTATGAGTTCCCAAATCAAGGAGGTAAAAGGCATTAAACAAAACCATGATCAGATTTTTGTAAATAAGCTTAGCATATAGGATAAGAAACAAATGGGACTTGCAGGAAACAGAGCAAGAAGAGACAGGAAAAAGGTTTCCTGTGATCTAAACACTTCCTGCGGAGATGGGATTCATAGTACTGAGCAGCCAGTAACAGACCAAATATTTGTAAATTATCTTCTGTTTTGTGCCTAACAGTTCCAGTCCCTTTTACTATTTCAGCAGTCTAAGGACAAAGACCTCTCTCACCACCAGTGTACTGGGGACAGACAAAACCAGCAGTGGAGTGGGGAGGGGAATTTATCAGGAGTACTTGGCAGCATCTAGCAGTGCTTTATAACTAAACTTTGCAGAGTTCTTGTTCCTTAAGATATCTTAACTCCATTCACTGCAATATTGTTATAGAAAACCTGACCAGAGCCATGCTAAATATCAAATACAAGGAAAGCTACAAGGGCAATGGAGCAGGAGAAAGGGGATTACAAGAAACAGCATTCTGAGCAAGCCTAGAAGCTCCAGTCTGCCCAGGGAGACAGATACAGCACTTTGAAGCGAATGCTCCGCCAGGAGCTGCAGCAGCAGAGAAGCCTGACCACAGACACTTCTGCCACTCTTGTGCACCGCAATTAACCTTTTGCATGACAAGACAGGGACAAAGCTGTTGTGAAAATAAATGTTGTTTGAAAAAGCACAAGGACATGGCCAGACAGAACATTCACAAAACTGTGTGTTTTAATTTTGCTAAGTAATTACTACAACGTAGAGTATCTTGGCTACTTCAGTTAGTATGCTTTGTTGAGAAGATTTACCGAAGCATATTTGCAAGTCTTGAGAAATCCATCTGTGGGGGTGTGGTCTTAACTCACTCAGAAACGTTAAGATTTACAGCACCAAGTCTTAAAATGTTTCAGGTGAGTGGAATAGCTTATTACTACTACTACATCAAAAAGCCTGTTAATCTAGAATGTCCCCAAAGGACACACTGATATATCAATCTGCCTTCCAGAGAGCTCCTACCTATTTCTCATATTATCAGAGTGGCTAAACAGCAGTGTATGATTTGTTTACAACAATGTTCATATTATAGACATGTAGTACACCACATATGGTAGCATCTGAATACAGACAAAAAGCATAGCATCATTGTCTGTTCTCCATTTTGCTTTGAGATGAGACACAATTTCTTATCTACTACCTTTATTATTTACAGTCCAATATTCCACTAATGTATTCTGAAAAAATCCCATTCTTCTGAGCTTTACCTGCTTTTGCCTTGCGTCTGTAAGGCACTCACAACCAAACCCTATTGTGCATTGTCACAACAGATACCTGCTAACTATGATATTGCATTTATTATATAACAATACTAAAGTCAGACAATACCCAGTATTCCCAGTAAATGAAAAAATATATATTTGCTGTATTTGTATTACTCAAAGATATTTGCAGATCTTTAAATTCTCAGAAGTGCATAACATATCCTACGGGAAACCAATTTCCAGCAGAGATGCAAATTAGTGCCTCAAGAACTAAAAACATGATACAAGAACTGTGAATCACCTATTTTCAGATGCAAGGTGGCTTAAAAATGTACACTTTCACTATTGTTGAAGGTGACAAAACCCATTGATTATACTTCAGAAAATGGATGCTTCCTTTTTTCATTCTAGACCTTAAACTCAAAATATTTGCTGTGTAGTACTAAAAATATGCAATATACTTCAAGGATAAGAAAGATGCAGATGAGACAATTACATCAAATGAATAAACTAAGAGTTATGTCCACATCTACTTGAAGAATTGAGATCTCTAAGGACTCAAAGTAAAATATTTTTCATCCTTGGAAACAAAGTGCAGTTAGAGCTCTAGCACTTCAAAAACACACTACTGCAATGTCAAGATAAAGATAAAAATTCCACCTTGCATCCAAAAAACACTTATTTAGATTCAAGCAGATTTTTAAAAGAACTCTCCAAGTTTTCTTGGACCTCCAGGTCTTAACACATTAGTAACTCCTGCTGGCACAGCTCTCCTATCAAGTGTGCTCCAGACAGAACTTTGATAAAGCAGTAGGGAATGTACTCATAAAACCAGAAAAAAAAAGAGTTTTTAAAATAAAAATATTATTTGAAATGCTTCTCCCTTTTCAAATAAATGTATTTTGTTCTTATTTTTTAAGACATTTTTTAGCATTTTATGGGAAATTTCAAAAAATTCACAAACATTTCCAAAACATTTAAATCTCAGTGCAAATAAAACACTCCAATTTCACCTTTCTGATTAAATGTTTTTGTAAGAGAAAAAAATTACATGCAGTTTTCTGTCAAGTAGGGTTTGCCTTGACAGCTAACACTTAACATTCAGACTCCAACTGCACATCAAAGCTTTACTTTTTATACTCAGTAAAGGTGCAAGTTTAATCTCAGGAGACTATGATGTCTTAGAAGTTAAAACATTAAGTGCTGCTACCAACAGTCTTCAAGAGATTCTGCTTTTGATAGCTCTGTTTCTAATGAAAATCACCAAACTGAAGTCACTCAACAAGGGTTACCAGTTATCCTGGGTGAACTGCAAAACCTTTTACAGATTCTACAGAAACTAAGGCTTTCACTTGGATATCTGTATTACCTTCTATACTGATTGCTTGCATACTTTGTTCTCTGCAGTAACTTCCACTTCTACTTTTTCCCCTCTACATGAATCCAAAATACTCTCACCTTTCCCTGAGTTGCAACAACAGAAGTGATAGCTTTAATTAGCACACATTTCTAAATTGTTATCACTAAATATTTGGAGCAATGTGCACCCTGTGTCACAACCCCCTCCACAGTTATTTCATTTCCTGTAACCAAATAAACAGCAAAAAGTAAATCTAATACAAGAATTTATTTTGAACATGCATTAAATTTCAGACAGAAAGGCAACTGAGAGTTCAAGAAAGAATACATTTGTCAATAGCTGGCCAAAAATTCAAAATATTTCATAATTATGTCAGTATCTCAAAGAATTATACCCACAAAAAAACCCAGTGTTTTTCCCCTCTGTTAGCTGTTCCACATATGATCTCTTTTAAAAGAGATAAATATTTAGAAATCTCCATGCACATTCACCTGTATCTTCTTCGCAGTTCAGCATCTTAATTTAATACAGTGCCCCAAAATAACTTCCTGGGAGGCACAGTAATGTCCTCTTGCATCAAATACTTAGCTGTCGTAAAGTAATCTCAAAGTAATTTTTTAAAAAATATATATTAAGGCCCTTAATTACTATCTTACTATTTCTTCCCCTGCCTTATAAAATAATGAAGGTACATTAATGACATATAATGCCTTATCTCTTCACTGAAGGCAAAGTGTGTGACTGATTCCCTACCATTCCAAGGGCACAAGCTTTAATCCTTGCTGTGAATCAGTCCTGCCTCCATCTTTCAATACAGAAGATCTGTCACCTTGAAATGTTTGGAATTTCTCCTTTGCTATACATCTAAACTACATGGGGGAAAAAACATGCAAATGAGGGAAACAGTTTATTTACAGAGTGTTTTTTTTAGATTAAACAGACCAGAAATTAAATATCAGTTCAGATACTGGCTACAAACTCAGCTGGTCAGGTACTGCAAACAGAACCCAGTTGAGGTAAATGGTTTTCAATTACAAATTAACATCAGATGCTGTTCTCTGGGGGCAAAAAAAAAAAAAGCGCAATTCCAGATAACAACTGAGAGTAAGCAGGGCTATGACTGTCCAAAATTAGGCTGACATGATCTAATTCAACTTCACTGGGAGTTAAGACTGGGCCATGAAATGGCCTCAAGTTACTCAGGGGAGGTGTAGATTGGGTATCTGGAAAAACGTCTTCACTGAAAGCGTTGTCAGGTACTGGAACAGGCTGCCTAGGGAAGTGGTTAAGTTGCCATCACCAGAGGTATTTAAAAGATGTGTAGATGTGGCACACTTAGGGACACAACTTAGTGGCAGTGTTAAGTTTATGGTTGAACTCAATGATCTTCAAGGTCTTCTCCAACCTAAGTATTTCAGTGATTCTATATTCCCACAGTAACACGAGTCTAACTGCTGCCTCTTAAAAAGCAGTAGTTAAATGAAAACTATCTATTAATACATTAATAAACCTGATCTAGGAATATACATTATTTTTTTTAATGGTATATTTTCTCAAAGTTTCTACAGAATTCTGTAAGCACTTAAATGCAGTTGTTTATGTGTTTTATATATTAGCAAGAACATTGGCAAAGAAAGGTCAGAAAAGTATCATCCTGGAAAGATAAAACCATCTATCAGTGTTTTAGAATAATGAAATATCAACTTGCTTCACTGTGTGAGATAGTTTCTTTATATTCAAATCTCAGTGCACTTATTTAATATATGTTTCTATATCCTTCATAAATTGCAGCCAACATTCTTGCTATAAGAAAACCCTACATCATTTCAACAATATGTACCAGTAACGCTCAACTGTTGCTGCCAGGGATTTTTTCTATGTGTATCATGAAAAAATATATTCTTAACACTCAATTACTGTAAGATTAATTTATTTGCAGCCTTGAGGAAAAAATAATAAAATTGCTTTGTTTTCATCTTGATGTTATTTTAACACTAATGTTTCATTACAACAATGTATCTATGACCAATGAGGGAGATCATTTACTTCTTTAGCTACTTAAATTCTATTTAAACAGCCATTATGAATGATTGTAGAACTAATTAATTTGTCTTCAAAAGCATCTCAAAATTTAGGAAGCATTCTGCAGATATGAGAGGCAGATGTTTAACAAGTCTCAAAATAAATATCTGAAAAAGCCAATACAGTAAACACACATCTCAAAACATCTACCCAGGAAGCCATAGCTTGTCCTTTTTAGGTTGGGTCAAGAGGTATGTAACACATACCAGCTGAAGTTGAGATGGACTATTTTTTTTAGTCGTCTTTTTTTTTTTTGGTGCAAATACAAGATAGAAGAATAATGAGTTTACCCACAAGTCATTTTGCAAAACATGAGAAAGTGTATTTTTCCCAAAAAGCACAAGCTTAGGTTGAGGATGAGAGGTTGTTCTTGAACTGCTGCATTTCAGTATCTCCAAATTCCATGGGCAAATCTTCAGATCTGAAATAACACCATTCTCCAACCTCTACTTCTCCTGCCATGAGGAAACAGCTATCTGAACTTTTGCATTTTTAACACCTCCAGACTGTGGGCTCTAGACTACACCCCATCCTACAGCATTTGCAAAATTCTACCTGGAGGGACTAGCAACAAACAACTACTCAAATCTGCCTAGATTATCTTTAAGATGGAATAGAAGAATACGACTGCTCATATGTACAATTGTTTTAAATTACCAGCTGCACATTAAAAAGCAGTAAGGATTAAAATTAAGACTTCGAGAACCTGTTTGTCTTTAATTTTATTTTTCATTTAAAAAAAAAAAATTGTTACAAGATAGGATGGATTTCTTGTATTTATGCCCTGACCAAATATGAACATTAAAAAAATTATAAATAAAATTAATTCTACACAGATACAGTAGCGAGATAAACATGTTTTGACATCCTAACAGACATCAATTACATAAAAATTAAGTGTAATGTTTAGGAGAAGAAATGCTGTATTTTGTGACAACAATAATGTGTTACATCTAAATGTATTAAGATTTTAATTAACTTCTTTCAGACTTTTTGAATCATTAACAGTCTAGCTATATTTTTAAATACACCACTGTTAGTTGTCCTACAAAAAATTGCAGGCCAAAGATGGTATAATTTTTTATTCCTCCATTATTTTTCTTGATGGATTTAGCTCAAGAGCTTAACACTATTCTACTGTTTCCAAAGATCCTTCATGTAGCTGCAAGGAAACACTTCTTTTAAAAGAACACCTAAAATTTTTCTTAATAATGAAGTTTTAAATTTACTAGGTTCATCAGATTCTGTCAGTTTTTAAACTATAGCTGCATTTCTATTTGTTATTCCAGGAACTTTTTATTCTGAGTGACTTTACCGTAAATAAGTATAAAAACATTTACAAATACTTATTTAATTGTTGGCTGAATTCATCAGCCTCCACATAATTAACCATGCACTAGTCATATCTGCTCTGAAGCTTATAAGATCACAAATCCAGTGCTAGGAGGCCACATACCTCTGTCATTCTGACAGAACCTCTGAGGTTTCTGTCATTCAAGAACTATTCCAAGTATAACATTTTTCATGCTTTATCGAAAATATGTATGAAATAGGACTCTTGCAGTTCACAGGCTATACTGAAATTACCTTCTGCAGAAGATTTCCCATATGAACATCACCTGTTCACTTTAATACTCTAAAAGATACAGAGATACAGATTGCCACAGCCTGTACAGCTAAGCTTACTAATATCCTTAAAGCATTTTGACAACTTCAATACAAAGGCTCAAGAGTGCCCAAGTAAGGTATGTAGTAGGTCATTCAAAGCTTGCCAAAAAATAAAATCTGAACTTCACCAAATTTTGTCCTCAATGTTGAGGTGACAAAACTAAATCTTACAGCAGCAAAATGGGTTCTAGGAGTGAAGAGGGCTGAGGAAGGGACCGCGGAGACTCCAGCACCTGGAATAGGGGTCTGTAATGTTGCAGAGATCTGTGTGCCACAGTGTCCCTTTATTTACCCTTCCAGCTTCCAAGAACACCCTTTACCCTCAATGGTGCTGTAGATTTACACTGCCAGGGGAAGCCCAGCTCTGTTGCAGGTACCAGCAGTAGAGCTATACAAAAGAACACCCAAATGAGGCTGTCCTTGCTGCTGGAATGGCCAATCTACATCTCTTAACCTAGTCAAAGCAGACAGACAACTGTGCTAAGCAGCAACCTACTTTGCTTATGCCTAAAGCCAAATTTGCATGTTATGAAAATGGAAGGTGACACAGTAACACAAAACAGTTTGAGTCAATAGAAATGTATGTTGCAGCACTAAATTACAGCTGGGTAAATTAAGGACTGTACTACAAATTTAATTTTTTTCTAGTCTCAATTTACAAGTCAAGCTAGATCTTTCAATATTAAAAATTCCACTTTAAACTATTTGAAGATCTTATCAACCAATAATTGAATTAACTCAGCTTGTCATTTCTACCTTTTGAGAAGCACAAGTCATTTTGTAGGAACATTGCCTTCCTATTTTGGGGGGACAGAAAAGGACAAGGAATTATCTTTTTTCCCCCTCCTGTCTAAATCCCCTGCACAGCACTAACTCCAGTCAGATGACTATTACCAGTCAAGTAGAGTTTGTTCTGCATTGCATAGTGCTGAGCTCAGACACTGATTCCAAATGGTGGTTTACAGGTTATACAAATAGTATTATCAGGCAAAAGGCACCTTGTCTTATCTACTCTCTACCCACTTATACCATATGCAGGGAAAGTGGGGGTTTTTTAGCATGCCAAGCCATCATTTTGACCAAATTTGCTTAGAAAAGACGCCATCTGACAGTTACTTTTGAAAGCATCAGTATCTTCACTATCTTAGTGTTTACGTAAAATAATATCATTCTTAAACACAAACTGTTGTTTTTGCATTCTATAGATGTAAATGGTACTCAATTAAAGACATCTTCATTTCACAAAACATTTTTCACTAATAAAGAACTCTTGACATACAGGAAAAGTTGTACTGCCATTTACACATCTGCCTCTGTTCAATTTCTCTTTCACAATTCTTATTTAGAAAAGACTATCCAGATGTTTCTATTAGGCCACTAACTCAGCTTCTTCACAGCTTCTCAATTCTTGGAGCACAGCATACCAGTGTGTCAGCTAGCCGTGATCTGGCTTCTGTAACAGGAGGTTAAAGGGCGTGATCCCTTGATTTGGGTCCAGACACTATGTTGATTTTATAATAAATAATGTAACAGATAATCTAATCTGGAAGCAAAACACATTGCTCAAACTACTCTTTGGATGTTATGCCAAAGTTAATTTCTACCAGAGGTACGCAAAAGGAGGAAGTCAGATTTCAAAGCACTCTAAGACTGTTGGAGAGAATTTCAATAGCCTGATATAAGACCAGTTCTACTGCTCAAAACCATCTGTGAACCATAACTGAACAGACAAGCCAGACTTTTCAAATGTGCCATAATGTTAATGAACTTACTGGCCTCTTTTTAACAGAAGACTGATTCCTTCTGAATATCCCCACAGGCTTCTGAAGTTTCACATCCAAATACCAAAGAACCCAAGATTAGAGACAATTTTGGAAAATGTAATCTACATTCAGCAGTTGCCTATACAAACAATGATCTTTTAAGCATTCAACTCCTTATTTGCAGAGCACTGTGGAATATGTAACTGATAAATTTCATACGGACAAGCTCTGTTTTGTTTGCTATTTCTGTGGCATCTAACGAGAAAGGTCACAGGTTTTGCATTTTACAGTACTATGAAAGAAGGATCTTTCTCTAAATTATTTAAACCATGAAATGACACAGGTGGAAACATCTGACTTACTGTAAGGTGTTGTATCAGTAGGGTCAGGAGGTGGAAAATTTTCTGTGAAGTTGACATTACACAAGTCTGTACTACAGCAACAGAAGCGGTATGTTCCATTCTGAATCAAGGAAGGGGTGGTTGTAACTATACACTCATCAAAGTGACACTCTTGTGGGTCTCCTATGTGAGACCAGCAACCTGTAAAAAGAAGCAAATTAAATAATTATTTTTAAAAGCAGCATAAAATTAATTCATTAATTCTATTGCATGGATAATTAAACACACCTATCTGAATTCCTGAGCCTTCTAAGCAGATGCAAACTATTTCTCATTTCTCTGATACTACAGTCACTTTTATGACCCACAGTTCAGATGAAATGGCAACGTAGTCCTCTCCTTAGAGCTAGACTACATGACTGCATCTATAGGTTGGTGCTTGTTGCATTATTTTTAAAAATTATGTCCTTCCTTATTGTCAACATCACTAGACTCTCTTACAGGATCACAATTTATTTCTTGGTTAATGCAGGCCCTTCCTCCCTGCAGCAACTATTCCTTCTCCAGTGCCAACAATGGCATAAATGTCATTTATGCACAAATGCCTGGAAGTGAAACAAGCAGTGTGGGGGCACAGGTGAGCAGCCAGACTGCTTCTTTGAGCAGATTACCAGATCAAAGATGAATCAACACTGAGTACAACTGCACATAATGTCTGTAAACATCAGTTTTCACTCAGCTTTACACTACATTAATTTTTACACAAGTAACCAAGGGCAGAGTTCCTGAGAACAGTAATCAAAACATGTCTTCAGCAACTGAAAGACCCTTCACCGTTCCCTACCATCACTCTCCCTCCAGAAGAGCAGCAAATTGACAGCCAGTGATACGCGACAGTTTTGTGCTATTGCTGCAGTTTCTTTAGTAAACATTCTATATAATACAGATATACATTTTTACTTAATGAGACACATTTTTACATTTATTACATTAATACATAAACTGAGATATACTCATGACAGCAGTCTTCCTCTGGACATCCTAAGTAACAAACAATTAGAGGGTTTTTTTTTCCTTGAACTGCACATTAATCTCTTTGGCCTCTTTTAGAAGTCCTTTATTTCAAACAACTTTTCTGTTCATATTTTAAATTGCTAAATGGGAACTTTAAAATTATGCATTTGTACAATGAACAAACAAAATGTCTAGTTTTGCAGCTTCACACCTTTGTAGTAGCTGGCTAGATCACAAAGCAGTGAAAAGGTCAACAAAACAACTGCAGTTCCACTGAGATGTTACATACCTTGTTTTACAAGATGTATGTCTCCTTCTCTTGTTTTTTCCCAAAGTCCGTAGCAGGTACTACCTTTCATGCACAAAATTGTGCCATTCTCCTGGGAAATTCGGCTCTCACTGATTCCATGGTCCTGCTGATACGGGTCCTTGAATGCACACAGGCGCTCCTCACTCTGTGCAGCTTTAGACAAAGAAGGAAAATATTTTTTGTCAGTGATTTTATGTATAAACTATTAACTTTATGTATTATTAAGGTCTTCTGGAAGCATACATTCAAAACTCTCCTGAATCACATGTATGCATTCTTTAAACTGTACGCCAACGGTCAGAAATAAAAATGACGTCTATCCCAAAATTACTTCTGTAAAGAGGACCAAAAAAACCTCAGAATATGTTTCAAAATGAATGTGCAAATGTTTGAAGTTGACAGGTGGAGAATAAAAATTTCATTGCATAGTCTGCATCATCTGCATCATTTATCCTTAAAAGTTGTGCAACTGTTCGCTGTTTTCTTCAGCAACCACATGCGTTACTTAATTGTTTCCAGATCCTAAACCAAGATGATCTTTTTCAGGCTGTCATCCAGCCCAGTGCCTACCTAGTTCAGAGGGTTTTTTCCACTCTCTTCCTATTGACTTATCTCTTTTTTCTATATGTTATCCAGCTGTTGTACTGACATTTATTTCTTTTTGCTCAGCAACCTACCACTCTGGGGTCTTTCACACAACATCCCTAGTGACCACCCACAGAAATACTAATGGCTGAGTAAAACCTACATGATTGACCAGCAGTTCTGGAAAACACTCCCTGTAAACAAGAGCAACACTGCATGGGAAGTCCCCCCGAGGAATGCCCAGCAGGAACATTGCAAAATATACAGAGAGAACAAAAATAAATACCCATAATCACTTGAAATATCTTTGGGGTTTTTTAATTAAACAAAAACACCCACAAGAAGCACAGTGATTTTTATGAGA
This sequence comes from Chaetura pelagica, assembly GCF_000747805.2. Classification (NCBI taxonomy): domain Eukaryota; kingdom Metazoa; phylum Chordata; class Aves; order Apodiformes; family Apodidae; genus Chaetura; species Chaetura pelagica. The sequence continues at coordinate 1,199,584 of NW_009952251.1, forward strand.
ACACTTAATTAACAAGATTCAAAAAATTAAGATCTTAAGAACTCATATGTTTTACCCCTATGACTGCTGTTTTTTTATTTATAGCACCTCAATGAAAGGACTCAACCATGTCGATACAGCTCTGTCATCTTTCTTTAGAAAGAGTAAATATATTCAAACAACAAAACTCTTCAGAAAGACAGCAAGAAATCATATAGTTGTAGTGAATATGATATTTAGAATACTTTAATTCGTCCCTTGAATTATGTTATAAAATGCATGTAAGGCTAAGTGTGTAATTACAGCGCAGTTAGTCGTATTATTCAGTAGTACAGATCAGCAAACCTCCAGTCACAGTAAGAATTTGTACTATCTACTCAACAACTAGATTTCATCCAGGAAAGCATTGGTACTCAAAGATAGATATAAGGTGGAGTCTATTTTGAACTTAAAATAAAATTATAGCATACATTATTGTAAATTATTAAATGTACTGTATATGTATAAAATATCTCTTCACTGAGGATTTATTTATTTGATCACTCTGCAGCACTGACCCCAAAGAAGCCATGTTTCAGCATGGCAGACTTACTGCAAAAATGTTGTTTCGTTGTGTCACCAGTACAGATGACTGGGCAATAGAAAGACAAACCAAGAGACATGGATACCTGTCTCACTTCTAAGGCTGTTACTACTCATTACGAGTCACAATTCTCTTAGGCTGAGACAACCACAAATAGCTGCACCATCCAGAAAACCAGTCTATCAGTGACACTCAGTTTATTCTGTGGCAACAGTAATTAAAATAGCACAACTTATTTTTTAGTGGTCTGGTAGGGCATGTACAATCAGTTAAGCTCCATGTCAGCTTAGTGGCAGCAAAACTCTCAGCTGAGGAGACAGGAACCACTGTAATTCAATCACTTGCAGCTCCATACATTCCAATAACCTGGCCAGCAGTCCGTGCTTCTCACCCACCTCTTGTTACACTGGCCAGCATACAATTTACATCTGGAACCATAGTTCTGAAGTTATAAATACACTTATTATAAAGCAGTGGCTTGATACTCAGAAATTCAGTCATCTCAATTTAATATCTAACTCTTTTCTGTCCAAAAGAGTAGAGTTAGTCAAGTTACTGAGGACAAAAAGGTCACACATTAACAGCTAGCATATGCTGCCTCAAGCAGTTCATGCCAGTCACACGTAGTAGTTTTATTCCCAGGAACAGCTGAGTATGCCAGGCGTGAGGCATCTGTCCTGCATTCTGTGCTTCATGACATGGGACTGGCCGAGAAACAATGTATGAAAGGACAGTACTCTACTGCTGTAAGAGAACTGGAGCTGATAAAATTTTTTTGAAAACCTAAAGGAAAAAAAATTAACATAGAAATATTATTTCTAAGAGAGACTGGGACAAAATTATACAGCCATGGGAAACATGACATATCTGCTCCTGGGGATACTGCAAAAGGCTTAAAATCAGTTGCACGTGATAGCTGAGTGGGACTAAGGTCATCTTAGATGGTGGTTGTTTACTGAATGCTAAAATTGCAGAAAGATAAGCCCTTTCATAATTCATCCTTATTATGTAAAATTAATTAAAAATAACAGAACTTAGAAAGCAGCCATACAGATTCCTTTTCCTTACAAAAAACTTGTAGTAAAAAAAAAAAAAAAAAAGGAATCCAGGGAAGTCCACTTTCATAATAGTTCAGTAGGTTAAAAAAAACAATAACAGAACAAAACACAAAACCTAACTTTTAACCTCTGAACTAACTTTTAGCCTACACATCTTTTTGTTTGTTTTCTACTCAGAAATACAGTTTCATGTATCATATCTGTGTTCCAGAGATACAGACAACTTTAACTGACCACCTTCCTGGTCTCTTGAGCTTTCTATAAATCTTAGGATCAGGGTTGAGAGGCAAGTACATGCAGAAGATACTTGAAAAAAAGTAAAGTTGTTAACTGTCATGCTAGATGCTTGCCAACACACATTACAGAAAATAAAAGTCGCTTAATAATGGCTTGCCTGATTTTAAAAAACGTATTGCCCTATAAGAATAACTGCAGAGAAGAGGATGGGGCAAGCATGAGAAAGTAAAATACCCACTGGTAGTGAGCTGAGTGCCTATCTTTGTCAGTTTTCCAGCAAACTAATATAAAGTTAAGTTACCACAATTTCATGTCAGATGATCTCAGTGAGAAACTTTTCCAACAAAAAATAAAGGTTACTCTCCTAACAACTAGAGTTTTAATGCTGATTGCTGCACATTCCTACTTCGATTATAACTTAGGACTAGTTCAAACCCTGTGGGAGCAGTACCCTCTGCAATACTCAGCTGACCCCTGCCCCTTCTCTGATGGCACAGAACATCTGGCAAACAGGGACACATCACAAAAGCTACTTTATTTTTCTGCATGTAGGTTCATTGTTGAAGCTGTAATGCCAAAGAAAATTGGATAGGGCACTCAGATGTCCAGAACCTATCTTGAAGAACAACAGAATAGATGAACCACTTCAATTTCTTTTCATGATTTTGGCATATTCCTGCTCTGGGAAATTTGGCAGTAAGGTTTCCATCTTACAGGCAGTGGAAACTAGTCAGATACTGCTACAAAAACATACAGATGTGATGGGGTGCCTGTTCTAAACTTTATTAATTTCAAGAGAAATCCTATGCTTCAGGGTAAAATACTGTTGTGCATGTGGATGATTTACATGTGCTCCTCATGGATGATGTTTTATGACAGTTTTCAGTCAATGTAGTTGCAATGTGAAAGGGCAGCCACTAACCCTCTCTAAAACAGCTTAGCTGGAAACGATTCCAAAGCTGCTGCTTCTACAACTCCATCCTTGGAGACACTCAAAAGCCATCTGGATGCAGTTCTGAGCAACTAGCTCTGACTGACCCTGTCTGAGGAGTGGGTTGGACAAGATGACCTCCAGAGGTTCCTGCCATCCTCAAATATTCTGTGATTTTTGCAGAACACAGGTCTCAAGGTACTCAACGTGCAGCAACCAGATAGAAAACCAGTAGTACTAGGCTACCTAAAATTTTTTTGTCTCCAAGGCAGGGAAAATGGTAGGGTAAGACTAGAACTACTGTTTGCATTGGTTTGTCTTCAGCTCAAATAGATCCAAACACAAGGAAATACCATAATATTAAGAGCTTTATTAAACAACAACAATTAAAATAGCCAACATATTTATCCTATGAAGACTGAGGATCTTGAATAGGTCCATTTGATATATCCAGGTCATTGCTACCTAAGTCAGAAAAATGAAAGGCAAAGCTCCTACAGACCGATATGCTCATCATATATTAAAGGACCCAGGAACAGTTCACTCAAACTGATAAAATGCAGAAGTCATTTACAGATCACGCTACACAGTATATTTGCCCAGACATGAAATGTCCCAATAAACAAAACCAAGACCTAGCACCAAAATAAGTGGTAGTACAGGTTCCACATTACATCCATTGCATAGCTGAAGTAATCTTTCAGAGTTCTGTTCTCACCAAGAGAAATCACATTATATTTATAAACACACACACACATATATCTTTTTCAGGCCCTTTCAAATTATCTGCAGTAAAATATAAAAATTAATTTGGATTGCAGTTTCTCTACAAATGTGTGTGTCTATAATAACTTTCATCATTAGATCTAAAGCATTCCCCCAAAGATTATAAATCTACTGAATCAAATGAGTAACTTCTTTTTTGTTGGGGAGTTGGGTATATGGACAGCTCTGAGGCGTTCACTGTACTTAAATCCAAATTAATTTAATCCAAAGATTAAATCTGTACATGCCAAAAGTGTAATTTTAGAAATACAGAAATTATTACTATGAAAAGGAGAGAGTCACACTAAAGACTACCTCCAAAACTGAAAAACATCTATTTATTGTTTCTTTCACTATATATAAGATAAGAACTTTTGCAACTTTTACTATCTTTATAAGGTAAATTCAATCATAAGTTAAATTTGTGCATCACACAGACCTCATTATACATTCAGGTCTTTTCTAATTCACCTTTAATGAACGACTAAGAGAGATTTTGCAACAAATAAGTGGCCATTGAATGTCTACTTGTCATGTACCACTGAAAAATTTGCTACTTTAGTAGCAATCAGATAGGTTGGTATTGTAGACAGGCAGAGAACTGTAGAAGCAACAGATAGACTGGCAGAGAAAAGGACAAAAAAATAAAACCTGAACAAGAAATTATGAAGGATTTGTAATGAAATGCCTATTTTCCATTACTCTTGAACTCACTGGCCAGAAAAACTATGTAAAAAATAATTCAATATTTTTAAAATTAACTCAAACTTCTGTTCTGCCATCCAGCAGAGATCTCCTAAGACAAGAAGGGAAGGTATCCTTCCCATGAAGTTCTACCAATGGAGAAAAAAAAAGTGAGAACAGGACAAGCTCTTCACTTCCCTATCATAAACCATGAAAAACAAAAATGAGTTCTGTTGCTCTCCAGTCCATTTTACATCTATAATTATAAAAAAATACACTATACTATCCAGTTTCAGAAATATGCTTAAAACATGCACAGCATTACAACTAAGTGGCTTTAGCTTTCTTGCTTTGGCTGCCATTACTGGTGCAACTGATCACCAAATGCACATTCACAAATTTAACTTGAAGCAGATTGTGAAACCTTATTGTCATATTCCAAACGAAGAATGGGGAAACAGTCTATGTTAAATTACTTTCCTGAAATCATAAAGGAACTGAGAATTGACTGTAGTTTCCCAAGTCCATCCTGTGGCTCACTCTTACTGCCACAGTGCTCTGGGGGCATGGACATCATTTTCATGCCACTATAAAGCAACAAAAAAGAGCATCATGTCCTGAGGAATTTCCTTTTGGCATATGACTCAGATTTTTATACAATTACAATCTCAGTGTTTATCAGTCCTCCAATCTACCAGAAAAAAGCTGAAAAAACCCAAATTATTATAGAAAACATATATTAATGTTCTCAATATATTCTCCCTGTAACCATACTGCTGTTTCCAGCTGCTCAGAAACAGAGAACAAATATGTGATGTTTGTAGTGGTTCACTACAAAACCACCCTGGATATGTTTCTTATTTGAATATTTGCCTTGGTTCCCCACTAAAGATATTTCTGGATAGCAAAGATGAAAAGAAAATTACAACTGTATCTACTGTTTGTGTCAGAAATCTTCTGTGCTATGATTGACCCATAATAGGATGAGTTTAAACAAATGAATACGCTGTTACTGCTTTTAATATACTAAATCCTTCAAGATCATTTTGAGTTCTAGGAAAACGTAATTACTGAAAACAATTACAACAGAAATAGCAAAAGCTACAGGAATCCAACTGCAAATCCTTAGGACATGAGTCATGTTCTCATTAATAGGCTAGGAAGTCCATTAGTACTTAATTGACGCTTCCTGTCCTTACATCTATTCAATGCAGAATATGGAATCTGCATCAAGTGCAAATGGAGGGGGGGGAAAAGGACTCAAATGTTACTTAAATGCTACAAAGAGTATTCTACTCCATGTTCTGTCCATATTAAATAAATAAATAAATAACCAACATTTGCAACTTCACAATTAATGCCAGGCAATACATGAATAAAATGAGATAACAGTCAGCAGACAGACTTACACATAATCTTCAAGAATAGACTTGCTGGCATCACAGACCACATACACAGGTAAAACTATGTCCAGCTGCCTTCATGACCACATAGATGAAGACTTGAAGAAAAGACAAAAAGAAAATACAGCCCACCATACATTCAGCTGGGAGCCTCATTAGGCTGCAACAGATTCTTTGAAAAGATTAAGGTTTTGTTTTTTTCTGTAACATGTCTTTTGAATTAGTGAGATTTTCATCAGAACATCCACAGACATAAAACGTGTTTTCTTTCAGCCCTGTCAGCTCTCTGTGGACTTGTTTTATTTACACAATATGGGGAAACATTATTGCCCTTGAGGCAGAGTTGAGACAGCATGTGTCCTCATAATACAAATTATTAAAAAGGAAGCTGATTAAAGTAATGTACATCAGGAGGCTACTTTAAGTATATCCTTTCAAGTACTGATACTTGAATTCTGGTGTGACCTACAGAGAAGCAGAAACTTGAAGAAATCATCACTTAGCAAGCACTCCACTGCTGCTTTTTTCATCTTTTTCTGCTCAGAGGTTTTAACTATAAATATTTCTAAATGTGCATATACCTATATAAGAATATATCACAAGCAGACATCTACTGAAAGTAGTCATTCTCCTACAAACAGACCATCCTTAATACTAACTTAGAGCAGAAGGAAAAAGCTAAATTGCTGGTAACGGTCCATGTATTTACTATTCCACTACTCTCCTTTGTAGTGTGTTTGACCAACTGCACAGCAGAGATGTGGATTGACTGGTCAGGAAGAGAAATAAAACTGTCTGCTTAAGGATTAGGCATGAGAGCATGAAGGTCTAAACCTACGAGAAATGGGAGATTTTGAGCAAGAGGTCAGGAGCAGCACAGTGCAAAACTTGGCCAGGGATGCTGGGTTGGGCAGACAGCACGACCTGTTGCTTTACAGCAAACTTCTGTGCTAGAAGCTCTCCAAGTGGGGTCTATTAATGTAATTACTAGATTAGTATTTTAAAGACAAGAAGTAAGAAAGAATGGATATTAGCATGAGAGTTAGTAGGAATTTCCAGGAGGAAAGCAGGAAAATAAAATGCTTCAGAAAGTTACATCTGTTGTCATAAACATCACAATCATTAAAGCTCCTCCTGCATTTTATAGGACTTACTATGTATCTAAGGATATTCTGCAAAATTTATTTTGACAATAAAACCCTTACAGTTTACACTCAATGTTAAAATCTGGAATGTGTTCACAGTGCTGCATGTCCTTAGCCTTCATTGATGAAAATTATTTTGGTTTTGTCTGCTTTTGCTGTGTAACATCACAGTTTCAAATGCTAGCAATTACACAGAGCCAGGCTTTGATTGAGAACTTATGCCAAAACTAAAAAGACTGCTAGTACTAATACCAATTTCAAAGTGATTACGTGACTGCACACACAGATGACTAAACAATTTATGATCATTACAAGACCTTTTCCCATCAAAATAGCATGAGACTAGAAAATTCAAATGTATTTTTTTTCTTGACATAGATACACTTTAGTTTTTTGTTCTCCTCCATCTAACCTTTAACCAAGTACTTTTGAAATATCTGTTTTAATCGCTTTCTAACACAGTGTTGTCTGCTGATAAACACTACCAGCAGTGACAGAAACACCAGCCTTTTTCTGTTGTGTATTCTTTAACAATGTATGTTGGTATTTCAACTTCATTCTGCAGTAACAGTGGTATGTTAGCACTAAATGAATAAAACAAATCTAGATAACGCAGCAGTTTCACTGTATCTCCCATGGTGTGCACAAGGTTCCTGCTTCACTTCCCACCCTGGCCCTGCTGCCTTGCACCACTGTGACACTCAGCTCTGACTGCAATGTGCTGACCTTCCGAGCACAGCCTTGCTGCCACGAGGCCATCCATACACAGCCACTGTGCAGCCCATAAGTGTTACATGCTTCTGCCTAGATACATCCACCACACCAGGAAATTCATCAGAGGAGTAAGAAGTAGCCAGAAAGTAAATGGTGAACTCATTCTTCAGTGAAGGCCTTGCTCTCCCTTTCCCCAAATGTACTCTAAAATAAAGTGCTAACTTAGAAGAACCCAGCTTAAGCAAGAGGAGCCATGCAGGAGGAGCAGGACAGCAGAGACTCATTGCTAGCAGCTGACAAATTAAGCAGTCCTGCAATGCTGCCAGATTTTATGCAAAAATACCTCACCTTACTCAGCCCATAATCTATGTCACTGCTTTATTTTCACAACTTTTTGAATGTTTCTGAGGCAGCCTGACTGCCTTGCTGTGCAGTCATCCAAATCAGACATTATGACAGAATCAAAATGTTATCCATCTATTAAGAATACAATATATTGTGGCAAGAAGGCTAGCAACACCTGTGTCCAGCACAAAATCTGGTGGGACAACATTCAAGAATTTCAAGCAAATTTGAACCAACAGAGATAATATAATACTGGTTCCTGGTTTACATCAAGAGGCTTACACATTTTTTCAGCTGATGTGGGAAGAGATTCAAGCCAAATCTGTAATGAGGATATACCTCATTGACTCAGCCAAGGTCAGAGAAGGACAAACTACAGAATTAAAACCAAGTGTCCTGAAGACTCAACTAGAGCCCTAACCAGCGGACCTGTGATTACCTCTACTTTGTCCACCAGTCAGCTTTCCTCACCTTGCAAGATTTCCTCCAGAATGTATACATCTAAACCAGAATCCACCTCCCTCAACGATGCAGTATTTTCCTCCATATTCTTATATAGCTACATTCAGATGGCACACAGGTTGTATTGTATATGTGCCTAGCTCATCAGGTTTCTTCTATCTTTTTCCACTACGCTAAATTACCACTGACTTTTAAAAAGACAGAATTAAAATGAAATGTATGTAACAAACAGGAAGATTATCAATCTGTCCAATATGAAATTTCTAAATATAACACCTGCTAGGAGTGGAAAAACCCACTCTGGTATGTTAAAAACCAGTAACATTAGTTCAGCAATTATACAGGACTGACAACATTTTATCACACAACTTTTCATTTAAGAAACAGTTAAACACTTTGCAGCAAGATGTTTCTGCAGTTGGGGGGGGGTGGGGGTGGGGGTGTTCAATGTTGCAAAAATAGTAACATGTCACGGTATTTCAGCATTCAGTTTGTTAGCTTTAAAATACTTATCTTTGCCATCAGACTTAAACTTAGGGGCAGTGTATAGCCATTTCCCAAAACTTCACATTCCATATTAAAGGAAAATCCAGTCAGCATGTCCTATGTGGAAATGCAAGGGTTCAAGTCTACTCAAAAAGCCTTTGGAAAAAGCTGTCAATCTCAAATACTGGAAAGCAGAAGTAAATTAGCATAAAATGTACATGACGGAATCATTAAATAACACAGAAGTGTCAAATCATGGAGTATGTTTTAAAAGTCAGTTATGGGAGAATCTAATCTAAACACATTGGTGGAGTACAAAGTGTAAAAATATTTAATCAACTCCAAAAGGGTTTTTTTTCACAACAATCTTGGAGTTTCCTCTATTTTAATAAAGTAGAAAATAATTTTCTGCAGTGCTTCACATGTTAGAAAGTATGTCTATTGATTCAAATCACTTTGTTCAGTTTGCACCATCTTTTTGTCTCAAGATTAAATGATTGCTTATTCTACCCCATGAGTAAGCAGGAATTCCAGTCTTTACGCAAAGCTGAATCAGCTCAGAAAAAATCTACTCAGACTCAAGATGCTGAGCAATAGAAAACTATACATTTTCAACAAAAAGTATTTTGTAAGCCAGCTTTGTTATATACCTTTCACCTGATCTAAGTATTACTGCAACTGAAGCTAAAGGTCATTTGAGATTTCTGGAAAAACATAGGAAAGGAAGTGGCTGGCTTTCACTGGCTCAATGAAATTTGGACATCCCATGTCTCAAGATCTTCTCAAAAAAAAACAGCCTACATTTAATCTTCTGAAAGCATGAATATGTATATTACAGGATTTAAACAATCCTAGCATTTTTCCAATTATTTTTTTTAATACTATTCACTTCCTAAATGACTATGTCTCCACTCAGATTAAAGTATGCTCATGTTATTGTTTAGCAATTATATCAGAACAAAAATTATTACAGCCTTAGTCACATATAACCTTTTCCAGCAGCCAGAGTGTATTTGCAGAACTGAAAAAGCCCAAATTCTTTATCTTTGCCCTAGACTGGAGTTCATGGACTTCTTTCTGGGTATGAGTGTCTGGCTTTTGTTTATCTGGGCTGTCAAAGTGAAGTATCTTCATGGAATAACACAGGAAACTCTGCAGCAAAAGCAACAGTAAAGCAAACTAATGATGTGGTTTTTCTCCCCCAAAATCAGATGTAACAAACTTCCCAGAGCAAAATCAATTATTTCAGAGTCTACTTTAGATCCCTTTGAGAAAAAGTCTGTTACTGGATACTCCCCTTACACATGGAAAATATCCACTTCTATAGCAAGCAGAGATGCCATTTCTACTGCATATATTACTAGAAGACGTACTTAAAAACTTTTCAGTATCTTAAATTTGAAGATAGTACCCATACAGCCTTTTGTCGTGTATTACAAAAATTCTTCCAGTAAACATTTTCAGAAAGATTACACTAATCGCTATACACTGAAACATTTGGAAACTAGCAACTGTTCTGTGATCTGAAGCTACAGAAAATTAAGTTCCAAAGTCATAATAATATTTTGCCCTCAGTAATATAAATTTTATTATCCTTTGTCTGACTACAGAAGAAATACCTATTTGGCTCTGAAATCTTAAATCTGAAATCTCAGACAAAAAAAATGATGAGGAGCAAAAGCAGAAACTAGCTTCCACCCAGAAACACAATTTTAAAAATATATTAGAAAGAAATTATTTTCTGTGAGGGTGGTAAGACACAGGAGCAGGTGGCCCAGGGAAGGTGTGGCAGCCCCTTCCCATGAAGTCTTGAAAGCCAGTTTGGATGAGACTTTGAGCAACCTGGTTTAGTGGGAAGAGTCCCTGCCCATGCAGGGGCACTGGATCTATAAGGTCCCTTCAACCCAAACCTTTCTATGATTCTATGATTAATGAGGGTGTCAAGCCTCTCACATTTTCAGATATTTTCAAAGAATATATGTTTAAGTTCAAAACATCTCTCAAGTCTTTATCTTCAAGGCATTTAATGGTATGGTATGCCACAGAATATCCCACTAACCATCATAACCTAGAGTCAAGATCACCATCAACAAGACAGCTCACTAGGCATCTTAATTCAGCCAGTGCAAGGTGAAAGCCAATTCATGGAGAGGATTGAGTATTATCAAGGACTAGTAAGAGACTGTGGGCGGCTGCAGGAACTTGGGACTTACTTCAAACACTCCTACTCTCTGTTCCTTAATTGAGAGAAGGTATGGCAAGAATTATAAACTAAAGATATTTACAGGTGTCTGTTGAATTGAGCAAAATTAAAAAACTGACTTTTGCTTCTGCTAGACTTCAAGGTTATCAGCCCATTAAATAGAGGTCACTGTTTATCTACTTCTTGGTGCTACAGTAATTAAATTCTTAGAAATTTATGGGCACAACATTGAACTATTTAAAATAAATTCATATGTTCCCTTTATGCATTTATTCTTTCCCATTCAAATATTTGTTGTACCAATAACAACTCCATCAGCTAAGAAGGTGATACAAGCTAACTGTTGCAAATTTTGTATACTCAGAAAAATCAGTGTCTAGTCAAGACAAGCTCTTCATTAACTTCTGATTTCTCAACCTACGCAGTTAAAAAGGGTATGGTTGGTACATGCAGACAAGCCTAGATTACTGAACATGCTTTTGTTTCAAGGACCAGCTTTCATGTACTGTATGTCACACCGAAGAAACAAACTTCTGTGGACAAGGAAACAACAAAATATTTTAAACAGTAGAGGATGTTTTTTAATATCTTTGTTTATGCTAATAACAGAAACAAGAAAAAGGACACTCCCAAAACACAGACACTCAAAGAAAAGACTGTAATCAACTCACTTAACTTTTTGTATTACACACCTGAGGATGATGACTACAATTAAGTTTTAAAAGTCCATCTTAAATCCCCATATATTCTCCACGTAGCTCAGGTTAAACCATCTCAAATCACATAGAAGTAGCGTGAGCAGAAAACAAAGTTCTTTGGGTCACTAGCAAGACGAACCCCCCAACCAGCTGTTCCAGGGCTGAGCACAGAGCCAGAACCAGCAGAGGCTTCCCCAGGCACGCTGTAGCCCTCTGCCACAGACATATAGATACAATAAGAGCTTCAGTCCATGATTTTTAGAGTTCACACTTTTTCTGAATCAAACATGTACTAAGGGCAGGAAATATGCACAAATAGCATCTTGGCATTTAGGACAAGGAAGGAAGGAAGGAACACAGACAAATCTCATCTAACACAAACAAAACAAAACAAACAAACCCTCCCCCAAAAAAACCCCACAAAAAACCTAAAGGCTTCACAATGGCAGAATTTGCTGGTAAATAATTGTTTTCCTTTACATTTTCACCTTTTTTGGAAGACATTAGTCCTTCAAAAGCACAAAGTGGTATATGTATTTATTACAGTGATACTTAACAAGTATCAGTTAGAAGATTTAGGTGTCTGTATTCAAAAAAATATGATTGAGCACTTCGTCAGCCACTACTGAGAATGTTATCATTTACGAAAAGAATAAGTTTCTCTCTTTAATTTTAACTAGAAACACTAGAGAGCAATATAACTCGCACTAAACATTTAAATAGCAGTCTTCAAGAAATTCAGATCAGGTTTATTAATTCATGTACATATTTTCTAGCAAATTGGCTCTAGTTTATGAAAATTAAAGTATAACAAGAAAAAACACTCATGGCTGCACATGCATTATTAAAGTACGTTTCTTTATAAAAAATACAGTTGTACAGAATACTGGATATTTTAAATAAGCCATACAGATATACAAAGTAGGCTTCCCATTGTTTTTCATACATTTGTATAATGGAAATCTTATTTGCAATCTCCCTCTAAATAAGAGATCTTGATCCAAGCCTAAATTACTTGATATGGGGATAAGCCAGATAAGAACAATTTCTGGTGATTAAAATACAAATCCTTCCAATGTTAAAAGAATTTAAGTATTTATTTTCTTTTTTTCTTCTCTTTTTTTTTTTCCCTTTAAACATAAATACAGCTACCAAAAAAAGGGAAAAGCCCAGAAGCACAGTGCATACACACAACTCCACCTGAATATGTGTTTTAGTCTCAAGGCAAGATATAATTTATTCTACGGTATTCACTAAACATGTTTACAGGATCAGACAGGTTTTCAGAATCTCTGAGACAAACTAATACTGCAATCAAAGGATTAGCAAACCAGCTGCCTATGTGCCATTACAGCTGATTATCATAGACTGTAGACAGCTAGCTTCCTTGGAAAGAGCTTTCAGGAATACTCCATTTTTGCCAGGTAAAAAGGTGGACCAGGATAATGTGATATTAACTCATTATTTTCTTTATTATACAGTAAAAAAATTGAACTTATGGAATATAAATTGCATGTGGTTTTAGAAAAAGTTACATTCAAAACTACATTTAGAGTAAAACATGACAAAATGAAGAAGCAAAGAGAATTACAGAACTGCCATTCAGACCTAAGGATGCTGTCCTGTGAAGGTTTGACTTTCCAGCCTTCTCCCCAGATCTTACTAAAAACTAAATCAACGCCAAAATGCTTATCAGATGCTAGGGTAAAACCATGGAAGAGAAAAATTTAACAACTTGGAAGTTACAGGTTTCTGTACAAACCTTTTTCAAATAGCCTTTCAGTTCATGTATAGAAAAATTTGCAAAACATAAACTTCCAACAGCCCTCAATAACAGATGTTTCTTTGTTACTAAAGAGTAATCAAATAGTTTGTTATGCTCCAACACTTTCCTCCTCAAGGCTATGACAAAGAATTATTGTTCTGACTGGGACCTGAACTACTACTACCAAAGAGGAAAGCAGCAGAACCCAGCATTTAACATAATACTCAAGTGTTTACAGCTTTGCTTACCAAAAACCATAAGATGTCTTTAGTTTTCTACTAACATCTTACTAACATTTAAACATTGTGTTCTTTCAACATCTTTATGAGTTGCACTACTAGTAGTGGAAGAACATTTGCATCACTCCAATTTGATACAGGAAATTCAAGAATTATTAACTCTAAAGAAAATTCAGCTGTGGAAGGATATTGTAGTAGTGAGTCATTCATCTGGTAAAACCACTCCTTTCAGATGACAGGGAAGCAAACCCAAGGCTAGTAACCAATTGAGTTCATCCTTCTGGTATTTGATAAAAGAAGCAGTTTTGGCAGACAAAGTAGAGCTGTATCTCATTATCAGAAGCATGAACATGGAATCTTTTGCTGCACATGGTTTGTTGCTTTGTGGGGTGTTGTTCTATGTCATTTGGAATTATACATTAAATCCTAGGATTCTCATATAGGGAGAAAAACAGAATCATCTTGATTGCAGTTTCTAGCTATTGATATGGCCCCTGTATCTCAGAAGAGTAATCCAAAATTGGAATTTCACACTCAATGACGAGAGGACCGACTGCCAAGGGGTAACTACATAAGTATAAATATGCACCAGCTATTCAAAGCATGGCTTTCCAGAATGCTTTTAGATTAGATAAATTATTCTTCCCCTACTTGCTTCTCCTCTAGCTTGTCTTTTCCTCATCTTCTGGGGATTTAAAGGTTCCATATAGATGAAACAACAGCCATTCAGTTTTCAAATGCTCTGTCTGAATGAGGCAGAGTAGTTAAAGAAAAGAAGCTTACCATAGTTTTATCCTCAGCTTCTTTGTTTATGACGTGTTTACTCTCCAAATCTTGCTTGCTGTCTCTGTCCCATAATACTGAAAGGCAAATCTCTCAGATTTGCAAGCTTTTTTTCACCCTTATATAACAGCTCTTGAAATCCTCCTCCCTATCTATCCGCCCAATTATGGTGCAACTCAGAAAGATTACTAAGAGGGTCGACAGACAAATTCATGCATATCGTCTTTGGCTTATTTTTAAAAGATGTATTTTCCATCATATCTTGTTTATTCTAAATCATAATTGCACATCACTGAGGACAATGAGGATGAGAAAAAACAGGAAATACTTTGATTGATGTGAATTTAAACGTTACCTAGTCACTGTATTATTCAGGAACCAGAATAACACTAACAGAAATCAGTGAAGAAGCTCGAAGTAACAGTATCAGTTGGATTTCACAGAGGGGGAAAAAAACGCAGCTCCAGCTCAGTCTCATTAATCCTTTCTCCCTCTGCCTCCCCTCTAATTAGTATGATGTAAGTGCTCTCTGAGAACACTGGACCATAAGGATGTATGACACAGATATTGATTCAAAATGGAAGTAAAATAATTTAAATGTTGGCAGATACATCTCTTCTCTTTAAAGCGGAGAACAGAATACAAATATCCAGGCCAGGTTATCTTTGTAGGGTAACAGCAAAAGAAATTTAGAAAGTGCAACAGAGGAAACATGCAACTGTTCCCATCAGTGATAGCAAGTCAGTGCAGCCTGTTACAGGGGGAAAGAAACATTCCATGGATAAAAAAGAGGAATTTAATCCAGTCATGACTCAGCTTTATCTACCCAATGAATGAGTACATAAACCACCTAAGTTGTTCTTTAAGCAGAAAGGCACTGTTCCCCTCATCTGAAACTCTTTCAATTCAATATAAAGCCAAATAGGGTAGCAAAGGAAAAGTGTAAAAAAATAAAATAAAATTGGCTTTTCTATATGGAAATCAAGTTTGAGGGTATTTTCTACACTGAAAAATGTTAACAGGACACAGCAGTTCACAGGCTTTGCAAAATTACTAACTTGTAACTGAAAAATACAGACAATATAAGTACGATGAAATTCAGCTATCTCTGAATCCACGGAGTAGAGTTTACTCACAAAATACCATGGACTTTAAAAGCTACTGAAACTGTGAGTGCAAAATCTGTCCAACACAATTAAAGTCATAGATAGGTTTTCCCCAGTGCAGAGTTCATTATTATGCTCCTTTCAATGTTGCTTTTGCACCCCTCAAGCAGCAAGTCTATGCCATGCTATTTCTCCCCTTTAATGCTTAACCTTGTTGTACTTCCAATTTCGACTTTCAAAGTCCTACAGAATTGAGTTTTGCACTCATCTTTTTTCCATCTGCTTATTATTTCCTTGCCTGTTCCCCCCATGACAGAAGATGCCAGTTTCTCCAACAAGCACAAATACACCTTTTCTGGGTCACTATACATACAGCACCACACCTATGAGCAGCTGCCAACTCACCAAGTCCATTTCCTCTTTTCATCCAAGCTTGTGGTGAAATTAATTTCTAGCACAATGTAAGTCCACAATGAAGAAATGAGTTCATCTTTATGTAACAATTTTAAAAGTATCAACAAATCCCCCATACTAACACATGCATGAAGCTGATGCACTACATGGCTCCACTGTGACTATCCTTGGCATCCTTCAGCCTCTGACCTGACCTCCACACTACAGCATTTTTTGCTCGAGTCATTACACTGTGCCTTTATTCTGACTATAAATAAACCAAGACTGGAACCAGATCTTGCTTTCATCCAAATAAGATCAAAACTGTCCCGGTTACTGTCATGTTGCCTATTACTAAAAAGTGCTTATCAAAGTCCCTATTCAGAGGAACTAATTTGTTCTCTCATTCCATGGGATAACTAACATTTGTGTAACTCCAGAAACAGAGGGAAGGAAACCATGGATGTTTCAGAGACTTCTCTGGCCTACAGTAACATGGCTGGCACAAGCACTCACTGTAGAAGACCCTGTTGGTCAGCCTGCTAGACAATCCCACTAACAGAACAGTGAGAGCTTGTGCCTATATGGATTCACCAGTGGACGGGCACATCACTGCAGTAAGAATGACAGCAATGGAGATTTCTCCCATATTGGTTTGCTCCTGCCCACACAAAAATTTGACAGTCCCCTCCTTAACCAGGTCTGCTCCATAACCCAGACACATCAAATGGTGAGAGAGCAAAAATTGTCTTTTAGGCTCTGTCCTCCTCTACCCTCACAATAAAGCACAGCCCACTTGCTATTTTCAATCAAATTTGACAGCAAATTAAAGATCTCAATTAAATGAAAGCTCACTAGGGATAGGGGAGAGACACCAAGACTGCTCCAATAGAGAGAAAAACTAGACATGAGAGACATTAGACATGAGAGGTTTTACAGGGGAAAGAAAGATTACTTAAAAGTACCTCCTACTTAACACCAGCACAGTAGCTCTCAGAGCAGCTCTGGCAAGCACAACACTCCCAACTCTGCCAGAACTTGTCCCATCACCAGATCCAATCCACACTTCTCACTTCTACAACTTTTTAGCACATGCACACACACAACCATTTGAACTTGACTTAAATTATACTAAAGTTGTTAAATTCCAGTCAAGTGCCAAATAGCAGTGTTAGAGTCAGAGATGACATCAGAGCAGAATCTAAGAAACACTGCAGAGGTCTCTCTGCTCCTCTTCAGCACAGCTGACTGGCTTCCCAGCCAAGACCAGTTGCAGTGGAACAGGAAGAAATGGAAGAAGTGCAATATGCAATGTCTTGCTGTGTTTTAATCTAAAACCAGACACAAGCTCCTCACAGCAGTGTCTGTTTATAAAGCATTACAAACAATTGAATCCTACAGGATCTACACACGCACGCCCCCATCACCTTATGCTGAAGTATATGCTGACATTAATCCTACGCTGGCATCAACTGTCTTAAAAGAATAAAAATTTAGTTTAAAAAAAAAATTTACTCTTGGCAGTAGGATGAACTGAGTAGACATTCCTTTCATTTTATACTGTTTTTTTGATATGTAGAAATTGATTTAGGAGATTCCACATAAACCACCATTTAAAGCTAAATGAATCTGAGGCTGTCAACTTTTATTTTCTTAAGCTTTACTTTTTACATGTGTTCAAATAAAGTAAGTACTGAAAAACATCACTGCAAGCATCACTATAGCAACTGCAGATCTTGAAGCTTCCTTGATGTAGCATACTCAGATTCCAGATGGAACAAAATGCCATGTCTATCTTGCTTTTTATAAGGTGCCTCTCTCCTACAAAGCCTCCAAAGACTAGCAGGGACATCTGCTGCAGAATTTGCTCTTGCGAAACCACACAGGCTCAGATAAATTCACCTATTCTTGCAGTTTTGGAAACAAAACCATTTATATTAAAACTTTTGCACCCAAATGCCTGTGTGAAATGTCATTAGAATAAAAAAAAGAATTATGCAAGGTAGTTATCCAAGTCCCTTTACAACCCAAGGGCTGACCTCATTAAAGCTAGTGGAGTTTTGCCACATATTTCACCAGAGCCAGAATCCCAACCCGCATAGGAGATTTCTCTGGTAGCCCAGCTCTTCAACTCACTACACTGCATCCAGAGTACAGAGTACTTTGTATTATTTTACTATACCTACTGTCTATCAACTCTACCTAATTACCTGCAATTTGTAGAAATGACTGTGTGTTCTTGAATTAAAATCTTAGAAAATAATATATTTTTTTTTTAAGAAGTACTATGGAGAATGTAAACAAATCCAGGGTTATTGTACCTCTAGGAAAAGAGTTAATACTGGAGAAAAGGTACTATTGGCTTACATTTTTTTATACAGCCATCCAAGGATGAACAACAGATCATTATCAATTTAGTTCATTGGTTCCACTGTTCTGCATTAAATTCAGCATTATGGAAGCAAGAACAACCAAAAGATTGTTTGAGAGGCCACGATGAACTATAACTGCCTTTTTAATATTCAAGTAAAAATTTACACTCCATCAAAATACTTCACAGTTCTCCATTGTATTCCTATTGCCAAAAACACATGGAAGAGAAAACAATTAAAATTCCTGCTCTGGCTTGGCCCCTACTCTGAAAAATAATTAAGGAGATATTAATCCGGCTCTTTATTTTCTTTTTGAGTTTACAGAAGCCATTCCTCAGTTCCAAGGTGAACTTCAGATATTTATTGCACCTTCCTTTTTGCACCTTCTTGGCTTGAATGAAGTAGCAGGAGTACAGTGCAAGGTAAGATGAGCAATTTACCACTGCTTATGGCTGGCACAGTATTTACAGGATTCTTGCAAGCCTTGATTGTCAACTAGCAATATAGTTATATACTAGTAACATCATTATGCCCTGGAGACTCAGCCCTTTGTCCTCCAGTTCACATAAATGAAAACTATTACCAATACATCAAAGAACACTATATCTAGTTCCTATTGCTTCTGCTGTTGCTGACAGAATGCTCAGTTCTTATGAGTGGAAGAAAAAATAATTTCCTAGCTGACCTCAAACACCTGGGCTTCTTTGGCACACCTCTCAAAGAATTTGAGAATAGGAAAATGGGGACAGCATAAATTCTCATTCTGAAAAGAAAGTAAATACTGGAGAGAAACACAGAGGTCAAGCAATTAATTAGTATTGTCCAGGCCATATTTGAAAAATAGTAGATAGAATGTACATCTGTATTCCCCTTCTAGAGTCCTGGGTCTTAACAATCAAAATAATGTCAGCTGCCAACTATGTGGAGACCCTGTGAAGTCCATCTATTGTTGTAAGGAATCCCACAGTCACTAGTCAGCAAAGAGCAATGAAAAGGTTTAAGCTACCATTGTCATTTGAAACATGTAAGAAGCAGCTTTCATTTTTTTCCTTGAATTATTTTTAATTTTTAAACATCGTAAGTGAAGGACTGTATGTGACTTCTGATGGATGCCCTACAATACAAAGTTCGGGCCTGAGGAAAAGTTCAAGCAGTATCAATGTCTAACCTGCAAGCAATTAAGAGAAACTAACATCAACAGCACTAACAACTGGAAGCATGGCTTAAATCAAATATCTAAACAAAAATTATTTTCTAAATTATATACATGGAGCTTTAGTTACTAAATGCAAATCCAGACATGCAAATTTGATTACACATTTCTGCCATGCTATCAAGGCACAGAAAAATGCCAGATATACTTGTCTGTCTAACTTTAACTAGAGATGATTCAGCTCATAATTATGCAGAATCTTCAAAACTTTTTTTTTTTTTTAAATCTAAACAAGTTAAAGGAAATAACACTTCTCCTGTGGATATTTTGTGAAAAAGCAAAACTTCAGTAAAATTACTTCCTTCTAACCATCTCAGCTACTTTTAGGTATAAAGATGGCATGCAGGACCTGTGGCTACAGAGTTCCCATGTCACAAAAAGTGTCTCAAGGACCTGAAGTATGATTTATATTATGTTAAGGAAAGCTTCAACGTTCTAAACTATCAAACAGATCTTTTGAGATAAATGGGAAAAATATGTCACTTTAAAGCTTAGGAAAAAAAGTCAACAACAAAAGCTTCTGTGATTATTTTAAATTTTATTTTGTACTTCCCTCACAGTAGAATTACTAAGCAAATAAGCTGCAGTGGTCAGTGATATTTTTGCTACATACTATTATCTATAACTGCTGAACATCTATAGCATTAACATACTAAATATCTAAAGAAACGCATCTTTTTAGCTTAGGGAAAAAAACATGAAGTTTTCAGCTTGGTCAGCAATATTTCCAATTTTTAGCTTTTGACTATGTTGTTTAAAATATTTGCAGAACTACCATTTCTTGTAAAACAAATCTAGAGAGAGTAAAAGCCATCAGCACATTCTCCCCTCTTTCAGACCAGCACCCACTAAAATTTAAACTGATAAAAGACATTGTAATCGATTCTGTCTAGCTCAAGTATCAGCTATAGTTTGAAGTGCCAGCCGGCTACTCAAGTGTTCATCCCTCTCTACTCTTCCTTCTTCCCGTGTTCCTAAGACTTACTAGCAAAAGACAGTACCATTGCACTGATTCAACATCAGTTTGTGCAATCCTTACAGTAATTCTAAATCCCTTGGAAAAAGCAAACAAGCAATACATTTTCTTTCAGACAACACAGACAATTCATCTGCATTGTAAAACAAATGTACCTTAAAAAGCTAACTGTAACCGCTCAGCAGTACTCCTGATTGCATTGCCCGCTCTCAGAAACTATTAACATAGTATGGGACAAGGCTGCTTCCCTCCTTCACAGTCAACCCAGCTAACTAAGGATGTGTGCAGTTTTCAGACAACACAGGACTATTCAGATCCCCATTCTGGCATGCTTCTTTATGTCTCTATTAACTGATCTGCAGCTGTACAAACAGCAGTGTTTCACCAGCATACAAGCTCCTTCACCACAATTTATCTCATTCAATAGCACTTCTGTGAGCCTAAGTCCAGCATCTAAAAAACAGTAACAAATACCTTCAAGACATACTTTCTTCTATCCAAAAAGATACCTAGAGGTCTCAAACAGTAAATTGCATGGGAGCCTGTATACCACATCTCCTCAAAGGGATTTTTCTGAAATTGCAAGTCCTAGAGAGGCCGAGGGGCCATGTGTTAGTTTTATGAATATTCTGACTCATTATCAGGTTCTGTTCTCAAAACAGAAAACAGCACTGTATAAATTTTGCCATCCACCCAGCAAAAGCATCAAAAAAAGCTACCATTTACTTCTTCAGGTAGAAGAGGTTTCCCCAGTTGTGTTAAGAATGCCATCATTTTCCTAAATAAACTGTTAAACTGATGAGGTGACTGTAATTTCTAAAGAAAAGTCTGGAAAAGAGTGTTTTTTGCAAATTTGCAAAACAACTTGGTTAACGTGAGCACAGAGTACCTCTTGCAGCTGACAGCCCTGGGTGGCAGCAGCCTGTAACTCGTTTTCTAGCCGCAGCAACGCCCCCATCTATGAAACACGGTCATCCAATCCATTGCTAAAACAAATTCACACATTACAATGGCTCAGCTACACAAAATGATTCTGGGTTGCCTTTGCACAGGTATCTCAGGGCATAGTTTTGCATCTTAGTTGTTCAAAACATTCAGCAAGAGGGAAAATGAAAAGCTTTTTATATTGGTGCTGCTCAGAACCACTGTGTTTTTTAGAAAGCCTTAAATTTTATCCAGATCAAAATCAAAGGCTAAATACGGAAGGAAAAACAGTTGAAAATCCTTCTGGTCCAGCAGAACTTTATTTCAGAAAGTGTTCTTTTTTTGATCTCTTAAAACACAGTTGCCTCAATAATTGAATAATTCAGATAAGCTACAAATTACTTGTAGTTTTTCCCACTAGTGATACAGAAAATATACTTTTAACATTAGCAAAAAATAGCTTTTTGCCTTTTAGAAATCATTATATCAAACATTTATAGTTTAAGAAAAATAATGGACTGAAATATTTTAGAAAATAATTTACAGCTCACAATGAACGGGAAATGTGAAAACTACCGTCTTTTTCAAAGGTGGTGATGTTTACATCTTTAAGATGTTATTTCTCAATTGATTTAGAATATAGCACAAGAGAAGTAAATTTTGCTAAGAGTACAGGAAGATCTTTGAACGTCCTGTTACGGTTATTGTGTCTCATTGAGGCAAAGGAAAAAGGCGAGGACGAGAGGGAACACACAACTCTTACAGCAGCTAGCAGAAGTTACGGCCTAAGTTTATTTCCAAGAACTTAGCTAACCCCTTTAGCACAATAAAACACAGCAGCTGATGGGCGAAGCAGTCTTTTCTTTCTTCCCCTCCCTTTTTGAACTGCCTCTCTTCGCTTGGAGCGAAAATGTTGAGGCTCCCCTGCCCTGAATGCCTGGCTCTGGTCCAAGACGCACTTAATGAGGTCCTGGCAGCTCCCAGGCGCTGCAGACGCCTCTCTAGTCCCGCAAACAGCCTTCATCAAACAGACAAGAACGGGCGGCAAAGCTGTGCCTGACAGCAGAGCTTTTCCTTCCAAAATAAAGAGACAGACTCTAGAATATCGTATATGCCAGACTTTATCTGAGCTAATCCAATGTCACTTCCAACTCCTCTCCAAGAAAAGCGAGCACTAATACATTATAACAATTTAACAAAGTTTACATATAGTGCTATTCAAGTCAGCTAATATTTGATGCAAAATAAACCCTTCTAATTTAAATTGTTAGAAAAACAACTGCCTATTTAATATTTGGAACAATAAATATTAAACAAGCAGTAGTTCAGTAAGTCTGAATTTCTTTTCTAAGCACCACTGACAGTGTAGATCACTATGACAGGAAACAAGTTCTACAAGTGAGAAGCTTCAATTAAACAAATACCAAAGATCTTAACTAAAGAAACATCATAATACATCAGTGAAACTACTCAATGTAATTTGCTCAAAGATGCAATGCCCACTCATACTTCCATATTTTTAAATTTCTAGGAATTTTCATGTTTCATGTCAATGTTTTATATTATTTCCTTTTCTGATTGACTACAAGCTTGTTTAAAAAAATATTATAATACAGCCTAACTATACAATAGATGGCAGATTCTCTGCTTCTAAGCTGTTCTACATTTAGTTGCAAGTTAAAAAAAAAAATAAACAAACCAGAATATAATTAATTATGCACAGAAAGTGCTTATCTAGTCAAGGCATGGAATTTTCCTGTTTTGGGTCAGGGGTTTAATTTATTTGGAAAGAAATATCACTTTTCCC
>NW_009952251.1:1223042-1252183 GCF_000747805.2 Chaetura pelagica
TCCCTACAATAATTTGTAAATTGTATTAAAATTAGCATTTAATTACAGTTTGACCATATTACAGGATATAACCCAAATCCTTGCTAACAAGGCTCAAACATTTCCTTTCAAAAAAATTCACTTGCACACCAGAGACATACTGCATGAAACTACATGTTCAGATCCCACTGGCAGCCAAGTTTCAACTGAAAAGTGTAACTTCAGTAAATTATCAGCAACGAACCACCAAAGAATCCCACCTCCTTGAGTTCAATGCCAACACTGTCCAAGCTAAAAACAAAGGTGGTGACCTCAGAGGTCCTTTCCAACCATGACGATTCTGTGATGTAGGAAGTTTACACCCTTTACTATTCTCACACTAAAAGCTGTTCTCATCCCAAGTCTTCTGTTTTACACACATAAATTATATCTGCACAGTAAGTATACAGTATATAGCTAAGGCACTTAATCTTCAAAGCTTATATTAAAAGACATAGCTACATTCTGTTGGCAATATCTAGTGATCATGCAAAGTAAACCCTAGGTCAGAACCAGCACTTGCTCTCTCCACCCAGGCAAGCCTTATCCAAATGGAGCAAGCTTTTCGCAATGCTAAGGGAGAAAGATACTGCTTGGTTGCGTATAACAGAACAGGGGAACCAGATTCATGTGCTTCACATTGTTATTACCTAAATACAGCAAGAAACTGTACCTAATAAAACATGAGGATGAGCTTTAATAAGTACAAAGTGGAATCATAATAAATGCTATACATAACAGCTAAAGTATCCCCAATTCTGAGAGAGATGGAAGGGGGTGCATGTCTCTCCTGCTGACACTTGTCAAGACTTTGCTTCCTATGAAAGACATTTCAGCATGTTGTTCAATGAAGCACTGAACTTGGATAATTTGCAAAGGCAAAACATTTAAATACAGTAGTAACAGCACAAACATGGTGTGGGAATTCTCAACAGCAAACAAAGGAGCATGGACAAGAGTAACAGAAGGGAGGGCAAAGAATTCATAAGAACAGATGCTAGAAGGCAGAAGATAAGAAGCCCATCCACCCAAAAGTAGAAAAACACTGTTTAAGTTACCATTGCTGTGACAATACACTCCCGCATTAATCACAAATTGTATTTCAATTTGTGTGTAATACTGCTATCAGCTGAAAAGTAAAACCACATTTATACCCAAACTATTATTTTGTGTATTAGATGTCACTGATTTTAAATTACATTAGCAACCTACAGCACAGTCCTGAAAAAAAACATTTGCACTAACATCAGCATTTCACTTTGTTAATTTCAGTCTATGAAATATATACAAATTAACATCTTTGAAATGCAAAAAAATAAGGATTTAACTGTAAGGATCGTTGAGAAGAAACACTGATTCTGCATAGTTAATAGCATGGAGGAGACAAAAATGTTGGCTGTTCTTAACAACACCCAGCAACCTGAAATTTAGCTAGCTTCTATCATGAAAAAACTGTTATTCCATTTATCATTTTCTCACCAAACTGGACTGAAATTTGAGTCTGGATTTCATTTAAAACTGCCTTTGTAATGGTGCAGTTGAACACAGCTTCATAATCACAGCTCTCAATATTGCTATGCAGGATATACATTGAGAGAGAAAGAGGTGAAAGATGTTTTCCTTTAGATACACGAAAGTAGCCTTTAAATCAGGCTGACAGATCAAGAATGAAAAGGCATCAACAATGCCCACATCAGGGTAATGAAGTAGAAAAGCAGCAGGATCAGCAGCAGCAGAGCAAAGGAGCTGCAAGGAAACAGACCTCCCCAGCTGCAGGCAGGATGGCACCCATGGCCTACGTGACAATATGGCAAAAACCCCACACTGTATGGATGAGGCTTCAGGTTGAAGCCATGTTTTTTTCCATGTTCCTTCTTCACAGGAAAACTGTGTGCTTTGAAAATTAGATTCCTTATTTATTTTTACAACCAGTCTTTTGTAGCACAAATCCATTGTGCAATGTTTAATATGAAGTAGACAGGGAAAATGCACAGCACTGACCTCTCAGCATTCCTGATGTATGGGCAAAATGATCAGAAGACTTTTATTTTCAGTATGAGACAAAAGGTATGACCCAATGCACGTCATTTACAATGATTATCACACTGGTTAAAAGGCATTTCAGCTCTCTGATTGCTCAGGGTATGAAAAGCTTTCAGGCTGTTACATTACTTTCCCTCTAGCTTGTCACTTGGTGTCAGTAACAGAGTAGATTTTTGAAACCCTAAACTTACGTTGCATATGTGTTTTGGATAACTTTCAAAAGTGACCAGCTTCAGATGTTAAGACATACAAACGTATAATATTCTCCAGTACAATTTTCTGGCTTCTAAGTATCAGCAGCTTAGGTCTCTCCAAATCAGAGATTAGAGTGTTCTGTTTTAAAAAAAAAGCTTTAGAAATTTTTCTTCCACAGATAGTATTGAGTATTTTGCCTTTCAGCATCCTATAATATCCTGCATACGTGTATCAACTGTCTTTAAAAAGAACCAACTACATTCATAGAAAAGCAACAATGGGCTTTATCCAGCTAAAACACAAATATGGATATCAAGTGATTTGAAGATTTAAATGCAATTCCATAGCCTTTCATGTCCATTAATCAATATTGAGGGAGGTAATGACATGAAATGGCTTGCATTAAACACAGCACCACCACTACATTTTGCTAGCAATGACCTCCTTCAATTTTTAAAAAATGTACATCTTTCTCTAGGGTTGGAATAGGCAATTAATGGTTTAGTACATGTAATCTGCTAAAAATAATTCACTACAAAAACCATTTGTTTACCAGGTCACATAAAGTCCTCCAAAGAACTATCCATCTGTATAGAAGACTATTATAAAGCGTTACTTTATACAAAACCAATTAAGTGCCAATAAAAATCTGAGTTTATGCAAATCCAATCCATTTATTATGAATGTAAGATAAATGCCTTGGCTTAACATTCAAGACCAATAAACAGCAGAACATAAGCATATCCTTAACTTGCTGCTTAACATTAAGGATCTGTTAATTTTCCATTGCAAGCATCCCAAGGAATTATTATTTTGAACCTGATATTTAGCAAGATTGCAGCAGATCATTAATGAAGTGATAAAGTTCATAGTCCATTTTACTTTACTTCTACCTCACACTAATATGTCTAAAATCAGAGCTACCTGGCAACAAGTAAGTTTATATCAGTTCTGTATTTTCTTCATAAATGTAAATAACTTCATTAAAATTTCAAGTTCTTAAGATATTACTTGCAGATCCTTCTGCATGTAAAGCTTACAGCTTATCCAAATGTGATGCAAAACCACAGAGTAACAACAGCTTGTGTCCATAAGGCAGCCATCACTTTACCAAACAACCCAGCAAATCAGAGAAGCAGAAGAAATAGGAAAGGGGAAAAAAAGTAGTCTCAATCAACTCTTGAGCAGGAAATCTTTAAATTACATATAGCTTAAGTATAAACTTATATAAAATTGTGCTGACTGTTTACACAAGTCATTTTTTAGAACAGCAAGAATATTAGCTTTTTCCATTACTTATCACATTAAAAGGCATAAAAAATATGATTCAGCAGTAGAGCAAGAAACATTGGTCAGAGCCCTGCAAGTTTTATGCTTAAATGCCTCCTACTATGTCTTACTATCTCTCTCACTTTATTTTAGAAGTCCTTCAAAACCTATGTCTGCAGTACACTTCTTAGCAACTAATTACGCACATCATCAATATATCTTTATTATTTACATTCTCTTATTATCTTAAGTAACCAAAGGCTCACAAAACCAAAAAGTTTAAAAAGCCTTTATCCTCCTTCTACCAGGGATTAGCATATTTAAGCATTCTAGGGAGGCCCAAATGAAACAAAAGAGAAGGGCTGAGAAGCACCACAAAGCAAGGCTTCTGAAGCAGAAATGGGCCTTTAAAATAAAATTTTAAAACCCCGTACACATTCCCACCCCTTGCTATTTACACAGGGAGAGAAAAGAGTGGAAAAAAAAAAAAAAAGGAACCATTGCAGAAACATCAACCCTTAAGCCAAGATTTTAATCAAGGCAATGCTGTTTTAAATTGTTTAATATATTTTTTACACATTTGTTGTGAACTACAGACTGTCTTGTGCTCCATGGACCACTTGTGGTTAGACAAAGATTTTTTTCTAATCAGCTGTTCAATAACTGTAGACAACCCTGTTAGTCAGTAATCCAGGAATAATTCTCTTTCTCTCCTGGGGCCAATACACTGCCTCTTAAACCAAAATGAAGTAGGATTAGCACCATTTTGCCTCTTCTCCTCCCCTACTTCCTGGTGTTTCTCTTGAGGCAGAGCTAATGGTCACAAAACTGTGCAGTGAATCAGTTCAGAGAGACAATCTGGGGAAAAAAACCAAAAAACAGGTAAGCAGCGGGAGGTTAAGTTTTTGCAAGTCAGCTCCCCAAAGGGTCTCACTGCATACTAAAGCACTGGTGCTGGCAGGGGAGAGAAGACAAGGCCAACCAGCAGGGCACAAGGGAGATGGGTGAAAAGCAAGAAAGGTGGTCCCTAGCAGCTCAAGGTTTATATCAACTTCGGCTGTCAATGAACAGCACCCTAGGGCTTCAGTGCTTTCTTCAAAAGCAAATCAGATGTAACAATTCTACAAATGCAAAGAAACCAATACTTCACAGTCAGATCACTGACAGAAATTATGCTCACCAAATGCTGACTGAAGAAGCATGAGCAGAGTGGATCCTTGTGAGCTGATTGTTTCAGTATCCCACTGTATGATACCATCCACACTTCAAAGAACTAAACCCAGTAACATTTTCATGGGGAAATTATTCTAAGATCACTGAGTTCATTGTCACAGCAGTCTTATGGGAATTTGATAGAATTTTAAGCTGTAACCTTGTCCTGTATTGAATAATTACAGTATAGAATCATACAAAGAGTAAACTACTAAACCTTTCATTCTTCATCCTCTGTGGAGCTGAAAGACAACACCACCTATTTCACACAGCAATTTATTACCAAGTACCTCTATCAATAGATGAAGAAATTCCAAATTTCCTTGTAAAGAAATGAAGTATCTGCTATGTTACTGATACTACTTCAGGACACAAAATCTTCACTTGGCTCAATTCTTTTGAAGTGCTTTAACACTTGATAGCTCAGTGAATGGACTTGTGGGTAGTCAATTTGCATGTATCTTGATAGAATACGCAAAGAGGTTCTCTGAAGATCCCTTCAACTAAACTAGAGAAAACAGTCAGTATTTCAGTAACTATGAATGAAAGATGCTGTTCCAGAGAAATTAGACACACATACACTCTCTACACTAAAATTTAATTGGATTATTTACTAGCAATGTGATTTGCTTCCTGAAAACCATTTTACACTTCACCTCTGACTAGCCTCTAGAAATGCAAAATGCAGATAAATTTACCATAACTATGTGTTTGAAAACAAAAATTTATTGGGGGGGAAAAACAAACAAAACAAAACAAAAATCCCAACAACAAACACTCCTCACACACACACACAAAAAACCACAACAACAAAAAAAACAACCAAACCCACACTAAAATACCCCAAACCAGATCTGGATTGTTGGGCAACCATCACTCAAGTTGACGCGAACAATCAGTGACGGGTCTGCTAGCCACAGGTGCCTGGATTCTCCCCAAATCTTATAACTTGCCAGTTTTGCCCTTTTTGAACTTCCTATTCCTATACAGCTTCCTGTAATTACCTCACACAGACATTTCCAAGCCATTTCTTAGCAGTAAATCTGTTACTACCTTCTTTCTGCTGACCCTGAGTAACTTCACTCGTAACGACCTGGACAAATACCAGTAGACTTTGGAATTTCAAGTATTGCAAATAATCAGACTTTCCTTCCCCTATACACAAGCATCCATGAAATTCAAGACTACTTGTGTCCTAGTCCAATGCAAACATCTCAGGTCTTCCTCTAAGATAAGGTAAAGGGACTGTGAAGAGGGACAGTTTCAAACAGAGCTGATGTATAAAGACAGATTACAAAGCAAGACAATTGCACCATATCACTACAAAAAGACCTTAAATTAGTTTTATGAGAATGAACTTTGACAATAATGGAAGTTGAAAAAGTGTTTAATCACTCAGAACATCTTTTCAATTTACTTAAAATAAATGGTTACTAAAATATTAAAAAATAAGCTGGCAAATAATATTTCAGCTTGGAAGGCAGATGAATATATCTGTAGATGAAGGAAATTCAGATTTTAAGATTAACTGTTACAGGAAAAATATGCAACAGATGCACTTTTTTTCTGCAAGTTTCAAAAATTTCTATTTCATGACCTTAACTAGTTAATCACCAGGATATTGCACTTCTAATTATTTCTGTTTACACCTTGTAAGTCATTTTGCTTATCACATAAATACTAAATTATTCTACAAAAATCTACAATACGTTCCATATTTTATATGTTCAATTATAATATTCTGTGTTGCTTCAGTCATTCACCTCATATCCAGAAGAATCATGCTTTACAGACAGACATAAATTATGGCCTGTCTGATGTGTTTTACCAGGTGACTTTAGAGAGCCAACTATGAAACTTTGGTCCAAGAACATGAAATTCAGCCCATTTTGCAGCAGAGGAACGTGTGGCAGGCTCTTTAAATTAAAAATAGGACATAGAATCTATGTACATACACAGATATTGTTTCAACACCTAGCAGCCCTGAAGTTCCTGAATAGATACAGTGAGCAGAGATAAATTTTCTTCTCAGAATAGCTGTCAGTAACAAAAAAAATTTCAAAGCATGGTACAAACGTGCTGTATGCTCCCACTATTTAACAAGTGTTGGAGCTGACCCACAGCAAAAGCCCTCATGAGCTGCTGTAACTCACCAGTCTGGCAGAAAGCTAGGTCAGCAGGCCCACAAACACACCACTAACATTTCTGCCAGGTTAGTGACTTAAAGCTGCTTAATGAAGGGTTCCAGATGAATACAAGGGAGAGGAAGGAATACATAGCTAGGAGCTGGTGAGAAGCTGGAAGAGAGAGATCTCCTAATGGATTGCTGCTGTAGGAGGATGACTGTATCATCAGAGTCAGGAACTGCAGTCTCCTACCTGGTTCCTGAAGACCCTTGCCAGAATGCATCAAGTAACTGGGGACAAGTAAGAAAAGAACTCTAAATACTCTTCTGCTTCTCCCTACATCAAAAAGCACATACTGACAAAAGCTCAGCTCTTGTTTTTAATGAAAGCATAAAATAATCACATTTAACAGTTAAGGCTTAAAAAATAAGGGAAGATGTTTATTACTGTTTAGACTTTTTAGAGAGGTGCACAAAAGTTTGTCTGCATGCTTCAGCAGGCTTTTTTTTTTTTTTCGAGGGGGGGGGAAATTACCTTCAAAACTTATTTCTCTCAGCTTCACAAAACTTTTGAAAATGTATCATACTCATAATCACTGTAAATCCTGTAAAAACAGGCAAGTAAATTACAGTAATAAACGCTGGTAAATATTTTATCTTGAAGTTAATTTCAATTGCACACCTAAAAACTTCCACAGACTCTTTTTAAATATATACTGACAGTAACCTAAAGCCAATAGGGTTAATACTAGGCAATAAGCAAAGTTTGCAGTAGCAATACTTGAAAAGAGAAGAATACACAATGCTGAAATGCAAGTCCTTTAGAACTTTCCTTTCCCTTACACTCAATCCAAGACAGCTAGCTACCTTTGACCTGTGCTCTGTTCACACAAGGATACAGACCAAACAAAGACTTTGTAATCTGCGTGAGACTCACAACAGAAGTTTTAAATCTGCTAACAGATCTGTTCTCATTCAGATTTTTGCCCAGGGTATGTAGGGTGGGAGCAGGTTTGGAGATGGAGAGGAAGAACTGTAGTTTTTTGCTGTTGTTGTTTTTTTAAATACAGTATTTCAGCCATACCAAGAGTGGTCAAGCACACTCCATTTCTCATCTAGTTTTACTTGAACTGAAGTGACCCTGCCTTTCTAGCCTCGCTCATAATACTTGAGAGGAGCTGTGGATATTTTCCAAGTTATTCATAAACAAAACCACAGTAGCAATTGTTAGAAGGTGCTATGACAGTCACACATTCTAGTCACCTTATAGACAAAACCAGAAATCTCTACAAGCTTCCAGGGCTGCCGTCTTAGATAATGAAGACGAACACAGCTAATACCTCAGAAAAAAAACCCTATCTGGCCTTCTAGATGGCTGCCGCAAAATCTTTACTTCATTTAAATTCTGCTCCAATTCTACTCTCTATTGTTCCATTGCTTTAGGGAGCTTTCACTTCACAATGAGGGCACCTCTGCCAATCTAGCCCTGCTTCTGTAAATAACTTACTGGTTACATGATTTCATCATAAACAGTGACTGCAACTGCAGCATCAGGGAATTTAAAATATGAGTGTTAAAATGGCCACTTACCAGAATCCCTCCCAGCAGCCAGAGCCCTCTGGCAGACCTGGAGCAGGTCTCTTGCTTTCTGCAGGAACCACCTCACCTTCATCAAGGTGAGGATGAAACTCCTCTCCAAAGACAACTACTTCAAGACAGCCAGTGTAAGCTTCAAATAGAGTACACTGATACAGCAAGGGAAGGGGATACTCTACACTGATTCCCCCCATCTTTGAGGCAGTCTCTCATACTCCTTTTAAGATTCATCATGTCTCATGCCCAGAGAAAACAATCTCAAGTCAATCAGGATACAACAGACCTCTTGCTGGTTGCTTAAGAAAACTATACTGCCTCATGCAAGGTCTTAAAATATAGAGGGAGCAAGGAGGTACCACATCGGCACAGGCCAGCTGCATCCCTTCACCTGCATAAGCCATTAAAAACTACCATTGTCTTCACAAGAGGAATTATGACAAACTTTTACTAATGCAAAGACCTTTAGAACAATCCTTCATATGTAAAACGAGCTGTCAAACACATGGTTTGTGTCACTGGAGCAGTCCCAGAGAGGGAACACACATCTCCTCAGGGATGTAAGGTTTTGTTATTTGTAAGCGTGACTGTATAACTCAGAGCACATAAAGCTCTAAAGTTTATGCTCTGCAAGAATAGACGTAACTTATGAATGGATCCATTAGAAACATTCATTCAAACAAGTCCTTCTGCTTACAGAGCAGAAAGCAAGACCGAGCAATCACCGGAATACCGTCCTCCACAGCTGAAAACTTTTTTTAGAAGCACCAGGAGTGGGGACAATCTGCAGAATAGCAGATTTATTTATTTTTTTTAAACTAGCAGTTAGATTTCTTCCTGCAAGCTCCAGAAGACTATTTTACTGAGTATTCGATTTTGGTGTTTTGGTTTCTGTTACTGTTTTTTTCATTTGTGTTTTGTTTTGTGGGTTTTTAAAATTTATTAATAATGTTACAAAACAAATTAAAGCAGAAGGAAAGTTCTCATCAAAACTGTAGATTACAAATATTTGCATTAACACACTAGGTCTGATGTGTCATTGGCTTTTTATCATTATTTGGTGTGGTTAAACTGACCACCACCACAAGTACTCGTGTTCTAGTTTATCTTCACATTATTTCAGCTCAGTATGTTCATACACATAACCTGAAATTCAAGTTTTAGGATCTCTTCTAAACTAATTGCATTGTTAACCATCTTTTCAATGTTAGCCAATTAAGGACAGCATTGAGGGACAGTTGGGTTGACATTCTTTATATTCACTTACTCTTAATTTAAATTGAGAGGGAAGGGAATAATTACATTATAACTAAGCTTGGAACTCTGCCTGTAATTAAGGATCTGACACATCTTAGAAGAACTCTATTTTCAGTTGCTTAAGACATTTGCCAAACTAT
This sequence comes from Chaetura pelagica, assembly GCF_000747805.2. Lineage (NCBI taxonomy): Eukaryota > Metazoa > Chordata > Aves > Apodiformes > Apodidae > Chaetura > Chaetura pelagica. Next base: position 1,232,895 of record NW_009952251.1, read on the forward strand.
CAGTGTGGTCACAGATTTCGTACGGCAAGTGTTTTACTACTACTTTACTTAGAAATTAAAACCAGATTCTGTTAAAATGAAGCTGTCATGCCTGAGAATAAGATTAGAAAAAATAGCTTGTGAAGAAGTCTGTGTTAAAATACTTTTTGAAAGGATTCTGTTGGCAATTCTAGAACTGGAAGAAGCTGAATTTAAGATGTGGCAGACAGGCTGTTTCATACCAAGGGTGTGGCTTTTGGTTACTTTGCGGCTAGCTCTTTTTTTCTTTTGGGGAAGTCGAAGGGGAATAGAGGGAGGATTGCTCATTTTCTTGACACAGTACCAAAATTACAGGCCTCTGAAAAACTTCAGAAGAGGTTAGCTTGGAAATTCGATTTTTCACAGACAAGCAGCACTTAACATGCTCTACAGTCTCTTTACAACACTGGATTATTACACATGCTGCTTCCACAGGCAGGTAAAACTGCTCAACTGCTTTATTAACAAGCTGAGGTGAACTTGCCGACAGTTCCTCCTCCACCAGCCAAGCACCTACTCTGGTAAAACTGGAACTAAAAGCACAACTCCCACCTAGGCTCCCTGCTCTTGCCACGGAAGCACACAAAATACTAAGAAAACAAAATACTAAGAATGCTAACGTGAAAAGCAGAGAGAAGAAAGAACACAGGCCTGAGTTGAAAGTAGCAGTAGTGTCACTGCTGAGAGAAGCAGACAAAAAACAAAGGAGGTCAAATCCAAATTAAAAGATCAAAAGCCTGGAAGAAGATGCAACTGAAAGAGAGAAAAGAGATTGGAAATACTTGTAGTCTCCAAAAAAGAGCAACTCTGATTTCTAGAAGCAGCACTTCATTTTCCTTTCCTTTTTATTTTATTTTTTCTTTTCCTTTCCTTTTTTTTTTTTTCCCTCCCATTCTAGGTACATGGCATTTATTCCATTGTCCTGGTCACAATGTTGTGCTTTGGAAAAAACAGTATTTTAGTAGGAAACAGCAGGAAATAAACTGCTAGGTCCAAGGTACACAGCAATAGATTTCTGTAATGGCATCCTGTTTTCAATATATTAATTGTTGGGTTGGTTTTTTTTGTGGGATTTTTTTGGGTTTTGTTTTTTTGGGGTTTCTTTGTTTTTGTTTTTTAATTGCATCCATACCCTTATTGCAAGCAGCTCTCACCAGGGTATCTCAATGCAAGACAGTTTGTAAGACTGATTTTTCAGTCCTTTCCCTCTTCTTCTTAGGACTCTTTGTAGTCTTTTTTACTGTAATAATTGGAGTTAAATCTCAAAATTTTAATAACATTATTAAATGCTCCTCTAATTCATTCAAAGAATGAATGTACAAGATATGAAATGCTGCTTAAGGAGAATCAGCATTTTAGAACGTGCAACACTTCAAAGCAGAAAGTCTTTGCAAATGTATACAGACTCTTACATTTCTAGCAGTGCACATTTATGGAACCAAACAATCTCCCAACAAGATGAGCAACAATTTCCAAATTGACAATAAAATAACTTATCCCATAGGATGAAATAATTTGGGCAGAACTAGGGATACAAGAATTATTTAGTTGCTACAGGACAAGCCTGAAAGTGCAGAACTCAAGCAGTATTTCACCAAAGCAACCAAAGAAGATTTGAGGCAAGCCACTCTTTGTGCCTTAATTCGTCATCACAACAATGAGTAGATCACACAGCTGTATCTCACGAGGATTTACTCCCCATTTGTTATCTGGCACTCAGAATTCTAACACACACTAAGAATTTTATTATTCTTTAGCATTTGTGAGGATAGCAATAGCCAGAAATATTTGTTTTAAAGAAAACAAAAGCTTACAGACACTCCATTAAACAAAGTGCGGATCTTTGGCAAGGTTTAATTTTTCACATGAGAAAGTATTTAACTGAACAGAGAGATTCCAATGCTTCAACTATCTGGTTTTGAGAGATATTTCAACTACTTCAACAGCTAGCTTGTATTTGTGTTCAGCAGTATTTAGAGAATTCTATCAACAAACAAAAACGGTAAGATACTATGTAATTAATTGGTTCTCTGCATATTCTTCTATGTTTGGTATTAAACGAACTACATCCAAGGAAAACGGCTAAGAGAAGGAATGTGTTCATACAATGGCAGAGACAGCTAATTACACACAAACTGTATGCACGTGTCAAGCTAACACCAAAAATCAACACCTTAGCTTTACTAAAAAATCTACAAAGATTTTAAACAGAAAACAATTCCTCTCTGTACAAACCTCTCCAATGACTAACTTTTTTTTTTTTTAAATTATGCTTAAATGGTTCTTTACTACATAGCTCTTATGAGGAGAATTCATTCTTCACACCAGTCTAGCGCCTAAAGCTTCAGTCATTCAGCCACAGAGGAAAATCAGGAAGGAAAAAAGTTTCTCTCTAATTATTCTTGTGCTTCCAAGCAGTACATTATTGAAATAACCTTTCCTGTTACCGATCTCTTTTCATTTATAAACCAATACTATAGTATACATTCTTCTGTCTTCACATTTAGTATTCATTTGTGTGCCACGACAGATTTCAATACTTTTAATTCTACTGTAATTTTTCATTAATAGAGTTTGAAATCTACATGTAGTTAGCATGTTTCTCCCACAGTAAAGAAACTAGTTCAGGGTCCATGGTCCATTCATAATAGTTTTAATATGGCAACTATGTAAGTTTTGGCAACCCGCATAATTTAGCATATTCAGGAATTCTGTAATACTTCAACCATCCTTTTTGGAATTTGGATGCTAAAATTTCTGATTGTCCAAAGATTGCTTTAAATGTTGTCTCCTAATTCCAAAGACATTAACTTTAAGACCATAATCATCCTGCTCTCTCACATACACAATGAACGTTAAGAAAATTTACAAAGCTCACTGTTTGCAAAAATAATGTCTGATATAAATAGGAAGGAAATGGAAATTAGTTTATTCCAAGGAAAAAATATCCACAACTACCTTAAAGTTTTGTCATCGTATTTATAGCTTAAAATTTACCAAACTGTGCTGAAAAATCAACAATATCTGAGTAAATCCATAAAATCCACTTCTATTGATTCTCAGATAGTAGCCCACTGGATTCCCCCATGTTGAACTCACTACTTCAGATGTGAAATATTACTAGCTTCAGAAAAAGTTAATAGAAAACACTCTTAGTGTTTCATATGCTAGTTTAAATATCCTTTATGTCTCAAAGTTTCTTAAAATCTAGAGGGAAGGCAGGGGTCAGAGTAATTTTACATATACTAGTGTTAGACACCAAAACATTCTAGCAACATAATTGAATACTACTAAGGTTCAAATTACCTCTTCCCTCTCCTACACAGGCAGAAGATGTACTTGGAGAACATTCAATAGAAGATAAGGACAAAAGTGAAAAAAAAGCCACAAAGGAAATGGAAGGAAACAAGGAAGGAAGGAAACAGGGCAGTAAAATCAAATGAAAAGGATGAGTAGACAATACAGATACTCAGAATCTGTGCCCTGCTTCTCGTAACAAGTCAAAGAAATTGAGAGGTCAGGAATGATTATAAAAAAAAATCAGTTTGACTAAGCAGAATTCAAACAATAGCAAGGTAAAACATTTCAACATATATTTCAAATGAAGATGCTTTTTCGTTTTATCTATTCATATAGAATTGAAACAGAGCAGTTACCAGCAGTTAAGAAATTAATATATACATTTCTAACCTTTCTGAAAACAAGGTTTCATTAAAAATTCGGTATTTCTAATAGCTATATGTTTTGCAATAAAATCACCACTTTTCCCAACTCTTCTCTTTAAGTGTAGTTTTCACAACCAGCTTCCAACTATGAGATGTCTCAAAAAAACCATCAGTTTGGGATCATAATGAAAGAAATAAAAAATGGTGAAGTGGAAGACAATGGACTGGGAGCCAGCAAACCAGAGATCTGTTCCTTTTTGCTGGTGACACGCTAAGCACCAGAAAGATACTTCATCTCACTATGGTATATACTGTTTGTAAGTACTCTGATGCTTTTCCTCCTTACAATCCCAGTTAGGCTTCAATGCTTTTTTGTCTATTTTAATTTTCCTAGACATCTGTACCGCAATAATCAGAGGTGTGTGCAGCACAAGTTCTTAAAACACAGTTGATGTCTCAGAAGAGAAAATCCAAGGAATGAAGGTTGTCTCAGCTCTCAAGAAACAACAAAATTTATGGCAACTTAGACAATTGCTTAGAGGGGAAAAGCAACTATTTTTAACTATTTTGCTTAGTGGCTGCACTTGAGGGAGGCTCCCATTTCCTTTCTTCGTCTTCTGTATCAGTCGTAACTACTATTTCCTTTTCCTTCAGCTGCTTTTACATAACACTTGGGCTTGGAGCTTGCAACAATGCACGGTCTTCAATACTGTCACAGGTACAAAGCAAAAGCTTAATATTGCTTCCCAACTAACTCCGGTTCTGAAGGACAGAAGGCAACTTTACCTTTGAATGCATCTATTTGTGTTTCACACAGAAATAGCAAGTCTGAATTAGGTTCGGCCCTGAATGTGAACCAGCAGGCCAGTCAGGGCATCCAGACTTAAGCTGCTGGTGTTTTATACTGCTAGTGCTCCCACTAGTACGTGCAAAGAGGATGCAGCTCTCACACAAATATATTTTAATTCTGCTGCTTAAGCACTGCTACTTGGTGTCATCATTTGCAGTTGAGACAATTTAAATTTAAGCTCGGGAACCTGTGGAGACAGCACTACCACTGTATGATTTGTCAGCTCCTGATAACAAAAAGCAAATTTTGGTGGATCATTATATAGGAGTTTAAGAGCTTCTCTCTAGGAGTACAACTGCTAAAGACTTGGTTAACTTGCTTAGATAAATTTTATTTTAAAGCTATGAGAGGTTTATTAGCATATGCTTCTGCACTCCTTACAGAACTGCATAAATGCTACCACATGCCATGAGTGGGAAAGGAGAGGGGAACTCTGTCTTTTTCCTCAAATGGAGACATTTGCAATGAAGACAGTCTTTGTACTCATGTCTGTATACATTTGGTGAATAAAACCCGGAAGGATAGGAAGGGCAGAGCAAGCAAAGACTACAGTAGCTCTGAGATAACTTCCAAAGCCTGATCTCATAAGTCTTGCACAGTACAAGTCTAAACACAAAGATGAGAATTCAAAAAAATTCTAGCGGAACTACAAAGGAAAGGTATCTGCTATCACACTAGTGACTAGATACAGATCTCCAGGACACCATGATGATTTTCTTTTTGAACTGTCACACCCTACTTCCCACCCTGTCTCATACAGTAGCTGATGACAATGAGAATAATTTTGGTTTTCTTCTACATTTAGTGAAAACATAATATAAGCAGCTTGCCTTTCAAAAGTCCTGGAATGCTCTAATTAAATACACAATAGGAACAGTTTGGAACCTTCATACTCCCCAAGGACTGGAAAAGCCCTTTACACAGTTTTACCCTAGCTGCACCCCTCCCCAAATCCTAACCAAAGCTTTATATGATTCTCCTGAAAGCATTATTTAAACATGTATCTGAATTGGCTTCCTCAATACTCACTCAAGCTCATGTATGTTTAAAAGAAGTTTAATAGATGAGCCACCTCTCATGGGCTATTCTAAGCCAAGTTTATGTAGGCAATGACTGTCCTACACTGCTTCTGGTCTCACCACGCTACATTTTCCCCAGAACAAATTATACATTCACAGAGGATCTGTAATCTTTCAGTTAAGATTCTGAGAGTTTGTGTTCTGCAAAACAACAAAAGTAAAAAAATAAAAAGAACACCAACTTTTAGAAAGCATACTGAAAGAGTCAGGGAAGCTAAGCATTCCTTTAGGGAAGAATAAACTTCAGTATTTTGCACTTCCTTTACGCATCCCATTTGATCTGAGCATTTATCAAAGATGTCTTTTTAGGAACATGACACAATTAATTTATTTTCATTGAAGCAAAGAAATGCATAAAACAGCAATGTTCAAGTTTAAATAATATTTTTTTTTTACAATAACTGAGATAAGGGGAATATGTGAAAACGAAGAAGATAAATTATCGAGGAAGAACCACACATGAAAAGCCATCTCTGAACTGGAGGATTTATCATCTGAGGGCAAGAGAAAAAGCAGCAAGGTCTGCAACATGAGATTCTATTCTCTGCAAGAACTTTACCCTTTTTTCCACCAAGTAAGGCAGAGAACCTGCAGAGAAAAATACTTTCTAAAAACTGTCACAATTATGCACAAAACTGCTGAATTAAGGTCAGACAGGTAGTTATAGAATCACAGAATCATAGAATGGTTAAGATTGGAAGGGGCCTTAAAGACCACCAGGTTCCAACCTCCCTGCTATGAGCAGGGACACCTTGTACTAGACCTGGCTGCACAAAGCCTCCTCCAACCTGGCCGTAAACACCTCCAGGGAGGGAGAATGACTATTACTGTAATATAATAATATTATGATTGCAATGTCTTTTTTTGTTTCATGTGACTGATTTAATGTTTGGTTTTAATAATCTGCTTTTAGGTAATTCTGGTTTTGCTAGTGAAAACAAAACTATAGAATTATGCTTATCCTTTGCTAAACACAACATTTGTAGCTTCTCTTCTTAAAGTGCTCCACTTGGATCTTAAACTGCGGAATGATTTATCAATCTCCTGCTCAAGTAGAACAATTTATAAGGGACAAGGAATCATGTCTACAAAGCTAGGTAAGATAAAATATGAAATTACAGTGGAAATTTACTTAATTTATCTTGCATCCACTTTGCATGTGCACAGTCTCAAATTCTTTCCAAGAGTTGTATAACACGGCAGGTTAGGAGCATGTACACAGGCAAGCAAAGTAAAGCAGCTGGCAAACTGTTTAGTTTCCATCTGAACTAATCCTTTACATGCCTTCATTCATGAATTCTTAACATTTATCCTCAAGCTGTCAAGGTGCATCTCACTGTCTATGCCTCCTATACTATAACGGGCATTTGCTACTCACTGTCCTCATATCACCAAGAGAACCTGAAAAATAGCTCCGCCGTTTTTTCCCTCAGCAGTCCTCCCTAACTACTTCTTGTAGTATCTACATAGAAATCAAGCTAAAAAATCCAGAAGGACTAATTAAACTGGGCTCAGTTTGTGTTACATAGCACTTTAACATTGAATTTTGATAGGCCTTAGAAGTAGACACAACCCCTTAAAAAATAATAAATAAAACCCTTTCCTTGAAAATCTTGTTTGAAAAAGTCAAAGCTCACTCTATTACTAATTAAAGGACAGAGATGAATCTCCAACAGTGTTTCCCCATAGTTTTTGCTATGAAAGTGCACTTCAAACTTCCTCCCACCTCAACTAGAAAACAAGTTTTGACTGTACAGCATTTCATTAAACCATTTATTTAAAAAAACACCACCACAATGAAATGAGAAGGAACCAACATTCTGCAATCCAGATATCATCCTTTCAAGTCAAGGCCCTTGACTCTGGGAAGTGTATTGCTGGTGATAGCACTGAGCTTTTGACTTGCCTTTCCTTGTGCCCACCACAGCACATTCTTTAACTGTAAGGTCACTTTTAAGAAGGTGATTAGCCTTCCTTGTTTGGTACAGGATGAATGATGCTCTCCTGCCTGTCTAGACTGAAACTTGATGGAATGCAGTTACCTCTGCACCTCACATTCCCACACCTCATGGAAGTGAAGCAAGCCCCAGTGTTATCAATTAAGCACTGAAACTAACAGGTTTATGTAATTGTCACAACGGAATTTACCATCAGATTTCATCACACACGTCACCCTCATTTGTTATTGCATATTTCAGCTAAAAGTAATAACCGTTTGTATCTGGCATCCCTAGGTTATTTTAAACTATTTCATTCCAACAACATGTTGAAAGCACGTCAGTAACAAATTCATTACATGCTTATTCTAAGCATCCTAAAAAGAGCAATAAAACCAAAGGTGGAGAAGGGTGGGCAAATCTAGGAAAAGAATAGACACAAATATATTGTCCTGTAATAACACTGGTAAACATCCAGCCAGGACTTCCAGTTTTATCTAGAGAAGTAAGCATATTGCAATAGGCTTATTTCTCAGTGTTTCCTGATAGTCTCAATAAAATGCCTAATCTCCAAATTTGTGAGAAGGTCAAAGAACTATCTGTAAATTTGTAAAAATTAATAAAGTATTCAGAACACTGGAACACTAAAAAGGCTGGTGGGATTACACCAGCACCTTACATAGCAAGCATTGAAAAATACAATATAATTGTACTGAACAGTGAAAAAAACAGAAAAGTTATTCTGGCTTTAAACTTAGAGCAGGAACACAAAAATATGTGAAAAAGCAACACTGAGAAGCTCATAACTGGCATAACTTCAGCACAGAAAGGGAAAAGTGAGTTTAAATATCTATTTAAATACAGAACATTCACATACGTTTTAATGTTCCCCTCCATAATCAGATGCAGAAAATGACTTAGCTGATACAACAAAAAGCTCAGTATTTAGAATTACCTTGATTAGCTTCAATTAGAAGCCTGTTGACATATTTAGTTTTTATTTTGCATTATATGCACCAACATATTGCAGGAGTATTGGAAGTGATATATAAAAGCATCGTTAAATGCATGTTAAATCCTGCTGTCTGAAAATTTTGGATTTAACTACAATTTTACATTTGAAGTTGGCAGAAAAGATACCATAAGCATGACAAATACATGAAACATGCCAAAGATGAGCTGTTATCTCTCTTTCTTAGTAGTAAAGCAACAGTAAGAAATAGGTACTATTTGTAAAACTCCACGGGCATTCAATCACTTGAACTAAGCATTACCTAGCAGAGGGCACTGATTTTCACAAGTATTTAACAACAAATTTATGCAAGATTAATCCTCACCAAATGCAAATAGGCAAAGTCATAGAAAAGACTGACATTCTATGCAAATTTTTATTTCAGTTAGCACAACTGTGGATTTTCAGGTTCTTTGTAGAAAAATACGCTCAGTAAAGTTCTGCATTATTTGCCACATAAAAACACTTTTAAAGTTAAAAGTTAAAATTTTGGTTCCAACAAAAACCTGCTTCTACCATTTTGATTGGTATGAGCTACACACAGCGCAATTTAGACACAATTCTGAGGCACATATTCTGGATTTACTGGGAATTCCAGATGCTTTCTCACTAAGTTAGTGCAAGCTTCTTTCTGTAACAGGACGCAGAGAAGGAGTATGAGTGTATGCCCTGTGTGCTGCACAAATTCACCATTCTTCCTAATTGGTCCCCCAGTTTTTAATAAGAATCTTAATTAACTGTGGAACTTTTTTACTTTTCCACCTATCTTCTTCCCTCATTGCTGGATCACCAACTCTGTTCACAGTTTTGCTTACACTGTGTTAAAGGCCCATTCTTTATTCCTCTTTTTATGCTCTCAGCTCAGCTCTTCTGTTACTAACCCTTTTCCCACCTTTCAAAAACCAATCAAGAAAAAGAAGTTGTTGTCAATGATATCTCTTTGACAATACCTGCCTCATTTTGCAGATTTTCACTTGCTTTAAGATGAAGGACTTTGTTTTTATGACTGCTTCAAAGTACATGACATCTGAACAGTTGCTTTGACATTTAATTCTTCCATTCTTCAGCATGACCCAAGTCAACATCCCTTCTATGGCTTTCCCTCTTAAATTCCTCTAGATTTCCTCAGTGATGTGACTTCTGGTCAGAATATGCTTGACAGTCTCATATATTATGGCACTAGTTATTATTCAAGTGTCTTAGGACCGCACTGTTTTTTTTTTCCCCTCTGCACACAGAAAAGGGAGAAGAAAATAATCTTGCATTCACAAAGTGAAATCATTAATTTCTTTGAGTTATTATATTATTATTGTTTTGTCACTACTCTTCCTTATTTTACATACCTCCACATTTTTTAAATTCATTTGCTATGTTTGTCATTTTTGGACTTCATGAGTTACATAGTCTGCATAAAGATCAGTAAAATAATTGTTAGAATTTTGTTTTGCATACATTCTATTCCACTGCTTCTTAAAATGAGGGAAGGTAAACTTCCTGACAGCTTCATTAATGGTTCTAATCCCCTGACAGGAAACAATAAAAGCAAAAAAAGTCTCTCTATTTGCCCTTTAAGATATTTCTAAGTTTGTACTGAAGATTGCAGGGAAAAATATTTACTAGCTTTTAAATTCTTAGCTAAAACATTGTTAAACAACTGTGGCCAAATAATTGTGCTCTGCTGCAACCGCATTAACTACTACAGACTAAAATTAACTAAAATTTAATTAGGCCAGATTCACCTTGGTATAACCAAAAAGCAAAATTATTTAACAGGTGCTGGAAGAATCTGGATGTAATTAATAAGTGTAAAGTTTACCAGTCATACAAAGCAAGCTGTTTGTAAGGACTTTTTGAAAATTAAGAACACCAAGCAAACAGCTAATTTGCTAAAATTGAAATATTAGGTTAGCAGTGAAGCAGATTAATATGCTTGAATTTTGGTAACATACTGAGTATGTAAGGATACAGACACATTTATACATTTATTCCAAGTCATCTTCAGTGTGTCTATGCAACACACTCTAGAATCAAGTATTTCCATGTGTTCTATATAAAAAAGTTTACACATACATCCAAATACTGCTTCAATGAGAATGAGAAACTATTTACCCTACTGTTTCCTCACTTTTTTTTCCCTCTCATTTAGATTTGTGGAGCTGCTCATCCCAGACTGCAAAGCAGAGTAAGAATAGCACAGAACACTGGAACAAGTTCTTCCACTTCTCAGCCGAGCCCTGCTCCAATACCAGCAGCAAGCCCTGCGAGACAGGAGCGTGCGCCCTGACCCAGCGCTTGTCTCCACTTACAGCTGGCACAGCCAGGCCTCTGTGGCTATTTCAATCGTGGCAGCTGCTCCTGCTACAGCTCCCTGGCCTGGGCCATTACAGCTAGAAATAAAGGAAACGAATTTTAAACGTGTAAATATAAGAAACCGACACTGTGGTGGCATCCAGACGAACTTCAATATAGGGTTTCTATTATCCTTTTCTGATTGCAACTGAAATTATTTTAATACATTGTCTTGGACTAAGTGCCTGCTTTACATATATATGGCAGTGTCACAGTCTGACTAAAAAGATAGCTACTACAATTTTCCTACTAAAATCTTAAGTTTTCTTATATATATCTTTCATATATATCATTCATATCTCAGACAGCTAAGTATAGTGAAACTTTATATTTAAGAATTGGTAATCATATAAAAAACTAATCTTCAGCTAAGAAGGTCTCTTGTCTGCAAATAAATATAGAAAAATAATTTCTAGCATCTATGTTTTAAACATATAAAAGGACTGACAATGTTCACAGCATATAGCGCATATCCAAACAGCGTACAGTATGTCTGCACCAAGATTTCTGCAACCCAGATGATACAGGGACACAAAGCCACCAGCTAGACCAGCTTTCCTGACTTCTCTCCCAAGGATAGCACAAGAAGGAAGGATTAACTTTAAATATGTCAACAACAAACTAACAACATCAGAACCACTCCCTCACTAACAACAGCAGTCCCTCTCCAGCAGTGGACAATTAAAGCCTTGTAAGGTAATTTACCTAATACAATTATTACTTTAGAAACATAGCCTTGTAAGATAATTTACCTAATACAATTATTACTTTAGAAAAGAGCCTGAACAGTGACATTAGCTATTATTTTTCTTCATGTAAGTTCGTCAAGTTTAACAAATTTCAGAATAGTACAGTATTGTGGATTAGCTGAAATTCTTAGAAAAACCCAATTCAGGTTCTCAAACATGGATGGTCTAGTTTTGTAAACAAGTAGCTGTACCCATGCTGCTCTGGTTGCAGAAATAAAACATTTTATTTTTAACAGATACCAAGCCAAACTGATTAAGTCTGATATCGCAAAAGCAAGAGCAGTAGAGCATGTTTAGTCAGTTGTTGTCACTGAACTCTATTAAAGCTTCTCACACCAGGTGAACCTGACCTTTGTGACTTATGCAAAGGTACCTCATGCCAAGAATGACAAGCTTGAGAGATTACACTGCCAACACCCAATACTTGGACATTAATTAAGTGCTACATTCTCTAATGTATAAATTAAGGAGCCCAAATTACATACGTGACATACAATTACACTTTTAGTCATTCCATTAAAAAAAAAAAAAAAAAAAAAAAAAAAGGCAAGCAGCCTATTATCAATATTTTCTTACACCCACCCTGCTTACAACTCCAGACAGAAAAAGCATATAGAATAAAACAAGGAGCATAAATGTAGTACCAGCCTTTGGGTAAACATAACAGTAAGAACTGCAGAGCACCCCTGCTAGCACTATCTTTGCCTGCTTGCCAGTACCAGTCAGTGGAGTAGCTCACTATACCACTAGCTGTGTCATTGTCTGCCATTTACTCCCACCCAGAAGGTCACAGTACATGCCTTTGCATTACTCCTGTTTAATACAAATAATAAAAGTATTTTTCATTCACTTCACAGGTTCAAGCAAGTATAATACACAACAAAAATATTCAAAAGGACCACAGGAAAAGCGCAAATTACAGCACTGTTGAAAAAAGATTGTAGAGAGGATTAATGTCTGAGATATCTGAACTAATGCTAAGTGTATACACAGCATAGTAAATTAAATCCAGTTTTTAAAGCATGAAAAACAATGCATACCATAAACTACAAGTTACTCATACACATTTTGAAGCTGTAAATAGATGACAGCCATCCAGTACAGAGATTTGGGCATTGTTTTGGAAGTTCAGTTTAAAAAACCGCCTACTACATTGTCTCAGAAACACAAGTTGTTCCACAAGCAGCAGACTAATTGCCTGTAAACATGCCCTTTCTCCCACACTTACCCAATTCCCATCCCTCCCACAAAAGGGATCCTCAGTTCTCCCCCAGATCTCCTACAGCACACTGAGTGAACAGAAGACAAGAAGACAAGAAACACTGTGCTTAGCGCAGAGCAGTGTATGCACCAACACACTTGCCAGCATCCCTGCACCGACTAGGCAGATAGTTTTAAGCTGAGAGATTTACCTGGGCTGAGTTCTGCTCCACTTTCCCCTTGGGAACCCTCTTACCTTGTAATTGTCATCTCTATTCAGTTCTTAATTTTCATGAAAACAGTAGCAAATAAATCTCTTAACACTTATAGCATCTTTCACATATGGTTGAAATTGGCCACAAAGTTCAAAACAAAAAATGTGATTTGATGCAAACCCAAGAAGACAACTGACCAAACTGACACATATCAATGACTTGGAATAAAATGCCATCACCACCCAGAACCCTGGTGATTTCCAAACTTATAAGACTGAGGGAAGAGGAGAAGGGTAAAGGCATAATCTTAATTACTAGGTCTCTCATAAATTCTCGTAAGAGAGAGCAGAAATCTTTAAAACTGCTACCTACAACTACACTTTCTTGCTTTTCTTTCCCAGCACACAACCTTCAGCAGACAACTGCAGACACCTGTTCTTTAAACAAGTCTGACAAACGTAAGACACCACCTCTGTCTGGTTGTCTAATATGCCTTGGTCCTGATTCCACCACAAGCCAGCTTGAATCCTTCATCCCTTCAAATCTCTGCTGTCCTGCCAGCCTTTCCTCCTCTTGGCCACACATCCAGATTCACCTCTGGTATCAGACTCCACTCCTGCTGCTCAGACCAGCTCCCAGCTCTGCAGTTAACAGATCCCTTGAGTCAGGAAAGCACCATCACAAATCAAAATTTTAGGAAGAATGTAATTTTTTTTTAAATGCAAACATTCTTAAACATTGATAGTAACTCAAACTTCCTCTTGTTAAGTACTGTAGCAAAGTTATAAAAAACTCTGCTTGAACATATGAACTTAGAAGACTGACATTTTCAGGCAACTGCCTGTATGCATAGTCCATGCTGTACGTTCAGATCTATTACCACATACTAATTAAGGCACATCTTAAACAATCTTGCATTAGAATATACAGCAGGAGAGAGAGAACTACTACTGCTGCATTATCGAAAACATTATAATTAAGCACTGTGACAGGACAGACTACCTAGACAGGCTGTGAAATGCCTTTTTGCTGGAAATTTCAGAGATGTTAAGAGAAACATTGTTATCAATACTTATGAAACCAGACCCTGGAAGAAACAGAAGTCACTTCCAGCCTTACATGTCTGTGAATTTATGTTTCAGAGAAAGAAATAAAGAAAAACAACAACAAAAGCAGACCAACATTTCAATACTCAACCTGATTTTCTGTTTTGGAGAATAGCTCTTTTATTTCACTTATTTTTAAATTCAGAATCAAGCAGTGAGCAATTCCACTAAGTCTACAAGCTTCATTAAATTACTACTTAAAACTGCATGGAAGCTATGTACACATCCTTGTCCTACCCAATATAAAGCATCACCGGACTGTTTTATTCAGGGTATAAACATTTTGTTCCAAATGAAATTTTACACACTGCTTGCCCACAGGCCTGGCTGGGACAGTTAGACTGTTGTCAGAAAATGACAGCATGTATTAATGGCACAGCTAGACTGAGTCCAAACACAATATAACTCCAGTGACAGTAAGCCACGCACTCTGTTGTTAGGAATAAAACATTTCTGAAGAACATACGAACTTTCTAATCCCTCTACTGAGAAAGGCATGGGAAGGTGGTATCTGCCAAGGAAACAATGCCACTGACTACGGACACTACTGAGAAGCACTTAATGCAATATAACAAGGCAGGGCAGACAACAAAGTACAAGTCAACAAATTATTTTTTAGAGAAGTTCACAGTATATGCTAGAAAGATGTCATCAAAACAACCACATATACAAAGTTCACCAGAAGAATAATTTTAAGAAATAGTTACACTTCCCTTTTTGACCAGTATGAGGTGAGGTTTTGTTTCCTTCATCAGAGAAGCATAGGCAGAAAATTTAGCCAGTCTTTTACACATGGCTCCTTTGAGGGTAAAACCATTCATACAGAAGTGAGGTATCTGTGTAACATCTCAAGGCTTGAAATTTGGGCTCTTTGGCCAGGTTCATAGAGGCTGACTTACCTAATGAAAAAAAGGCTCTTCTCAGCAGGGTAAATGGCCGTGTGAAGAATTCTGTGCTTTCACAGCTACACTATTTCTTTATACAACTAGACAGTTATTGAAGCCCTAGTCCAGCATACAGGCTGCACATGTATGTGTGGTTATCCATCAAGCACTAGTCATGCCCCTCAAGCAGTCTGTTTCCATCTGCTAGGCTAATATTTCTGAGACAGCTTCCAAGACAAACAGAAAAATAAGTTGAATTTTTCGATTACTTCTGAAAGAGCCATAAACAATGGGTGTAGCTTTACTAAAGAAAAAGAAACTGGGGTGCAGATAGGTTTAAAAAAAACCCTGTTTGATATGGAGGATACACGGAGTCAGTTACTAATTCAAAACACTGAATTAGAAGAACTGATTTGAATAGCTGAAGGAGGTTTTTCCTCATGTCATACTATTCATATTTCAAACAAATTCTGTTGAGACACTAAAGTAACTGGCAAGACAGAATTGGATAAAGATGCTTCTGTTCACTCATTTTAATGAAAAAAGTTGATCAATAAACCAGAATACTTCAGTCTCTATCCAATTCCATTCAGACTGAAAATTTTGCAGCCCTGTTGAGCCACAGAGATACAGTCTTATGGAAAGATTCTCAAAGATAAAAGGGTAGTTTGTTTGCCTTAATTTTCACTTTATACTTTCCATAAATAATTTACTTTAGACAATGGAATGCTGTCTACCCTGGATATGTATAAAGAAGGAAAAGTGGTTTAGCATTGCATATCACAGAAGGCAAGCAAGTGAAACAAAGAAAGATTTTATCTTTAATAT
Organism: Chaetura pelagica; assembly: GCF_000747805.2. NCBI lineage: Eukaryota > Metazoa > Chordata > Aves > Apodiformes > Apodidae > Chaetura > Chaetura pelagica. The sequence goes on from NW_009952251.1 coordinate 1,248,787, forward strand.
CAGGTACATATGAACACACAAACAAAATTCTTTAGTAACATTAGGGACAAGCTCAAAGGTTCACTATTCACCTCTTCAGGCACAACAGTCAAGATTAACACTTCCAAATTCTCTAAAATATAAGGGCATATAAACAGAACTCAAAGTTCTACATAACATATTTAGAAAGAGGCATTTCAAGTAATTTGAGAAATGAAGGACAAACCCCCCAAATTATTACCCAAGACTAGTATTGGTAAAATGTCCTTACATTTCTCTTTACAAGGACTAATATCTAATTTAAATACAGAGTTAATAGATACCTGTTAAGATCTGGATTTCATGGAGGAAGCCAGAAATGTTTTCCCCCTACTAATCAGCAAATAATTCTGAATCTAGAGCTGGTTCTTTATTATATCTTCAATTACAAAGGTGAAGGAAGAATCACCTTCTTTCTTCATTCATATTCCAGATTACGAGCTAATCTGTTATCTACAGCCCCACTGTAATATTTTTTTTGCCGTTGTTGTCTTCTTTATGCATCTTTACATCTTTCCTGCCCAGACTAAGCCCAGGTCTTAGTGGAGTTCTCCCCAGGGAGGTCCAGATATTCTCCTCCAGGCAGAAATTCACAAACTTGTTAAGAAAATACTTTCCCTCTGCTGTAATGATTTTGTATTAATAAACACTCAACTCTACACACTGCTAAGATGTAGTATCCATTCACTAATCAAAAGAATTAGCAGAGTTTTTTAAAGCTACAAAGGCAGCATTTTCAATCTGATGGAAGTATGCACTTCATATATTGGGGGAGGGGAAAAAAAGAAAGAGCGTTGGCTCTTTCATGAACATAAAAGGGCAGAATTACACATTAGTGTAGCTTCCCCACGTATAGACTTTTTTTTTTCTGAAATGCCGTGTAAACTTAAGATCAACCATAAGTTACTCTAACTAAAGCTCAAATCATCCGTGTAATTACTTTTACAGAGGATTATGACCAGGGTTTTTTAAAATGTGGATTGTTAAAATTTCGCAATTAAGAAATAAATCACAATGGGAAAATAGATTCGTATTCACAAAACAACCAAACAAGCTGGCATTGTTAATACCCTTTTAACAAGGCAAAACCAGAACTGAAATACCAGGAGTGCTGTTGCCAGGTCTGGATTGAGGCGAACTGGCAAAGTCGTGCAAATGGACTCATACCACACCTGCCCAGCCCTTGACCTGGTTCAAATCCACGCTCACTCTTTCAGTAACCTTTCTCCTTCATGAAGGCAGAGAAATCATCAACTCACCAGAGTTTTCACAAAGGAGAAAAAAGCCTACACTTCTTTAAAATTATAGTTGAAAGAAAAGTTGAGATGCTGCGCATTCTTGATTCACATGTGCTTTAATACCAAGATTTTTGACCTTCAGAAATTCCCTCCAGAAAAAAGGAAAAACACTCCAGAAACTACCACAGAGAGATGCTGCAGGCGTCAATCTAAATAATGGCAGTCAAAGGTCAGGATGATATAGACAACATCAATCTTTTAATTTATATATCTTCCTGAAAGAGACCTCTTAAAAGCAGTAGTGAGAAAATTAGGGACTAACATCAGAGCAATTAAGAAAGTGCCTAAACATGTATAATTTACAGGATTTTCCTAATAATAATACCAAGTATCTTCAACTTTGACAAATACTTAAAATTTCAGACCTCACTGAAATGCAATATGGAAACTACCATCAGCTTGTTAGGTTACCTTAGCAAAATACAGAAATTTTCTTACAAGGATTCATTTATGAATTATACACATCAGACTACAAAATCACATTAAAAAAAAAAAGCACTGTAAATTGCATCCTCATTAGTAAAAAGATACCGAATTCCTAAGAGTCTTCCAAAACTGCTGGAAAATGCATACTGCAAAAACTGGTATTAGTACCTAACACAGCTGGGTAACACTCAGGCGGCCCTAACATGCTCATCCGTCACTGACAGAAAAGCAAAGGATGCCAGAACAAAACACATCTCTTTCAGTATCACAGCCAAACATCCTACATTTCTGACACTGAGCTTCTGAGCAAAATTAAAAATAGGCTGAGCGTCCAAAAATACAAATAAGGATGCTCTCAACATATATACTTCCAACTTCTTAAGAGTACTCTTCAAGATCTTTCAGCATTCTCTGTGCTTTGTGTTACTGTTCCATAATCACGAATGACAACAGAAATAGCTACATTTCTGCTCTAGATCATCTCCTCAAAAAAAAAAAATAAAAAAATTACATTACAGTAAGTCTGTTATAAAACTGCAGCACACGTTTAAGGCCCCTAAAAGGACTGATGCTGATAAAATTAAAAATGGCTGTACTCAAAGATCCCACAGCAAAACAGGCACAGTTCTGCTGACGATTAAAATATATATTAAAAATTCCTGCATTACCTTACTAAGGGCGAGGCATGCAAAACAAAAAGATTATATATTTTTCCAAAATTGAAATAAGTTATTAGACAAGAGAAGCAGATCTAGGCAAAGCATACATTTTGAATGCAGGTCGAGTTCATTTACACAATAAAGCAGATTTTATTCTCCGAGACGCCTAAAGTATCGGGATTTCAAAACTTTTATCAGCCTTCGCTACTGAAACAGATGCACACCACTTTTTTAAGGAGACACAAATCCAAATGCCAGCGGACCCCACCTCCCTTGCCTCTGCCAAAATGGCTAGTTCGTTACACCCACTGGCTACTTACCAGCCGCAGTGCTGAGCAGGAGGGTGGCACTGGAGAGCAGGAGCACCAGCACAAGGTGCTGCAGTGAGGCAGTCATACCTGGGGACGCCAAGGAGAAGGCAGGAGGAGGAAAAATTAAAAATTTAAAAAAAAAAAAAAAGGATTAAAAAAGAAAGCAAAAAAAAAAAAAGCCCAACGAGAGGAATTTCCTCCTTCTTTCACGCAGCCTTCCTCAACTCTCTGGGTTTACAATCCCGTCTGGAAGGGCAAATGGCAGATGAGAGGAGCCGTCTTCGGTCTTACTCCATTACAGCCGCCTGCCTTCATCTCTCGGGCGCGGGCACCGCTCCGCGGGCACCGGGCAAGCGCCTGCTCCAGCCTCTCCGCCCCGGGACATCTCCCCCCGCCGAGGGACGGCGGCACGCTCCTGACTGAGCTGGGAACTGAGTTTATTTCCCACGCAGCTTCACGATATCGAAGAAACAGCCGGGGTGAGAAGGCAACATATCCGGGCGCGATCCCGCGTCTGCAGCAATGTCAGTCAGCGCTGCCGCAGGCTGACGGGGCACGGAGAACAAGCTCTACGGGCTGCGGGCTGAGCCGCCGCCCGTCCCGGTGAAGGTCTCTCTCTCCTCCTGGCTGCCTCACGCCCCCGGGCAGGCGGCAGTGATCCCCTCAGTCTCTCGACGGCGAGGCA
>NW_009952251.1:1252782-1299094 GCF_000747805.2 Chaetura pelagica
TCCCTGCGCGGGGCCGCTCCCGCGGGCCTTCCCGCGAGGGACCGACAGAGAGCCCGGCAGCAGGGAAGCGTGAGCGCGAGTCACAAAACCGCATGGAGCAACAAAACAATATTGTGCCGGCTCTGAGATTGCGTCGGCTTTGAGCGCCATGGGCTCCCTGTGAAACCTCAGAGCCTCGGCCCTGCCCTCCGCTGTTGTGTCTCCGTGAGTTCTGCAAGCACTGACAGTGCTTCCCTGAGCGAGCCCAGGCAGGTCCACCCAGCTCAGACAGCTTCAACCACCTGACACGCCCCGCAAAACCATTATCTGCCTCTTAAATTGAGATTTTATTATTTAAAAACAAAGTCCACCTGCTGAGCTGCTCGTATGCTTCAACCCTTGATACATTGCACAGGACCAAAGAGATAATTAAGGCCAGCACCTGATGGAGAGCTGTGACTGGACTGTGGTGTCTGATAATTCTGGCCTAGCAAGGCTCTTTTAAACAAGTTTTACTGGGTGTAGTGTAGAAAAAGGTTCTTAAAAACATCCTACATACAGAAGGCACCTTCATATCCAGGCTTCTCCAAGGGGTCAATTGTGGGAAATGCTTCCCTGTGCCTAAATTTCTACACTAGTTTCAGGAATGGGGTACAAGGAGAACAAGTTCAAAAATCCATTTCCATGCTTCAAAATATTAAATGCTACTAAAAAAACTGGTGTCATTTCAAATCAGTTATTATTTTAATGATAATAAAAGGCTTCTGCATAACTTCATTCCATAACAGACAAGAGAGATGTAATCCAATTCTTGTATCATCCAGATTAATATTAAATGAATTCGAATAGGATTTTTATCATTGTGATGCTTCAGCCAGAAATACAGTTTGACATTCCTAGGGTCAAACTGAACTTACGTGGTAGATTGTTACAATATCTATACTTCCAAGCTATGCAGATCTAACATGGATATCAATAAGAGACAATAAAATAACAGAATCTCACTTTGTAATTTGTATTGCCACGTTCCAGAACTACAACCACATGTTAACCACAGTATCCTTCCGTGTTATTTGTGGAATGTGAATTGTCAAGAAATAACCTTTAGAACCAAAAAAGAAAACTCAGAAAAACAACCCAACAACAAACATAATAGTTCTACCTCCAGGAGACCAAAAACCTCACAATCCAGTGTTGTTTTCTGGTTCAATAAAGACACCAAACTATGCAACATACCTTCTGCCCAGCTGTACCTACCAATAAAAGAAGGGCAATCTACTTTATTCACAGCAAACAGGAAGTCAGAGAAATAACCTTAGAACCAAAAAAGAAAACTCAGAAAAACAACCCAACAACAAAACATAATAGTTCTACCTCCAGGAGACCAAAAACCTCACAATCCAGTGTTGTTTTCTGGTTCAATAAAGACACCAAACTATGCAACATACCTTCTGCCCAGCTGTACCTACCAATAAAAGAAGGGCAATCTACTTTATTCACAGCAAACAGGAAGTCAGCTGTGTGGTTGCTCAGCACTTTCACCATTCAGATGGTAAAAGAAAATTAGTGTAATCGTTTGTGATGTGTATCAAAACCTGCTCAGCCTGAAGTAAATGACAGAAGTCTCACTTGTTTAAATGGTTCCAGTGTTGTCTCGTTTATTAGTACTGGAGTTCTTCTTCACAATAAATTGTACAAAACAGATATTCTGCCTCAAAACGTTTTCTTTTTTTCTCTCCACAAAATGGGTTGGATTTTTGTTCTGTAATTTCCTAGAAAGAAGGAACAAGACATGCTATTTTTAATATTATTATTTCCTCTCAGTTTCACAAAAAAAACAGACCCTGATCAAGAAAACACCCTTGTGAAGGCCACAGGGCTGTGAATCTGCTTTGCCTGAGCTTTTATCAGGTCCTTGGACTAATCTTGACTTGCAGTCCTAGGAATTTGCAAAACTTTCTCCTCTCTCCTGATCTATTTTGAATTCTGCAGAAGTCTGTCTCCTCCAGAACCAGGCCCCTCACAGGCCACTGGGGGCCCTGCCTGTGCCCTGCTGCCAGGCTGTGCAGCTGGAGCTGCTGCACCCCTTTCTCTGGAGCAGCAGGGCCAAGGAGGGGCTGACCCTGCTGCACCACACAGATCTAGGAAGCAATCGCTGCTGTCTAAGCACAGAAGCAGCTTCCTTTTCCCACGGTGGTGGGAGGAAACCAGAGATCTAAACTGTCACACTGGGGTTTACTCATTGTTATGTGATTGAACAAGAATACATTTATAATTGTTTGTGATACTGTTTTCTCTGTAAGCTAGGATTTTGCTAGCCTAATATTCAGAAATGTCAAGTAAGACTGACAGAAAAATACTCAGAATAATGAAAACTTGAAGAACTGAAGCACAGTAAATCCATGGTGTGGATTCAGGTAAGGGTAGTGAAAGACAAGAAAAAATGCTTAACTTACCAAGACATTAAAGAAAATACACTGACCAAAGCACTGTATTTCCACCAGGAAGAACTTCACTCAATGAAACAACAATACCTAACTTCATTAACAGAGACAGACTGTTAAAATCTAGAACCATGAGAAAAGACCTTATGAAGTAGATGCTCTTTTGCAAATGTGTTCTTGCAGGCAGGGCAAGGCTGCACCAGGAGGGCTGCTGTTCCAGGGTGTTGGGTAAGGAGGGCAGGGAGCTCCCCAGGAGGCCAGCGGCGCACGCAGGGGCTGCCCCCCACCGTAGCAAGGCCCTGAGGTGAGAAAGAAGGCTGAGAGACATCTCCGATGTTTCAGACTGATGCAAACACGTTGATATCACTTGCAAATTCAATGCTGTACCTAAGTGATATTAAACTTGTCCTTGTTAGCAGAATCTCCTTTAAACAACACTGATTTTTAATAACCTGGAATATAGAAAACTATGGAATACTATCTTGGAAGCATGAAAAATCAGTGGAAAATAAAATGAGAGAAGAATGAAGAAAAGCAAAATGAACTACCAAACAATAGCTTGAGCCTGTTCCGTTTTAGAAACTGTAATTTTCAGGCACTTTAAAAATACTTCTCAGGATAAGTTTGCTGTTACCCAAGAGATTTTTAGCGCTGACGCAACATAACTGTTATCATTGTTAGGGCTCAGGGGACTGTTCTTTTTGACAGGGCCTTTCATGAAGTCAACAATTCTGTTTAAAATAAGCCATAAATTACATTTGGCTGCCTATCAACTTGGCCAGAGCGTTCTCTCAGTGTTGTCGTAAGTGTTGGGGAAAAAGGATAGTAATGTGGCCTAATGCTTAGCTTTTAGGGGATATTTTGTTCCTAATTTAAAAACAAAGCATCCACATAGCATTGACTCTGAAGCATAAACATACATTAAAACTGCAGTCAAGATGCTCACAGACTTTCCTACAAATAAACGCCCCCATTCTGGATCCTAAGTAATAGCTTAATAATTGATTTGGTACAGGTCTTACTAAATTAGGGATCTGTCAAGAAGATCATAACCCCAGTCTCGCCTCCTGTAACAGTATGTGTAGAGAGAGGTGGTTTCTGATAGCAAGGATTCAAGCCTTATATAGCTTTCTAGATTATTATTAACATCCTGAATTTTAGCCAGGACAAACTGAAAAGACAATACTTACAGTCTGCTGAGTTAGCAGCTAAAGCTTCACCCAGTGCAGCCAAACAAGTAATCACACACAGATGTCGTTACCCTCAGAAGCACTGAGTTACTTATTTTATATTGATTTTAACATTAGTGCCCAATCCAGGGTGTCACACAGAGGCAACACACCCTCCATGAGTCCCCTTGGAGTTAAGTGGTCAGGTTAGTAAGGGTGGCAGTAGGAAAACCATAGTTAGAGAGAAATGGGCACATGATATGCAGGAGGAAAAATGGTGAATCCTCTGGGGACTTCAGAAGCAACTGAGACCCCTAAGTACCTTTTCTTCAGCATGGACATGTTTCCCTGGGAATTGGGAAAGGCACTCTGCCCTTCAGAGCCTTCCCACAACCTACCAGCATCACTTTCACCTTGTCTAAATTATTGTCAGTTTCTGCTCCTTTCCCAGGGCTTGGCTTCCTCTTGGGAAAACCAATTCCACAAAAGAGACAACAAGCCATGACTGAAGCCCTGGAAAAGTTCTTAGTGGAAGAAAGTCACTTTCTTTCTGTTCTTTCTTACAGACAGGGAAAGCCCTGTCCACGATGATCAGTCTGCCCTGACAAGATGCAAGGCTGGCAAAACCTCCTGTGGCATCACACACCAGAGCAGGCTCACACACTTGCAGTTCCACCAAAAGCCTCAAGGAAATGGTAAATGGAAATCCCTGCCTCAGAGGGAATTAATTTCCCCTGTAGTCCAGTGCCAGACATTACTTTCAGCCTTTAGACTAATAAAATTCCATCTGAAGGCTGTTGCAACTTAATTTTTCTTTGTCTCTGAAGCACAGAAAAGAGCACCAGCTTCTGAGCCTTTGAAAAAATATAAATACTTGCCAGTATGAACTAGTAAGTTTTCTGACCTGGATTTTTCTAATTCTACCATGTTGCTGTGTAATCAACTGCAAGATGAACTATTCTCTGCAACAACGCCAGGACAGTGTTTGACATCATTTGTGGCAGCTTTGTTTATCTTTTGGTGGGAGACTTAATTTAACACAAAAATTAATCACACAATTCTTCTGTCCGTTCCTAGAAAAATTTATTTTGAAATATTGGTATTATTTATCTGGTCTCACACTCCCTGGTTTTGGTATAGTGATTTGCTATGGGTAGTCCATAATTGCATGATCAAAGATGCAGGGTGCAAGCCTGGAAAAGGAAGAAGGTGGGCATGGGACAGGTAAGCCTTCGCTCCTCTAGGAGGAGAAAGAGGAAGGTCCACGTTATGGGATAAACACACATAGGGAATATTTTGTATCTAAAAGGATTAGTAGTGAAATAGTTAATAAGCATTTTTCTGTTTCATAATACACAATATTTCCCTGTGATAATGAACTACCAACAAGATTCAGAGCAGTTGCTGCCTTGTTTTAGAGATAACACTGCTTAGTCTTTGGAAACTTTATCTCCGTTTTGGGGGTGGAGGCAAGAGAAACTTTCAAGCTAGCTCTGAGACGCACCTCCCACTTTGAACTAAGCCTGAAATTGTATTTTAGAGGCCCTTTGCTGCTTGCCTGAATCGCTTTGCTTGGTATTCACAACATAAAATGGGAAATTTGCTGCAGGCTGTTTATCAGTTCAAAACATCACTTATTCATTAAATCTAACAATGGACTTAGTCAGAAGTAGAGATGTAATAATGAGTTGTGTTGGAATCATCATCTGGTCTGTAGCAGAGGGTATGTCATGTCATTGCCACAGACCTGCAGGGTTTCATTCCTGAGAGCTCTCTGAGCCTTCTCACACTCACGACAGGTGGCTGGGAACAGAACTCATGGCAGCTCCAACACACTCGCCTCCTACTCTTACGTTCCTTTTTCCTTCTGGTTTAGGGGTGGGTTTTTTGGATGCTGTTATTTGGGTTCTTTTTAATCAGTCGTTACACAAGCTATTTGGAAGTGCAAGCCACATCGTTTTTCAAAAGCCACCTTTTGCTTTTTATTCTATAATTTCTCAGACAATTAGGCCTAGAAGTATTTCTCTAATCAGCACAATACTTCCAGAAGAAAGCTAATAAAAATGGCCTTTGAAAACAAAATTAAACCCTCTGATAAAGCCTTGGTGGACCTACACTCAATTTGCCAAGACAAATTGATGTCTGGAGGAAACAGCCTGCATGCATGTTCATTCCTCATTGCTCCTTGAACTTCAAGCCAGTTGACAAGTGTCAGACTTTCATCTAAAGGAGAGAAGCAGTGTCTACAAAATTCAGTTGTTACTCACTATTTTAAATGACATATTTTAATGGCAAACCAGCCATGCACGTAACCACTCCCCAAACATCCTGAGTGGTGGCAGTGGTGGCACCACTTGCCCCTGGATGGTATCAGGCCTTGGAGGTGTGAAGCCTTGGCATTCCTCCATTCCCCAGAGAACATATTGTAACCCTAAAAGAGCTCTGATATATTCCTTGCTGTCTGCCAAGCGTAGATGGCTGCTGGGGATAGTGCCACAGACAGGGCTACATTTGTCCCCTACCTTTTTTGATCCTTTCTTTGGCAGCTCTTTTGCAGCTGTGGTTCTTCTCTGAGGTCACTGTTTTGTGCAGTTATTTGATGTAATAGGGCACATGTCCTGTTCTATGTCTTTCAGAAGCTGCAGTGCAACCCTTGGCCTCTGGCCAAGGTTACCTAGATTCTTTGTCTCTCCCTGTTTCCTTTCCTATGACTCAGTAGCAGCATCAAGGGAACAGCTTTTGCTCAGGCTTATTACAACAGTTCCCCTTTGCAATTAGAAGGGATATGAACTCAGCAGCAGAACTTTTTCAGTTTGTCTTCTCTTGCAAAGGCAAAAAACAGTGGAAACAGCATTAGACCTGAAGCATTTTAAACGTGGTCTTCCTGCCACTACAAGCATAATGGCAGAGGGCTGGCATCTCTCAGAACCATGGCTTCCAGGGCAAGGTGCTGCTCTGAGCATGCCTGCTCAGAACTTCTCTCATGCATGTGGCCAGCACCAGGAGCATCACCTGAAGAAAGATCAGAGTAAAATTATTACCCTTTACTACACTAAACAGGAGATTTCTACCCCCTGCGCTTCTGCCTGCAACATGATGTCTGTCGCCTGACAATTTTAAAACTTATTTTTATCTGTGAAGAATGTTCCTTTAGATCCAATGAGTCAGTATCTCTGTATGGCCTGCTATGCCTCTCATGAATCAATTGAGAAAAATAAACCAAACTAACTGCTTCCCCAAAACATCCATCAAGAATCCCCTTGTTGAAGTGATACAGGCCAGACCACTGACTCCAGCCACCAGCACTGTCCCAGGCCGCTCGGGCATGTGGCCAGCATTGAGAGCACAGTCACTCCCTTCACCCCATGCTATCTTCTGTCATTTGAAAGTGCAGAGATCCAAAAATCTTTGACTTGCAAATGAGAACCAGGCCTCCAGAGGCCATTTCCAGACTTGCCTTCAGCTTTCCCCTCAACTGTGGTCCCTGGGAAAGGTGTGGGGAAAAAGCAGGGCACACAGTCCCCTCGGCCACCCCAGCATGCAGAACACACCAGCACTTGCTGAGGTAACCAAGTGCAGGCACCTGGCACCTTGCAGAGCCAGAGCTGGGCTTCACTTCACTCCGTAGCTGCCCTGGTCCATCAGCCAGGCCCAAACAGATGCAGACACAGTGATGGGACAAAAAGGTGGCAGCAACATTTTGTAAGGGACAGAAAACTGCAGGCAGCTGCTCTAGCACAGCTGCATTTAGATGCAATGGGAAAAGGCTCAAAAATTTCTCTGCACCCACCTGGAGGAGCAGCTCCCTGAGGCAGGCCAGCAGATAATCCTCTGCTCAGAAAGAAGCAGCAAGTTCTGTGTTTCACTCAGCCAAAAGATGTAAAGGAAATTTCTCCTGCCCTCCACTAGCATTCAGACCTCCCCTGCATGTTTTGTTGATGAAATCTCTCACCCCAATTTGGGAGATAGTTGTGTTTGCTAAACATGCGCTGCCTTGCTACCAGAAGAGGTCCCGACCTTGTCCTGTCTTCTTCTTGCCATTTGGCAAATACTTATCAGTGCTCACAGTGACCTCCAGCCAGCTGGGCAGAAAGCTTTGGAGCCAAACATGTGCACAAATAATTCCACGGGCAGCTGTTACTACTGTATTATCTCCTCCTGTGGCTTCTATAGATACAAATAGTTAGTATGTGTTGCAGTTTGCAGCCCCTTTCCCTTTAGTAGATGAAAGAGCATCTTCCTTCAACTCAGGGCCATTAAAGCTATCTCAACAATGGGGGCCTTCAGTCTGGTATCAGCACGTGTTGCCAAATGTATCCTACCCTCAGATGAAACAGAGCCCAAAACAGCCCAAGCCACAGAAAACAGACCTGCTATCTTTTGATGAGAAGGTCACCATTTAATCACCCTTCCCAAATTAAATGAAACAGAGGCCACTTGGTGCATATCCAAACATAGCACCCCTTCTCTTCAACTCTTCCAGCCTCCCACAGATCAGACACAAGGTATATTTTTCACCCTGACACGCAGACGTCCAAGCCTGATCAGAGTTCATTAAACCCAAAGAGCAGCAATGACTCGCTTCCAGAAAATGAGACTATTATGAAAGGCTGTGTGAAGCTGAGACCAGATGTGTGCTCTCTTCACTCCAACTGTTGCTTAGAGCAAAGCCCTGGTTTGTTTTGGTTTTGAAACAAAACAGGACTGACAGGAATCAGGCCTCCCCCTGTAACAAGAATTTTTTTTCTGATGTTTTTCTGCACTGGCATTACAGATGTGTAGCTGGGCTGCAAGCACACATCCAGCAGTGGTGCTGCAGTGGCCATCAACCTCCCTGCCAGGGCATAGCAGCCCTCAGAGGGTGGGCACCCTTATGTGATAGCATGGAAGTAAATGGTGATGCTATCCCATGTATGTTCAGCTCCAGGAACCAGCTCATTGTCATTGGGACTCTTATTTTTTTCAGTAGGATGCTCTGTACCATGCCCTGGAAATCAGTGATTGCATGGTTATGATTCAGCTCATTGTCATTGGGACTCTTTTTTCAGTAGGATGCTCTGTACCATGGCCCTGGAAATCAGTGATTGCATGGTTATGATAATTCTTTGCCTTTATGGCAAAACTTCAATCAGAGAATCTCAAAGCAACTTGCCAGCAAGAATGGGCACAAGCTCACACTGTGCCTGTGAGATAAGGGAAGGATGGAATAGATTAAAAGCACACAGCAGCTCTGTCAGATGAAGGAAAAAAAAGAAATATATATATCCGTTTGAAATTGTACAGGGTTTTTTAGAGAGGCAGCCTGGAAGCCTGCCAGGATGCTGAAATTGCCACCCTTACACAACCACGAATACCATGGAAACCAGCTGGAGACCAGCAGGCAGGAAGCAGGACAATGGCTTTCCACAAAATGTTGCCAGGCTAGGACACTCTTGCTCTCTGGACTGAGGAAGAAGTACGTGCCCAACCACCAGTGCTACTGCTGGTGGGAGCAGAGTGTCAAGAAGTCTTTTCTAAGCCTGAGCTAATGTTGCTTTCCTGGTGGTGGCTGGTGGATGACAGCAGAAATTGGGATGCTGAAGACTGTTACATCATGTCAGCTGTAGTACAGAGGTAATGGAAATCCCTGGTGCGAGCTAAAGCTTCAACACGTGCTGGGAGGTGTAGGAAGATTAAAGAAAGTTGACACCTTAATGAGGGACAGGAAGGAATATGCACACACAAGCTCCTGCATGCCCTGTCTGGTGAGGAACAATAAAGAGGCATGAAACGCTCAACAGTAATAGCAGTTTTCCCCTGTGGAATACCAAGAAAGCTCAGATAAGTGATCATCTAAGCTGAGCAAAAGTAAGGAAAGAGAAGAGGCCTGGAAAACAAAACTAAAAATAACAAATGAAACTGAGTATAACAGGAAAAACAAAATAAACAAACCCAGAAAAGAGGTAGGAGAGGAATGAATGTACAGTTATTCTGTCAAGTACACTGTGCACATATTAAACTATCAAGTAAGCTCAGAGAAATACCCAGCCTCCCAACAGAGCAAGGACACCTGCATGTTACCAAACAGCACACACCCCTTAGAAAGTCATATCCTTGTTTAGCCAAGTCAGGAGGAATCCAAGTATAAAACAGCTGTACTTATTCAAACTGTTGCTAAGAGTAACAGGTGCATCTTGTAAGTATGGGGTATGGGGTGACCCTGGAGATATGCATCCAGAGCCAGACTTGGGAAAAAAATAGCCCAGTGAGTGGAGATGAGAGGCAGGTAGAGAGAGAGCTCTCCCTTTGGCTTGCAGCAGCTGAAGGATGCAGAGGTGACCTGCTACAGATCTGAGCTGGAATGGAGCTCGGGGGAGCATCTTACAGAAAAGTGAAGGGGACTGAAACACCAGAGCAGCAGTGGAGCACACTTTGTGCTGTGCAAAAATGGACAAAACCAATGGGCCTTCCAGTAATGCAGGGAGGGCTGGAACAGATGGGAGGGCTGCCACAGCCAGACCTGATAAGGCTCTGTCTAGGAACAGGCAAGGGCTGCACAACCAGCAAAGAACTGCACTCACAGCCCAAGAAACAGGCCTGGAGGAGGGCGAGAACAACAGGATAACATCAGGCATTTCTCACACAGCTGAAGAACCGCCACTGGTCATCAGGAGACAACTGCAGATGGGAGACTTTGAAGCAGTGCCAGAAAAAACAAGCTACACTCAGGGTCAAGAAACATGGGATCCAACTCCTAGTTGTCAGCAGTTGTGGTGTATACATTGCTGAAAACAGATTCAATGCCAGGAAAATCCAACTCCCAGCATGAAAAAAATAACTTAAGAATGATAATGAGAGAAGCCAAACTAACTGACTGTGAATTAGCAATTACATAAAAGCTTTTATCTTAACATTATGTTAGGCTAAATTCTGAAATAATTTTTTCAGCCAGAATGCTCCCTTGAGACCCTGTGATTTGGGCACAAATTGCTACATCTTAAAAAAGAGAAGGAGAAAAAAAAAGTACCTTCATTTTAAGCTTCCTGATTACTACACAGCAGGCAACAGTCTCAACTTCCCATCAGACACTTTTTCAGGAGCTAGCTGAAGTTCTCTACCTTATGCCATCATCCATCTGTGCAGCATAACCTTGAGGAGCAGGACAATACTCAGGATTTGCTCCCTTATGTGGCTGCTATTCAGGGAAGTGGGAACACTGGACCAAGAGTTATGCAGGGAAGCATACACTAGTTAAAGCTTCCTGAAACAAGATACGATCTGTGTTGCAGTTTCTTCTGCTGAGACATATCAAAGCTACTCCCAAAAAGCTGAATGCACAGTATTTGGGTATTGCCATAAAGAAATGTAATGATTACTACGGCAAAACCCCTTTCCTCTTTTGTAGATCTGCAATGTTCTTTGGTATGTTGGGGCCAAATTTAAAGAAAACTGTCTTTTCAAAATAACTGATCTGGTTTAAAAACAACCAGTGTCCTACTGGCAGGCACACAAGAACAGCATAAGGATCCTCTCTCCCACAGCAGGAGCTTCATCCCCTTCCCTGGGCATCACTAAGCCCAACAGCAGCTCTAGGCTTCTCACCTGAAGGCCTCTCTGGCAGTTTCAAATGAAGCATCTGCAAATCTCAGGCCACAGCAAGACACGGCCACTGGTGGCAGAGCAACTGCCCTGCAGCTGCACTAAGACACTGTTCACTTCCCAGTACCTTTCCCCATTCTGGTCCAAGACTTAGTGAACATGAACCTTCCCTGCTTGTGCTTCAGGCTTGGCTCACCGTAAGTAATACACTGCCAACCTGCAATTTCTAAAGAGGTATCAAAAATAATGTGAAAAAAACAGTATTATAAGCAGGGAACATATCCTTCCTATGAGAGATACCCTGATGTAATAGCCCTTCCAAATGCAAGGGAACACGCTCAAACACCTGTTGTAAAATCTGAAGCTAGAATGCTCCCCAGCCAAGGATGCTGGAAATAGCTCTTTCAACTAATGCAAAGACTTTGGAGTTTCTGAAAGAAGAAATAGCTGGAAATAGTTTCAGATAAAATGAACCTTTCATGCCAGCTGGCAAGAGACAAAGAGATGGATCAGAGAGATGGACAGACAGGGCTTAAAGCCACTTTTGTCTCAACAGTGGGCTGGGCTTGTGTATGCAACATCTGAAGGCAGCATATTACATCATCTGACCCTTAAATGTTAGCATTATGGACTCCTATCAGAAGAAACTGCAGCATTCAAAAGCATCTCTCAGCTGGCAGGACTTCAGCCCTCTGCCCAGCAGCACCTTTAACAGACCCTGGGCTGGCTTGATGATCACTCAGACCTTTGCCTTTCAGGTTTCCCTACCCTCAGTTCAGCAGTCCAGCCTCTGCCAAAGCTCAAGAGTGTTGGTCACAGCACAGGGAGATTACAAAGTACCTAGGCAAAAAAAATTTCCCCTTGGGAGAAAGCAGCAGGGTGACTGTAGAAGGTGAAATATGAAGAATGCTGTGAAGGCTAAAGGGAAATACCCCCCAAACCATGTTTGATATGCTTTAACAGAAATTTACCAAAAGCAGGATGAGATGCAAATAAAACAAACAGGGCAAGCAGGACATATACCAGGTAGCCTGCACACCATGAGAAAGGTGATGTTTTGGTTTAGCTGTGATTCTGGTGATTGAATTGTGAGGCCAAACCAAGCTGCCTCAAGACAAGAATTACACCTTGATTGATGGTGATGGGTGAAGCCTCACTGCCTGCTTACAGCCAGATACCTGCTCCCCACTGCTTGCTTTTTGTGTAAGATGACTTGGGCAGGGGGGGGTTGGGATGTTCCCATTCCTAGCAGCTCATTTCATGTGATGTTTTTCAAAAATTGCCAAAGGCCACAGCCTCTGCAGGCTCCCTCTAGCAACTCATCCCCTGGAATTTCAGTGGGTCACTACCAGCATGGCATCCCAGCCCTGCTGGATCACCAGCCAAAGCAAACCCAGGGTCTATGCAGCATCTCAACTAGCTCAAGGAAATTATGGAAGACTGGAAAGGTTAAAGTAAGTACATTGAACAGGACCAGGAGTGGTTTAACTTCCTTTTAGAAATGTGGGGTTTTCATATTAGAACTATGTGCCCCTGGAGATTTCATGTCAAAATGGAATTGCCTAATATTAAATACTTAGAAGTTCACAGTTGAAAGTGGCCTGTGATTACAGATAAAGAAAGTCACTTCTTCACTGCTTCTGTTCTTGCTTCTTTATGACACGAATTAATCTTGAAGGACTTTAATGCTCACCTTTATAGATGTTTCTGCTTTTCACATCAGACAGTAAACTTTCCTGTCTTGTCTGTCCATGAAGACTCCAAGTTACTAAGGACATGGCAGGATTACACCATCAAAATTACAAAATCACATCCAAGTCATGATGTGACTAATCCCCACAGAAATAGGAAAGACCAAGACATGCAGTCTGTGAGGTGGGTAGGTCTGGAGCCAGTCAGCTTCCTTCAGCTTGTGGGCACATGAAAAACACATCCTCTCCAGGTGGGGATGGCCTGGGGCAGGCAAGGGTCTCCCCTGGCACCTTCTTCCTCAAGTCCCTTTGTAGGGACAGTGGCACAGGTCCTGCAGACACAGCAGGGTTCACCTCACCCTGGTTCCTCACACATGTACAGGCAGCATAGCTCACAGTAAGGGAATTATTCCCTGCAGAAATACTGGATTTTGTTTTTCTTTCATAAGTATGTTCGTGGGGAAAAATCCTCCTCTACATCATTGCTTTTCCCTGTGACCTTTAAAAGACAATAAAAGCTGCCTTCTATGTAAACCACACAGCCAAAAATACGTAAAAGAGCACCCAGACTCCTTTGTCCATCTTAGAGAAGCAGTTATCAGAAGATAACTCTTGGTGGAGCAAGAGCAGTTTTGGTAGCTCTGCAATTAGCTCACTGGCAGGATCTCACCCACCCTCTGTGAAGAGGCAGAGGCAGCACTCCTCACCAACTTCATTAATTTAGGGAAAGGTGGTGGCAGGAAATTGCTCTTTCAAGGGACTTGCCCTAGGAGGACAGTGTTTCCTACACTTTCTACCATTCAGCTAACAGCAGAGACCAGAAATGAGACTCCTATAAGAAAATGAAGCAAAACTTCCATCTTTTGCCAGCATGAAACACGGCTACAGTCAGAAAAAACAGTTCAAACAAAACCCAGATGTTTGGTTGCATATTGAGCAAATTTGATTGAGAAATCAGATAAATTTAATATGCACAGATTCTGTTATTCTACATTTAAACTTTTTTTGTACATTAAAAATGCATTCAAGAGTTCTATTTGTAGTTTTGACCTCAACAAATGTGAATTGTTCGATTGTCAGTATTAGTTATGAGCTCCAATGATTTATTGCAAACATCATACTAGCTGATACTTTTGATAGCCTGTAGACTCATTAATTGTTGACAATTAATGTTTCAGCTTCTATCAGCATAAGTGTCTAAGTTTTACATTAAAATAAAGGAAAATAAGCCATAAAACTGTATATAACAGGAGCCAGCCAATGCCCAAAAGCTGCTACTTGTAAAACAGTTGTCACTTTCTGTTGATCATGTGGTATAGGACATAACACTTGGTATTGCCTTAATGCCTGGAGCTACTTTTAGATTGTGCCCTAGATTGTATCTTCTGATCGCACAGGTACATTTGGACCATGCTGTTATATCATCATGGGCTTTGGTGACCGTAGTGCCTGTGCTTGTGACTCACTGCAACACCACAAGGCACTGGAGGAGCCACCTCCACCAGCATCCTGTGCTCATCAGCTTTGGCTTCCAGCAAAACCTTGTGCAAAGCCCTGAGAACTGTGCAGCTTTCCCCAGTAAGGGGACATGCCTGTTCTCGCCACCTCTTGTTGGGAACTGTTGGGAGGATCCAGGAAATGCCAGTTAGAAAAGGCTGAGGGCAGCAGCAAAGTGAAAATAAATCCACACCTAGAGCATCAGAAGGCATTTAGAAAAAGGGAAATATTTGTGATCTTGATCTGTTCTTTAAGTGCAGCACTTGACAGAAGTAGTCTCCTATAATAGTTCCTCAGCCCCTTTTATTGGTAAAATGATGCATATCTACTGTACTTTGGAAACAAATTGATGAAACAGATGGCTGGTTGCTGAACTCTCACTATAAAACAAGCTATCTTGAGCATTTGCCTGTCAACACAGTCTTGGTGAGACCCTTTATGAGGGCTTTTTAAAAGTAAACAGATCACCACGGATTGTAATTAGCATTGGTATCTGTCTGAAATGCTGTACCCAGTAACTGAATTTCCTGCAGACTCTTCAAGAGACTTGAAACTTTTTCAGGCCTTTGGAGAACAAAGACTTGCAGCTCCACTAAATCCACCATCCTGCCCCAGCAACATAAAGCAAATATCATGAGACTTGCAGACTGCCCTGGTCAGGATAGTACACTGCTTTCCACTTTTTTGCATAAGATTAAATACTTGCTGGTTTGCAGGGTGGGGCTGGGCAAAAGGACTGGATAATTTTCTTTAATTTTGGTACTATTTGTATCTGCACTTTCTTTAATAGTTTCATGTGCATTAGTTATCAGGAATATCTGCTTCAAGGCACAAGCAATGAAGGTAAGTTCTCAATCTGTCTTCCCCTGCAGAGTTTTAAAACCTCTTCTGAAATAGGTGTGAAGCCCTTTCCCACAGATGCTCCAGAGCAGAACTGTTTTTATCACCAAAGCACTAAAACCACAAACTCGGGGCTGGGGGGTGATGGGGAAGAAAAAAAAAAAAATAAAAGGCCTTTCAAATCAAGTGAATAGGCCAATAAGGAAAAAATTGACTCAGTCATCTCTCCTACCCATTTAATTAATAGCATTCCTCTCCAGAAACAGCAAGCACAGTACAAACCTCCAAGTACCTTTTTACAGCTGAGCTCCTGCAGCTGCCCCTCTCCTCTCCTGCCAGGCTGTGGCTCTGCCTGTGGCCCTGCCAGGGGGCAAAGCTGCCACGGGCACGGGTGTGTGCAGGACAGCCCAGCCATGCTCCAGCCAAGCATCTGAGTGGGCGAGATACTGTACTGAAAGGAGCAGGACTGGTTGTGCTTCAAGATAAGATTGTCTGCCAGGGCTTTGTTGGAGACAGCCTTACAGATGCAGGAAGGAAAACAAGCTGTAAAGATGGTAAAAAGAGAAGGAAAAAAAAAGCCCCAAGGGAAGTAGCGCTGGCGCAGGAGACCAAGAGATCCTTGTCAGTGAGATAAACATGAACAGCACAAGTCAAACAGCATCATGTCCTACCTTAGGAAGCCCCCTCACCTGCACCATTCTGCACCTCTCCTCAGGCAGCCAGTGCCAGGATGGAATGCCAGGAACCTTGGCATGAGGTTGGACAGTCCACCTAGCCTGCAAAGTATCCTGAGCAAGCAGCTGGAAGAGTGGCTGTGATGCCACCAGAACCAAGGGCTGCTTTGCTTGCTGTGACAAAATCTACCTAGGAAACAAATTGTGAGGGCTGGTGCTTCCCAGGCAGGTATGAGCTGCTGACCTGGTGGGTATTTCACAGTATCATCAGGAGGAAAAGCATTTGGTAGCACAATTTGGAGGACAATTAAATGCTGCTCCTGCAGGAGAGGCAGCAGGTGAAGGACTTGAAGGACAGCATAGCCAACCTGGCAGCCCACAGGCACTCACAAACCAAGCACCACACAGATGCATCTGCACTCATGTCCTATTAGCTTATTCTGGTTGCTTGGTTGTTTTTTTCATTTAGCCACCTACTCCATCTAGTCAGGCCCTGCATTCAGTCTGTCCCACAGACATACAAAGAACCACCTTCACAAGGGGTTCATGGAGGCCCACCACTTCCTTCTCAATTAAGGTTTTGCTACTTGTACACCTTGCTTCAAGCAAGGCAGGGATCCAGGGGAAAATCCTGGTTTCAGTTTAGCGTAAGCTAGCCCTATGCAGCCCAGCCTTGTGCATCCCCTGTCCTGCAGACATTTTATGCAGCAGTTTCCTGGTTTACATATCTCCACCTGCTCCTGGTCCTTTCCTCATTGCCCCAAGTCACAAAAAGGGAGGATGGAGTCCCCAGCTGAAAAGCAAGGATGGTGTGAGGTTGGGAGCTCAAGGGCAGCTGGACTTGCCATGCTGAGGTAGGAAACAGCAATGCATGTTGTTCTGGTTCTCTACAGTCTGAAGGCTAAAACCAGCACTTGCATCCTCACTGGAGCACAGAGAGGAGCTGTGGGGTTGGGACCAGTGTTTGTATTGAACTAGCAAGTTATAAACTCAAATGAGCCAGACAAGACCAGAGAGGAGATCATCCACACAGCTTTCTGCTGTGCTTGGTTTGATGCATCTTGCAAGTAAAACTAGTGCCTCATCCCCACTTAGGTGAGCTCTGGTCCCTCGCACTGACCTGATCCCAAGTGGGAGCTGCAGGGCTCAGCTGGAGGGTCTCTTCCTGTGCCAGAGCCACACATCAGTTTCTGTGCAGCCCCAGGGACACAGGGAAGGTAGCAATAGCCATGGCTGCTGCTTTGCACCCTGAGACTTTAGGTCATTTTTTCCAGGACAAGGAAGAAAGCCTTATGCTAAACACACCAGTTTGTTTAATCCACCATACAGAAAACAAAACCCTGAGAGGTTCAAAGCTCCTGTGTTTACTCTGTCAGGCTTATTTCTGGGCTAAATAAACCATTGAAATCTGTCTCCAGTGCAAACATCAAAACATACTGGTTGAAACTGATGAATAGTTAGCATTTGGCTAAGACAAAGCATGAATCCATAATTATTGTAAGATGAGTCACCTGGAGAAACCAGAGCAGTAGCCAACAAACCTCCCCCCACTGTGAATAACTCAGAGAGAACAAAGATACCTAGAAAGATGTACATGAGTGACAGGATGACAACAGCCCTGGTGAAGGCAGGAGAGGGGCAGGCAGTAGTACCCCAGTTCTGTGGAGAATGTCTCATATCCCCATGGTCACCTCTGACTGAGGACCCCATCTCATCAGAAGCCCATCCCTGAATACCAGGGCAATCCAACATCCATATTCCCTCCATGACTCACAGGACTGGAACAAGCCAGACTTTTGCAGACAACAAAAAAAGATAAAAATCATATTGCTTGGGGCAGCGCCAAGCTATTATTTCACCCAATCAGTCTTGAACTGCTGAAAGTTAAAAGGATTTCCTCTGGAAAGAGAACATTCCCCAGCCAGAAAGTCTCCAGAAAGGTACAGAAGCAATAACTCCTGGTTTTCAGCATCAGGAAGCAAGAATCTAGACAACAGCTTCTTTTTTGGTTTGTTGTTGATGACATTTTAAGAAGATGCTACACTACAGATCCTGGAACTTGGATTTCTATATTAACACTCTTTTCTACCTGTGACAGATTCCCATGTCCATGACATTCTGGGGATGGTTTACACATCTTTGGCTATTTTAGCAACCACAGCCTAAATGTACTATACTCCAGTGGGGTTAAAATGGCTGGGCATTACTATTTAGATGGTGCATCAATAGGAAATGAGAGCTGGCAGCACCAGTCCCTACAGCTGAAACTGCCTCCTGGGGAGCCAGCATGGGATTTAGGCCCCTTGTCAGTCCTGCTTCAGAAACCTCAGATGGATTTGAAGAGCACAAGGGGCTCCTGCACAAAAAGCACACAGGAAAGCACCCAACACTCTGGTGCAAAGTTCCAAGGCAGCTCCCTTGTGCTGCATGTGGCAAGGCTGGGTCTGACTACAGGAGACCTGTTGGTGTTTCTCACTGTGCTTGGCATCTTCTTTCCCTTGCCCACCTGCTGTCAACCAGGCAAAAACACAGACAATAGTACAAAAGGAGAAGTACAGATTTTACCTTGTCCTGCTGTTCTCAGGGCCTGGGGGTGGGCTGGCCACAGGGAGGAAGCACACTCCTTTGCAACAGCACTGCCCATTATTGCTTCAACATGTTGCAATGCACTGATTGAGCAACTGGCAATTATACTGCATTTATCTTTATCTGTAGCATTACGGTGTTACGTTTACAGATGTACAAATAACAGTCTGTCTCCTATTCACGGTAATTTCCATTTTGCATGGCCTTGTTGGTCCTGCAGAGAGCAGCAATAAAGCCTGTGCTCAAGTTTGGATGCTGTCCCTCACCTGCCCAGGGCCACACCAGTTTTATAAAGTTAATTTAAAAATGTGCTCTATACCACTACAAAAGTAAACCTCTTTTTTGCTACCATGCAACAAGAACTGTTTTGTGTTTTGGCACAGCTGGTTTTAATTCCTTCTTTGAGAAGAAAGAATTTAACTTGCCTGCCCTGAGACTTGCTGCAGCTTTATCGAGAGAGATTTCATCGTGGACTTAAGACAAACTCACTTGCAGCCATTGTACTGTCAAACAGGTTTCCTTCCTCTTCTTCACAACACTTCTACATCACATCCTACTTAGAACTCTCACAGTGCTTCATAAAAAAATGCAATAATGAGAGCCCTGTACACTTATGGGATTTGGGAGGCATTATCTCAGTTTTTAAGAGGTAGAATATAATAAGAGATAAAGGTGGCAAACTCAACGGGCTGTGATCCAAATTACAGTTTTTGTACCTCATTTCCCTTGGATCTGGAGCCCTTCTTGATTTCCCTGCTGTTGGCCCATCTCTCCAACTTCTCCATCCCAGCACTTCAGTCCTACCTTGCTCTTTTTCTCCAGGGTAGCTTACAAATTTCACACCAGCACATCATCAGTTCCTCATTGTATTTTGCTTGAGGTCTGTTCAGACAAAAGTGCTGTTTCCATTAGCCAGTAACAGGGATGAGAAACATGAGAAAATCGTTCTATCATAGATTACTACTACTGAAAACAGTCATTGAACTGAGATGCTCACTGCTATGAGAGGAATAATCATTTGCTTAAGAAATAAGGCAGAGTAAGAAGAATGTAAAAAGAAAATGAAAGCTCAGAGATAGGGTTCACGCATGGAGAGCACAGACTGGCACTCACTGCAGAAGCTCCTAGATTTCTAACTGGAACTAATTAAGTATACATAAGTTAGGACAGATCATTTGGTAGTACTCTGTACTAGCCTGAGGAGGCAACTTCTGGCTCAGGGCATCACCAGCTCCACAGGGGCAAGGCTGACTGCTGCCAAGGGCTGCAAATCACACCCTGTGGCTGGACAGGCACGGGGACTGAGCCTGGCTATCAAGCAAGCAAGATTTCTAGTCAAAATTTTAAGCTACTCTGAAAGACAACAAGCTGCTGTGATTCTTCCTGGGGAAGACAAAGCTACTGCTGAGCTGTCACTTATAATAAAATTATTATTTTTTCCAGAGCCTCACTGCAGGGACACACAGGCACCAGGATGTGGCAAAGACAGCAGGAAGCCAACTTGTGGGATTCTCCATGTTCAGAAACAGTTGTAGAGGGATGGGCAAGATGGGAGGTTTTACCTGAAAAGCAGCAGGCATTCTGCCCCTTCCCAGCAGGTGGGCTTTGTAACTCCCAAGCAGTTACCTCCCCTGTGTCCACCTCAGCCTCCACCAGTACCTCTTACTGCAGGGGCACACAAAATCCTGGGATGACTCTGGGAATCTGATAGTCTCTGGAGCAGAAGGGCCAGTGCCTGGAGTGGTGCAGAGGGTTCCTGCCTATCCCATTCTCTCTACTAAGAAAAAACAGGGTCCCTCCACTTGGCTTCTGATGCTCAACAAGAGCTGTTGCAGATAGGCACAGACATTTCCTGTTAAGCTCATTCAGGTACAAGAAGGCCTGTAAGGCCTCCCTCGAGCCTTCTCATCTCAAGGCTGAACAGCCCCAACTCTCTCAGCCTGTCTTCGTAACAGAGGTGCTTCTGCCTTTTTATCATCTTCACAGACCTTCTCTGGACCCTCTCCAACAGAGCCATGTCCTTACTGTGCTGAGGGCTCCAGAGCTGTACACAATATTCCAGGAGGGGTCTCCCCAGAGCAGAGGGGCAGAATCACCTCCCTCACCCTGTTGGCCAGACTTCTTTTGATGCAGTCCAGGACACAATTTGCTCATGTCAAGCTTCTCATATACTACCACACCCAAGTCCTTCTCCTCAGGGATACCCTCTACCCATTCTCCACCCAACCAGTATTTGTGTCTGGAATTGCACCAACCCAGCTACAGTACCTCGCACTTGGCCTTGTTAAACTTCATGAGGTTGGCATTGGCCCATTTCTCCAGCCTGTAAAGGCCCCTCTGGATGGCATCCCTTCCCTCCAGCATGTCAACCACACAGCTTGCTTGTCAGCAAACTTGCTGAGGACACACTCAATTCCACTGTCCATATCTCCAAAGAGACTGGTCCAGCACTGGTCCCAGTACTGACCCCTGAGGACCACCATTTTCATGACTTGCCTACACTTTGACACTGAACTATTAACTACAACTCTCTGGGTGTGGCCATTCAGCCAATTACTTATCCACTGAATGGTCCGCCTGTCAAATCCATGTCTTGTCAGTTTGGAGACCCTCTGTATGTTTCCTTCTTCAGTTTTTCTAGAAGCAGCTTGCTCATCCACACCAGCCTCCTGGAGTTCTTACCTTTCTTAGCTGGGATCCATCACTCTTGGGCCTGGAGAAGGTGATCCTTCATATCAGCCAGCTTTCATGAGCCACTCTTCCCTCCAGGATGTTAACCCCTGACACTCTCTTGAGCAGATCCCAGAAGAGGCTGAAATCTGTCCTTCTGAAGTCAAGGGTAGTAAGCTTACTGTGACCCCTCCTTACTGTCCTAAGGATCTTGAACTCCACCATTTCATGGTTGCTAAAACCAAGGCTGCCCTTGAGCATAGCATCCCTCACCAGCCCTTCCTTGTTGGTGAGAACAAGGTCCAGTATGGCATCTCTACAGCAAAAGGGAGGGAAGTGGCTGTGCTAAAATAACTTCACTTCAATCCCACTGATTAGACATACTAAGCAACTGATGTTCATACCAATTTTCTGATTAGGGTAAATTATACAGGACAGTTTATGAGCAGCACATACATAATTTATCTGATACTTCTGAGGAAGCAACTACATTAGTAGTTCAGAGGAAACCAAGATCCCACGTCTGTAAGAATTTCTGTTTGAAAATGCATTTACAATAAAAAAACGAAAGGCACTAATAGGCAAGTCTTCCATCTCATTATGAATAATTTTCAATATCTTCGCTGCCTACTCAAAGATTTAAGCTTAAATTCATCTTACTTGTCTAGCAAAAAGCAGATGAATTGGAAAGGTCTCAGTATTCCCAGGCAATCCAGAGCTCTGCACAGTAAAGCATCAGTGACTGCAGACAGTGCAAAAGAAGGATCCATACATAACACCTAAGATGAGAGATGGTTGCAACATGGCAGCACAGTCCCAATACGCTGTTTCAGGATACTCCTTGACCAGCCTCTCAATTATGGCAGTTAAACTCACTGCAACCTTCCTGAGGGGAAAAAAGAAAAAATGCAGTTCATGTTCTTGATACTGGAGGAACTGCTTAAATCAACACACTAACAATTTTCTTAGGGATTCACTATATCCACTTACACTAACAGTAAAGTAAGCCACAGGCAGTTAAATACCAAGAGCTGGTCAATAAGCTCTATTCCACAGAAAAGCACCAGCTACACTGGCTGCAGAGTTACCAAGTGTTATCCAGCTAAAGACAATGCTATTTCATTTAGATAATAGTCTACCACTACACTTCAAAAAAGCTTTTTCATATTAATGAAATTATTTTTAAAACATAGTAAAAATTGTTTATTTTTCCACCATATAGCTTCAAGAGCTTTAGCATCATGGTCATATGATGCTTCTCCAGTGCATCTGTTTTCCTTACAGAGAATGGCAGAATTGGCAAGTGGTTGATTTCTGCTACTCATAAAAAACACATTTTTAACTTCATTATATGATAGCTGAAGTAGTAATTGTGCCCTGGGCTTTTTTTTGTTTGTATGAAGTAAAGAAAGTTGCCACAATTACCACAGAAGCAATTTTGAAGCTAACTTGTTCTACTCAAAACACACATCTGAATCTTGTCAGTCAGAGCAACAAAACCAAAACGTGTGAAAGATTTTAAAAAGGCTTTGTCAGGAGAACTACAGTGCAGACTCAAAGACACACCTCAGCTGTTAAAGGCATCTTTGATATTACACAGATATTTATGGAGAACTTCAGAATATTACAATCTTTTAATTATTCAGAGAATAAACTATGCCAGACCATTTACACATTTAGAATTTTTTTTTCCTGATTATTAATTTCAAATACTAAGAAGTAGTCCTGATAATGGTAAGAAAACCAGCAAACAAGGTCAAAGACAGAGGCATGAAATGTCCATAAAAATGTTTTTATTCCTTATCAGTGGAGACAGCATATGAAAGAGGATCTACTGTGAGCTTTTTAACATAAGAAACTGCAAAAAAACAGCAACCCTCCTAAGTAGCTAGGGTATCCTGTTCCAGGCAAAAGACAGGTACCAAATCTCTCTCCTTGCCCTCACAACACAGGGAAGTTAGTTTTCAGCAAGAAGCTACAAAAAAATGTCAAGAAACGCCACTCAGAAGCAGCTGTCCAGTCCTCTCCTCTGCTT
The DNA here is from genome assembly GCF_000747805.2 of Chaetura pelagica. Lineage (NCBI taxonomy): Eukaryota > Metazoa > Chordata > Aves > Apodiformes > Apodidae > Chaetura > Chaetura pelagica. Next base: position 1,275,946 of record NW_009952251.1, read on the forward strand.
ATCAGTCTTCATCCTCATCTTTCATTTTCTTCTTTTTCTTCTTCTTTTTCTCTGTATTCTGCAAACAAACAAATGTTGCTATGAACAAAGCATAATGGAGAAACAAATCAACATATGTAGCTAGGCAACAGAGCTCACAGCCAGAACACCACAGCAGCTGCCATACTCAAAGCACAACTCCAGAGACTTTTCCTTCCTCTACTGCTAAATGCACTCAAGTGTTTGCAGCACAGAGGGACCAGGGAGCAAGGGAAGCTGTGCTGTCTGCCACGCTGCTGGCCGCTCAGCACTGTGGTCAGGCAGCAAACCTGCACTGAACACAGGGGGAAAAATGAACCCTCAAGTTAAGAACAGGATTTCAAAAGTGAACAACTAGTTTGATTTGGTCTAATCCATTCTACTGTTGCTAGAAGTCATCAAATGATGCTTCATCAATTCAGGAGGTACAGACTCTGTTCCTGACAAGTCCTAAACACATGCCTGTAGATAGGCACCAAAGGACATTCTTCCCACTACAAAAGATGCAGAAAGAAAGAATATTAATGTTGGGGTTGGGCAGAGGAAAGGATGGGAAACACTCCTGACACATGGAGGCAGTACAGGCACAAATTTCTCCAACCTAATTTTGTAATCATATCATGAAATAAAGTTACTAGAGTAAAATTGTCCTAACATACCATGGGTTATATAGATAAGAATATTGCCCCCCCCCAAAGTTTAAGAGAATCCATTCTTAGAAGAAACAGAGTAGCTGTATAATTCTGCCTTACCTCAACTGTGGGGCTGGTGGGGGGTTCCTCACTCAGTACGTCCTCTTCTTCAGCCTGCTTTTCCTTATTTTTTTTCTTTTTCTTCTTTTTGACAGGCTCATCATCTTCTACAGTTGTCTCTTATGTATCACAGAAGGAAGAAAAACAAAAGGCAGGTTGTCAAAGGAAAAGCTTTCTATGAGATGCAACAGGATACACTGATGATAGTAAGAATGCAAAATACTGAAAACCACACTAGCCCTTCTTTACATCTCTCTACACCAATTTTCTCTCCACATTGCCCTTACCTGCATGACTACTCTCTGCTATAAATGAACTAATAGTACATATATCTCAACAATATACAATAACACACAAGGGACAATGATCAGACAGCACTATTCAAATGTCCTGGTACAAACACTACTCCTATATGCTGCCCCCAAAGTTTAAAAAAAAAATCATGTTTTGCCTGCCAAACTACCTTCACATGCTCTTTCTGAAAACAGACTATCCAGCTTGGCAAATATTTTCACCAGCATCACAAGTGCAGTGGAAGGACTAAAATCCACATGAGAAACAGTCAGCAGCAGATTGTTTGCAACTGATTTCCCTATCTTAATGTTGGAATTTGCTAAGTAGACCAGTTTTCTTAACTGTTTAGACTGGCAAGCACAAAGACCTCTTAATGCTGAACTGACGAAGTATTTAATACAAAACAAAAAACTCTTTCCTGTCCTGGAAGACAGGAATTGAATTATTTATATAAGCGGAAAGGAATGTTAACCCAAGGAAAGATTTAAGAGTGCTCTCTTGCATTTCTTTTTCAGAACTATTTGTCAACAGCTGACTGATGTAATCACAGTGGTAAAGGCACTATGATTTACCACTCATTTTCTAGAATACATACCAGTCTTAGGAATCTCTAGGTAAAGAAACCAAGGAAAAATCATTACCAAGCTGACAGCCTATGCAGTACCCAGGCTGTTACTGGAGCATGTCCAAGTTAAATTTATTTGGACAACTGAGTCAGTGCTGGATACAGTTTTGCAGTACATGGTACTCATGAGTAAGTTCATGACACAGCAACCACTGCCCTTCAGCAGCTACAACACTAAGACTGATTAGTGGCATGCACAGTTGTTTCTAGATGTGTGACTTAAGTAATTTTCTTGCTGTACTTTCCCCCCCCAAAAAATCAGTTTCATTATAAAGCACACATCTTCCAAAGAGAACAGAAGCAAAACAATTATTAAAAACCAATTATTAAAAACCCCCAACCACACAAACTCCTAAGATGTTGATTGTACTTTGTCAGAAGTTCAGCTCCTCAAGGAGCAGAAGGATTATGAGTCAAAAATAAACTTCAATCTTTGCCTCTAACATAAGCTTTAAAAAATGGGCTTCAGGGTAAAAATTTTCTAGACATGTCTACAGGAAAATACAGCCAGCTAACACATGCTGTTTTCTGACATTAAAAAATGCCAGAAGCGAAACTGCAAAGGATTCCAGATTAAGGAACTGGTAAATGTAAGTGGATTCTGCCATACACATAATTCACAGCAAATGGTGTGCAGCATAAGGCATTCAAAACCCATGTAAAAGTTAAGTATCCTCACCTCCCTATATATGACAAAATGAAAGAAATGGTAGATTAAAACTAAGCACAAACTACATTAAAGCCACACAGTACAACAAGAGCATAAATACCAGATTTTGCCGTGTGACATTGTCACTTAGCTGGACTGGTAAGCAAAATGTTGAGTGGTAGCCTTGGAAATCTAACTTATTAACCTACATGTCATGAAGTCTGATGCACCAGGCAGTGGCACCTGTCACAGTTTACACCCACAGATGATGCACTGTGCGCTCAAAGGCACTGTCACTTCTCACAGCAGATGCCTTCTTCAAGATTTCAGTTGCTGCCTTCTAGCAAAGCTCATCACAGGACTTCCTGCATTTGTACCCAGGCAGAATGACCATAAAGCCTCCAGGGGTCTTGGGTGTTTTCCCTCTGGGTGCACCAATTCTAAGTCACTCAAGCCCAGTGGGGTTTCTTTGAATACACAGCAGCTGACAAGAAAGCCAACAGCTCTTACCATCACGCACTGAGGCACAGAAAAAGCAGTTTGACTGATAGCCCTGTGCAGTGCTGGAGATCACCAGCAGTAGTTCCACTTACCCATTTTGCATCAGTTTTCTCTAACCTTTTACATATCAGCCTGATATACCCCTCCCTCCTTCACATGTAGAGAATCAAGTCATATTGCCTATCAATAAAGGCACCCTGTCATAATGTTGCCATAATTTGCGGCTTTTGTGTTTTGCAGGGTTTCAAAAGAGACTTTTCCCTGTATCTAGCTGTTACTATCCTGATGCTTAAATCCAAGCTCCACACCTCACTGGGGGTGCTGGCTAGCCCTGTTGGTGGTATGCATTCTGTCTAATCACATTAAGCTTCAAAGACTGTAGTCACAAAATACCTATCCTATTTCCCTTCCCTCACCATTAGAACAGGTTTTGACAGACAGCTCCATAAGTGGATCATAACTTGTTTCAATCACTATCCCTCTGCTTGGTTTCTTTGTAGGTGTAAAAGGTAAAAGTGGTTTGAAGTCATGCCTCATTCCCAACTCCCTTGCCAGTTCCTATCCAAAGTACTGCCACACATGCATCCCAAAGAGGGAGAGAGAAAAAAGCACAGTAAGTTACATTTCAGGATAGCAAAATTCCAAATACTGTCCCCTCCTTTACAACAAATAAAGCAATAGTTTTACAAATAACTTTTCAGTGGTGGCTTCCCAGTTTATTCCTGTCCCTTACCTTCTTTTTGTAACACAAACTGGATCAAAATTTATCTGGCTGAAGAATTCCTTTTTTCTCCAGACTGCTTTTCCACCACCCCCATTTATCATGCAGCTGCACAAACAGCATGGGGAAGGAGGGGGCAGAGACTTGTTTCACAACACTGTGTCTGAATGTGTAATCTCTGACCAGGAAAAAGCTTAACAGAGCATCACAGAAAAAAACAACAGATCCAATAGCCAAAACTAAAGGTTCATGCATATTCAAGTGGACATGCAACAAATCTTAATGCTGAGACCTTCTCTACACTCTTGTGTGTATTATGAAACATACTAATACACTCAAACTTCTCAGACCACCATCACCACCCCTCTAGCACACCAACTATACTGCAAAAGAGCGAGGTCATGGTCTGCATAGCCTGTATCAGGGAAATCCATGTACTTTGCTGGATGGTCAACGACAAGAATTTACAAGCATAGAAGCAGTGCTATTTTAAAGGGTACAAAAGGACAGGCTGAAGGGATTTGTTCTCCAGACAGGTAGTAAGAGATAAGTAACTCTCTGAAGCAACTGACAGTTCTTATGCCCAGGTATCCAAGTAAAATGACCCAGCTGATATGAAGAACTAGGAAAAAGCAGGAGCTATAAACCACACATGCCCTGCCTTTTCAGGAAGAAAAGCAACACATCTGAATCTTCTACTTCAGCTTTTGGCAAGCTTAAAAAAACCAAACAAGCAAAGAGCACAGATTTCAGTAGTCCACGAGTACTGCGAACACCATCTACTGCTCAAAATAATTTTTGGTAGCTCAAGGACAATTGCTAAGCTTCACCCAACCCCTAAACCAGGAGGTATCAGTGCTCAATAAAACAAAAGGAGCACACAAAAGCAGGTTTGTGTATAAAAGCATGAACTCTTAAAATATGTATCTCTGAACAGAAATAGCTCATATTCAGACTGAAAATGAATGTAATCTTCCATCTGTGAGGAGTGCATGCCTGTGAGATGTCAGCCCTTGCTTTGATAACATAAGGGAAGCCCAAGGGAATAATTCTGACACTATAATAAGGGAAGTTAATTCAGAAGATTATCAAAAGCAGTAGCTGTGAGAACATCCACATTATCCAAAAAGCAAACGGGCAAAGTTCAAGCCTCCAAAGTACTCGTGTCCTTGTCTCATTATGGTAAGAGAAGAAGCTGGGGCACCAATCTTGGCTTTACAGCAGAAAAGATACTCTCTCCAGTGTAACTTTAATTCTCAGCTAAATTTAGGTTCTTACAGGTTGCTCCATCCATGTATGCAGACACCATGAACCAACCAGTGTCTAGAAAGATCACTCCCCAGTACCAGCTGAGAATGAAAAGGTACAGAACCAGCATAACTACACTGACACTCCAGAACACAGCTAGTGAGGGGCAGAAAGGGAGGGCTCTGACAGCCCTCACCTGCTGCAAGCACAGGTAGCTGACAAAACCTCAGAGTAGCTCACACCTAGGTCCAGCTCAGGGTCTCACAGAAGTGACCTAAAGTAATCATCTTTTCTTCATTTTCCTTTCCCAAGTTACACACCTGATACTACACTATCACAGCAAATATTATGCCAGATACTGAAGTGCACACTGGAGAGAAGTTTCTTAAAATGAACCATAAAACTAGATTATTCTTCACACAGTAACTTAAGAGAACTGTGACCACAGTTGAGTTTTAGCTCCAGAGAATGACAATTGTTCATGTATTACATAAATTCAGACTGAAATTTCCAAGTATCATTTTACCTCAAATTCTGACATTCAATGTTTCTATATTGAAACATGCCAGAAAATATTTCTGTACAGATAAAAACCCGTATTCTTTAAATAAAATTGGGCAAGTTCTGGTTTTACAGACAAGAGCTTTTTTGTCTTGGAGATATTGAGGCACACTAAATACGAACCTGCCAAGCAAGAAATTCTGCAAGAAGATCGAGTAGAGTTTTATTTTTAAATGTTCTTATATGCTTACAAATGTTTAACAGCAGATATTTAAACTAAACTGACTGCAGTGTGGTGTCAGATCATAAAGGATTATTACTTTTTTAAAAAATATACTGTCATACCCAAGGAGAAAATCGGGTACTTTGGCTGGCTGTAAATGTTATGCACACAGGAACATGTCAGCAGCACAGATGCAGCAACTAACCTTTCATCTCTGCTTTGAACTTCTTTGCTTTCACAGCAACCTCTGCATCTTGTTCTTCCACCTCCTGAATTTTGCGTTTCTTTGAAACAGCAGGAAGTGTAGAGTCACCAGATGGGTCAAATACTTTTACTTCACTGCAATGAAGAAAACAAATCAGTTTAAGTAACAAAAGAAGAGCTAGCCCCCAGGTAAGATTTCTGCAGTTGAACACACTCTTCAACACAACCTCCTGAGAATATATGCAAATAAATTTTGCTCAGCTAACAAAACAGTTAGTGAGGTCCTTCCTCCAATACATGAACAGTTGGTCCAGTAATTGTGACTACAGTAGAAACCTCAAGAAGTACAACTGTCTGATACCAATTAAGTAAGAGTTTGGTTCTGGTTTATATCTGTTCATGGCTCCATAGAGCACTTTAATTATGCAGTAGATTGATCCCTCTGCTGCTGAAAGCCTTTCTAGCATAGCTGTACGGTCACAGGCACATCTACCACAATTTGGTAAGTCCACGTAAACACACAGTAAGGGTAATATATATACAGGATTAGAAGTAGATTTACACTTGCTTTTCCTGCACTGCCTCTCTACCATTACGCTCACAGGGTACAAACTCACAAGACAGGGTAATGCTACTACTGATGTCTGTATCACTGGCTTTATGGGACATTCAAATACCTAATCTGTATCTGACACTGCCTCTTCTCCAATACTGCATGTTCCTTGGCTAAATTCTAAAGTCCTCTATAGGCTGCAGAGAAACAGTCACCCTGAAACCCAGTGCTCTTTATCTAAAACTTTTCAGGGGCAATTGACTCATCTAGTATCAATGAAGCAACTTTTTTCATAGTTATTCAGACAGAATTCCTACTGAAGGAGGAAGAATGTTTAGAACAGTAAGCCTAAACTATCCTTCCTGGCCACATACTGAGCATCCAAACTTTTCCGAAGTAGCTACCCTGCACAGGTTACAAAAGCAAGGCTAGTGGGAAGCATGTGATAATGCTAGCAGTGCCATCAGTTCATCCTCTAAGCATCAGAAATTATTCTTACAGATATCAATACTGCATATTACTTTACATATATTGATTACACAGCCTTTTGCAAAAACTCTCAAAAAACATATAAATGACAAAGACAGGTAATGCACTCTCACCTTTTTTTGAAAGCATATTGAAATGCTTCACTTAAACCTCATCTCTAAAAACTACCTTGTGATTAACTTCTGAGACATTACACTTGGATGTAGCTAATTCATACAGGATCCATAGTACCATGCAAGACAGATTCTTGCCAATCTCCTCAAAATGCCAATTTAGCTCTTCAAGCAATCTCCATAAAGCAGTACTGCCCCTTTTGTACTACAAGGACAATTTGTCAGGGCCCAAGTTAGTTTCCCTTTTAAGCAGCCAGACTAAGCCAAACAGCCAGGAACTATCTTCAGTCTCTCCCCCAGGCCTAGACATGTTTGCAAAGTATGTCTAACAGTAGAAACATGTCCTGGCAGGAATTCATGGCTCCTCATTTCCAGAGGCCAGAAACCAGCATGTACGTCATCTTCTCAGCACCCTCCCTCCCTGAGCTACAGCCTCCTTACACACCCTCATGCTTCACTTAACTGATGCTGTCTTTTCAAAAGCTGCTCCAGAAATCAGTCATCACTACACTTTGAGTTGCTTAGCATATGGGAACAAAAGTTACAGCCAGGGTTGAGAAATATGTTTGTGGACTGCAGATGGGTGCAAAAGCATGATTTTTTCCTCATAGTACTTACACCCAGCCTTGCTTTTGCTGGGAAATCACCCTCTACACTAAAGGCTCTGCAAAATAAGCAGGCCAAGCTAAGCAAGAAACCTGCAACCAAATTAAGGGAAAAACACAGATGCCATAGCTCAGACTAATAATAACCTGTTCAAATCCTTAAATGTTCAGCTGTCTCAGTTGCAGTTTACAGTGTCACTTCAGGCAACAGAAGCCACTCTAATAGCGTCCAGAGTACAGACCCTACCTATTGCTTATGATACGTATTATTGATTACATACAAGACCTAAACAAGATGAAGCTTTGCTCAAATATGTTGGGTTTTCTTTCCTAAGAGTAAGACAACTAAGCAGGTCTGTAGAACACCTTCCATATCAAAGAAATCCATTCAAACTCTGACTTTTTCAAACAATTTATTCAGAATTGCATTAAATAAAAGTGCTATATATTAACTCCCCAAACTATTCAGCTTTTTGGGCTGATAGGGATGGCATTTACTTGTTATCTGACTATACCAGTAATTTACTATTAGAAAATCAGGACTGTATCTCCCAATTCACTGGCTTTACCGCAACTGTAAAATGTGAGGAAATGGAAAATCCCATTAGCAATGGAACTTGTCATCAATGTTTAAGAGCACAGAAAATGTTTTCTGGATATTAAGTCAGCTGAGCCCAGAACCAAAAATCTTCTCAGCAATAAAAACATGGAGAGAGATTTATACCCAGCCAAGCTGAAAAAAAAACCCTATTTACCTCTTGTTTTGATACTTGTCCATCCTGGCCAAGGCTTTTCCAGTGCCACTTATTCTTCTTATCTACAAGAAAAATTTAGAAGTGAAAACCAAATTACTCACAATTAAAATAATTCACAACACAAGTTTTACAGCTCTTGGAAGAAATTAAAAATTGAAAGATAAGACATTACTGGTCAGGCTCTTGCATACCTGTATGAGTCTTACACCTGGAAGTAGTGACAGGGAAGTAGCTGAGGTGAGAAAGGCATGTGTCTTTCTAATATTGCCCAATTCAATTAAAGGGCATCTAATACTGGATCAAACCTGTCAAAGCCACATGACATATAACTTCACACCTGTAAGTTTCCAAGAGTAGTTCAAATTTGAGCACACTTTTTTGCAAGGATAACATGGCAGGTATCACCCTATGCCTTGGCATAAAGCCACATAAAACCACAATACAGGCCCCAAACTAAATCTGAATTAAATTTCGTACTTGTCAGTTTGTTTTGCTATTAACATGCCCCGCCCTGCCTTTGTTGCAATGGGAAATATCTCCTCCCATGAAACTGGAGCCATTTAGTCTTGAGAAGACTGAGAGGGGATCTTATGAATGTCTATAAACATCTGAGGGGGGTGTCAAGGGGAAGGGGCCAGTCTCTTTTCAGCAGTGCCCCGTAATAGGACAAAGAACGATGGGTATAAGATAGAACATAGGAACTTCCATCACAGTATGAGAAGCAGCTTCTTTACTGTGAGGGTGATGGAGCACTGCAACAGGCTGCCCAGAGAGGCTGTGGAGTCTCCTTCTCTGGAGACTCAAAACCTGCCTGGATGCATTCCTGTGTGGCCTGCCCTAGGTGATCCTGCTTTGGCAGAGGGGTTGGACTAGATGATCTCTAGATATCCCTTCCAATCCCTAACATTCTATGGTTCTATAAAATGCTCAAAAGGCAGGCTTTTCTGGAGTTTTCTGTTTTGTTCTAGTTATGCCAGTACTACAGCATTAATATCTGATCTTCTGCCTTGAAAGGCTGAACCTAGCTATCATTTATTTACAAGATCACATGCAGCAGGATTGCCACCTGAAATAGGAAATCAAACCCTAAGTTCTTCCAGCATGCTGTGCTGATGGCAACAGATGGAACAGGAGGTAGAAGATGGGGGGACAGTGCAGCAATTTGCAGAATAACATCTTGCTTTAGCTACAGAGAAAGCTTCTTAAGACTAAACATCACCAGTGTTCAGGTCTTGGGGAACCATGGTGGAAAACCTGGAGGTGGCAGGGGCTAAAAAACCAAATGAGCTTTCTTCTAAGGTACAGAGAAAGAAGCTATGAAGTAGTACATGTATATCTGCAATTAATACAGAGATGTAGTAGAATGTAAAGGTATGATCTTATTAATCTTGTTTAAAATCAGGATTTTTCAGAATAATGTAAATTAAGACAGGCATGTAAACAAGAAAACCTGGCATACAAACAAATGGATGCAGACAGCTTACAAACCCTACTGCTCCAGCCAAGGCTTGGAGAAGTTACAGAGAGTGACACTAGATCACACAGCTGAGTGAAGGCACAAGACTCAGAAAACCATAAACAAGATTGTCAGCTTCATGCAGCCCTCTGCTAGACTTACCCCTCTCTCTTCCAAAAGCCTCAGTCTTGTCTCTACTTTTAGTCTGTTCTCAGCTCCCATTTCGGCACTGGTATCCTCTCCAAGGGCATCATAACGAATAGTCAAGGCAGTCTTAGCTGCCAGCATTCGAGAAATCTGGAAAAGCCCAAAAGAATATTAAATGCTAACAATTCACTCTGATCTGGAACATACCCACAAACAAAAGAACAAAGTAACCATTTACTAGCAGTGTTTAGTACAAAAACAATTAGCAGATCATTCTTTCATCACTGAACATGTAACACCTTATTTTCTAGATAGAGGGGAAACATCTGAGACAGCAAGTTAGTTACACATACACCTCTCCACCCCAGCCTTTAAATCAGGTTAGTTTGAGGTGTAATTTCTGGCTGGATAGCTTCCTCCAAAAATCAAACACATTCATCCATCTGCATTATAACAGCCTAAGCCATGGAAGTTACTAGCTCTAGCACAACAAGGGTCCCATTTTTAACTGAAACTAAAGCCTGTAACAGCTTAGTTTACTGCCACATAGAAGAAAGTAACAGACCCTTGGAGAAAGCCCGTGTTACATCATAACTCAGCCGGAATGCATCTGTTATTACTCAGATGTATCAAATGGACAATCCCATTCACTTTTTTCAAACAGCAATGAATGACATTCAAATGTTTGTGGGATGGTGGCATGTTCCGTACACCCATTAAAAAATACAGTAAAGCAAGCCATGGAAAAAGCCTCACTGTGAAGCTCAAGTCTTTGCATGGACAGATATTAATATTCTGAAAAAAGCCAAGCTGGTAAACAATTGTGCAACTCACCTTTCCTTTGTTTTTTGTATTGGTTTGGCCCACTAGGGATGCATGATAGATAAGGCCAAATTTAGGTGTGTCCCGTTTAGTCTTCAGTGCTCTGAAGAGTGCCTTCTCAGCACCCAGTAACTGAACTGTTGAAGCTGGATGTTTTGCCAGATTCAAAAGGGAACCTAGAAGGAGATGACACAGCAATAGTAATTTGTCAGAGGAGTAACTAGAAAAGCAGGAGGCTAGATTCCTACACTGCTGAAAAGTAGGAAGCTCAGAGCCATCTCTTTCTGAGAGCTGTTTCATGTTCATTTTCTGAAGGACAGGTAAGTCATTTGTCTTTCATGCTTCAACTCTGTCTTGGTTTGATTTCAGCAACAGGAAATCAGGCTGACTCAAAACATATTCCACCAGAGTAATAGCTACTCCTGCCAAAATCTGGCAGGAAGAACATGTCATCACAACGTAGACTGATGCAGCATAGGTAACTGAAAAAAAGGCTGCTACCATCAGCCCATCTGACTATAAAAGCCTAATGCCAGTTTGTCAGCATTTCACCTCAGAAGTGACTGAACTATCAGCAGAAGGCTCAGTGTCTCAGAAGAGGTAGTGACTTAAGTTGCCCTCATATTCCCAAAGAATTCAGGCCAACAGAAAACATCATCACAGACCACTACCAAGCTCATGCTGCTACTCTGATTCCTCAAGAGCCACCTTCCCCCCAACTCCTTATCACAAGATGTTCATCAGAGCCTTGCATAATGCTGACCAGCTCCTCACAGAAAACCTCTAAGACCATCTAAGATTTATTTACACTGATCAGTGTAACCCACCTGCATGAGCAATGAGCCTTGCTCCAACCAGTTCCCCCACCATGATGGTGAGATTAGGAGCAATGGCCATCATTCTGTTCTTCAGGTAGTCATACAGCTGCGTCCGATACTCCGAGATTTCTATCACCTGGCACAGAGTGAGTTTGGTTACAGGAATCAGTATTAGCTGACTGCCAAATATTAAGAGCTAAATTTATTAAAATAAGGAAGTGCTGAGAATTCTAACAAAGGAGACTAACAACACACAAATACAGACAACCATGAGCTAGAGTTATACAAAGCTTTATACAGGGCATATTCCCAGAGCAGAGCTTTGTCCACAAAGTATATTGGATCTGTATTGCTCATTCTCTTATGCAACTTATTTTCTCAGCAAAGCTTCTGATAAAGGAGCTGACACCATGCCAAAGACAGTGAAGCAGAACAAAAATACTTAGTAAGGACATTTTATTTAGGACAAAACCATGAAACATTTAGTTTTCACATAAATCTCTGCCACCATTCTCTTGAAATGGGGTAAATGCTCTTTAATTGTTCCATACAAATACACACAATTAGAATGCACATAAAAAAGCAGCCTGGTCTAGACCAAGAACAGGAACTACCTACTTCTAACACTACCACTCCCTCCTGAAGACAAAGGGATCTAACTGGCACCAGTAAAGTCAAAGGGACTTCAGAGACAATCAAGATGAAAGCAGGATAGGGCTTCTAACTCTTCTGTGGCCTCAGTGCACCACTTTTAACCCAGAGTTTATCAGCTAGCTTCAAAAGTGACAGATTAAAGAGAGGCTATACAGTACCATTTTCTCAAGACTTAAATTCTAACCAAAAGTAATACTGCTACTTTTGAAAGACTTTATACAGACATCAACAGTCTGAGATGGCTCAGATGAGGTAGTGACTGTGCACCCTCATGTCTGTATCTCAGGACAAAAACAATATAGGAATCATCACTGCCATCATGAGTGTGTCTGCAATGCCCTAGGAAAACCTCTCCTTGGTAGAAGAGGCTCTGATATGGCTAAAGAAGAGTTCCTATTGTATTCATCAATGTGTACATACCTGATCACAAAGATGGATTATATTGTTTATATCTTCTTCTGATACTTCTGTCCCCATGGAAATCTCAGCAGCAGCCTTCACATCCTCTTCGATCTCTTCAGGTAGGATGTCAGAAACATCAGAAGAGGCAAAATTGCTTCTGTCTCCTGTGGGGGACAGATTAAAACATGTTTGTGCTGGGGGCGAGATGAACTAGTAAAAAAAGCACAGAAGCAGATGAAGATAAAAGGCCAAAATAACATCAGTGAGTCAAATCTGTTATCATCCTTTCCCAGACTCCCAAAATATATGTTGAAGTTCTCACTTTAGGTTTATACTCGCTGAGAATGGATAGAAATATTAAATTTGAAACTAGGAAAAAAGCCCTTTTTCTGTAACACTGCATACTTCACCATTTCAGTAGCTGCTCACTGCAAAATTTTCAGCCATAAGACTACAAAGGAAGAATTTCAGGAAGCAAGCAGTCATTTATCATTCACAAAACCTATGTAATTCTTCCTACAACTGGGAAAAAAGCTCCCTTAAAACCACAAGTTTCCCACTGGACTGAAAACTTGATTATTTAAATAAAAATAAAATCATCAATACAAAGCACATGCCTAAGAGGTGAGGCAAGCGTCCAAAATATTATAGTGGTCATTCTTTCTACTCTTATGAATAATTCCAACCATTTTAGTTTCCAAGACCACCTCAAAGCAGGCAGCAATTCGCTTTTCATCAGTTTTTGGCAGCTCATTTCCAAAATGGTCTGCTGACTAGTGTGATTCTAAGGAGATATTCTGGTGGTCCATGAAAGCTGATTGGTTATACGGTATTAGCTTTCACTTAAACTTCAAAATGGTAAATTGCATCAACATGCAAGCATGCATCACGAGACGTATTTACACTGCTGGTGGAGGCATGACTGTACACAGGGTCACAACTAGCTGGTTAACTGAGTGGTTGGCCTACAAACCACTGCTATTAATGCACTGCATACTAACATACAACATTGCCCATGCTCACATCTCATTACTCACCAACTTTCCGCACACATTTACAATACGTTAGGTTATCTGTGATGATTTTGCCCAGTTCAGGGAAGTGCCAACCATACCATTCCCTACAGCGCATGATGTAGTTATTCAGTTCTTTGTCCAAGTCATCAAGAAGTGCTAAGAGAAAGAAGAATAAACTTTTTTCTAAAAAAGTAATCTAAAAATGGAAAACTCTAAAATCAAATTTAAACAACATAAATGGAATTATTTTATTCTATAAAGGCTGGAATGAAACATAAGTTGCAATACACTAGAAGTCTCTATTTCTCAAAAACTGCATAATCCCTGGCACAGTATTTTAGAAAAATGAGAATTCCCATGAGTATGACCTAAATTTTTTATTGTTGGAACTGTCTCTGGGACAGCTGCAAAGCTCATTCAGGGGAGCAGCAGCCAGTTATTCCTCCTCTCAAAGTGCGACACACAAGATTGATGTAAACATGTTTTAAGGGTGAGAAGCTGATCTACTAAGCCTTTATAATATAAATAAGCCCAACACAAATCCAAAAGGCTCATCCTTTACCAGATATGACCAACAACCAGATTTACAACTTAAGAGCATAATAGCCACAGCATATATTGCTACAGAGCCCTGAGGCTAAAATACTTCCCTCTAAGGCAGTACCAACATCCCCATCCGTTGTCTCAGTGGTAGTGACGAAGGAACTGAATTAAATCATTAATATCAGTTTAACTATGTTTCATCATTGACAACAGTCTGGGAGTTATTATTCTAAATCAGGATTCCTCACCACTGCTTCACAGCAAGCATGCTGATTATGATGTGCATGTCTTCAAGGAAAAATGAGGAATAGACTTTCCTAGCTGTGCTTACAATTTCAGTTTGTTCTCCATTAAGAAAAGGATTTGGAATGCAACATTACATTCTGGAATGCATTTTGCATGCCTAACATAAGTCTTTTCCTATATTGCCCTCGAAAGAAGATGCCACCAAAATGAAAAGTCAGGAAATCCTATCCTGTGGGGCCCTTTCTCCCAACACTATTAAGAAGGGAGGTATGGTGGGAAGTGAAGTCCTCAGAGGACTGAACGCTGTTTTCAGCTCATCCCTATACTAAGAAAAAATGGACATCAGTTTACTGTATCACCCTAAAAATGTTCCTGCTCTTGGAAAACCCTATTAAGAAAGCACAACTTATGCCAGCTGAGTACCAATGCCCAATTTACTGCAACATGTTAGGAGGAAATTGACTACAATACTTTCCTGTAACCCATGTAACAAACTCAGCTATCCTAAGCCAAATCCATTAATAATTTAAGCTCTAAATATACTTACAAATTGCCTGGATAATCATGGTATCTACTTTATCAGGGCTGAATTTCAGCTTGTACCGGGAAAGGCTGAGAAGACAGAAATAGTTTCATTAGCACCTTGACATCCTTCTACAGAGTATATATCCCACCTGCTCCTATTACCTGAGAATAGCTGTCTTCATTCATAACACCTCAGTTTTATGCCACTGACTGCTCTCAGCTGTGGCCAGAAGCCACAGTGACATAAGTTTCACAACAGTTCCAACATGTGTACATGCACATACCCCATGACTGGACTGAAAGGGAAAGTTAAGGCTATCTCTACCACATGCAGCAGAATGAACATTAGTGCTGTGGCAGGAAATGGGCTGGGGTTTTTTTCTGCATGGTTCCCCACAAAAAGTATTTGTCAACAGCACTTCCATTTCTGTAGCAGCTGGAGGCAATCCACAAAACTGTACCTACCCAGCAGCAAATAACAGCAGTGCTAATGTGAAGCAACAGAAGAAACTTCCTGGAATTGATTCTCACTAAGAAAGCCTGTACATTAAAGACTCTTTTAGTAGTTCCCAGTGACAGGACAAGGGGTAACAGGCACAAGCTGGAACACAGAAAGTTCCATTTAAATATGGGGGAAAACTTTACAGTGAGGGTGACAGCAGTGGGTCAGGCTGCCCAGGGAGGCTGCAGAACCTCCTTCTCTGAAGATATTCAAGACCTGCCTGAATGCAGTCCTGTGTAATGTGCTCTAAGGGATCCCTCTTTAGCATGGGAGTTGGACTGGAGGATCCCTCGAGGTCCCTTCCAACCCCAACAATTCTGTGATTCCATGATCCAACAACTTTGTATTTAACTACTACTCTGCTAAACCTAAAAGGCAGTGACAGCAGGGTGGGAAGACAAATACCTTTAACATTTATTCTGGCAGAAATCAGCAAATCATAGCCTTCACCTTGTCACTCACTAGCAATAGAGTTTTAAATTACCCATTTGACTGCAAAAGACACATTTCAAACCAAATTCTAATGTACATAACATGCAAAGGAAAGCTATCAACTTCAACTTGAGGTGGAGGTGACACCTTTCCCTAAAGCATGGGTGCAAACTGGAAAGCCCTTCCTTTATAAAGCAAGATTTCAAACACAAACATGCCTCAATTTACAGAGTATGAGATTGTCACATACACAGAGACACTCCAAGCAACACAGCATAGCCAAGGACACAAGAGTGGGGCAGACATGGGATGAAATAGAGCTGTTTTAGGAACTCACCTGTGAGCCAGACCCAGACACATAGCTGCCATCTCTCGAGAAGGGAGGCCTGTAATAAGCCCTTCAATCTGTGAGCGAATTCCTCTCATCAGCTCTGTAACCATTGGGCTGTGTATACAACTCAAATTCAGCTTGTCCTGAAGGATGGAAATCAATGGTCTAAAGTCAAGCACGATAATGGCATTCCTCTAAAGCCCTTCTTCCAGCAGCCTTTTCTCATTACACCTGGTTTTTCAAATGCAATCCTGTGGATCACACAAGTTTCATTCATCTTTGATGCTCAAGGTAGTGACATGCTTAGTTCCCCACACAGTGACATGTCTGCCTGGCTGGTTTTTCATTTGGTTCCTCCCTCCTCCCTTTTTCTGGAGGGGATCATTAGGGAAGTTCTCCTTTATGCTGCTGGGATTCTAACCAGTATTTAAGAGAGAAATCAAGCAAACCCTAACACTTTAGTGCACTTTTACCACATCCTTCATTTACATACTCAAGACATCTTTGCAGTATTTACACAGTACACATCTGATCACAAGGATTAAGTATCTTCCACATTGCAAACAGCACAATCCATTGCCAGTCACTGCAATATCTCTGAAACATAAGATTTCAGTAGCATGAGACAGAAGGAAGAATGGCAAAATCAATTATCACCTTTATGACACCTCCAAGTTTGGCATCTGCTACAGCCAACTGCTCATGGGCATCTTTTGCCACTATCTTCTTGAGAATCTTCTTCAAGTTCTTGCTGAGCTTGCCTTCTACAAGAGCTGTGGATGCTGCAGAAAACAAACACCAAAGATGCCATTTCTTTCTCTTTCTAAAACATGTAAAAATACTACTCTTAACTTGGTATTTTTATATTAACTGCCCACAGCAGCTCTAATCCAAGCTGCAATATTACTTTGCCATGCAGTGGCTAAAATAGAAGAAAATTATACACTTTCTCCTTTGGTGGTTTCAATCAAAAACCCTTCTCCGAGTTGTCTGTCTTCTCCATGTGGTTTCAGTTCTATTTCTGTCAAAATTGTTTAAGGATCTCTATACACAGTATGGCTTATGCTTTAGATGCATGTTTAACATTTCCAAAGGCAGGGTTATATGGGAACATTTTGTGTACCATTTAATTAACCAGCCATTTTCCAGGTTCCTTAGTCAGCAACCATGACATCCTAAATTGAATAATAGCTCGTTTACATCCTCTGATAATGATAATATGCTATCTAAAGCTCAAGAAAGAATTATGCCAAACACACTGACAGGCAGCCAGGCACAGACCTTTTTAATATAGCATGTAAATTGAATAATTTTAAAAGACGTTCTTCATTCTCAAGTATTAATAGACCTCTAACAGCTTTATAATCCCACACAATGTATTTTAAGCAGGCACTTATACAACTCTTTGTGGGTCAGCTCTCTGCTCCACTGAACTTCTGTGATTGATGCAACATCTTCATCACAGTAAGCAGAGCAGAAGCCAGCAATTTTTTATTTCCAGAACCTTAACGAAATGTAAGAGTAAAATTTAAGTGCTGCATTCAGTTACTTCTCAACCTCAATGAATAACAGAAATAAGTTTCCACCTTTCAGGCTGGCCAATAGCTACTAACCTACTTAAAACAGCCACATGGAGTCTTCCCTTAAAATAAATGTGACCTAGGTATTCTGAATGATCTCTCACATTTCACAGACAAGCAAACCTGAAGCAAAGGAGTACAAGTTTTTTCATTTTTTGGTTGATGTTTTGTTCTAGAGTGCTTGTGGGTTTTTTTTCAACCAGCCTAACCACAAATTATCTGAATCCAAACATATGCAAAAGCAAAATAAAAGAAATATGCCAGGGAAAGGAATATACAGCAGCTTCAACCTCAGTTTTTCTACCCGCATCTTATGTATGATGGTTATTGATCTCCACTCGTTTCCTTAGTTTCCTTTTTAAGCTACCCCTACCACACAGGAATATGAAGATTCATTCTTTACTCATAAACATTACCAGCAACATCTACCTATTGACATCACACAGGACATTCAGCAGCAACTCACATAATTTCTGAATTATCTAGAACTAATAATTCAAGCTAGTCCACAGCATCAAGCATTTAACTGTTGAATTGGTAAAAATTATTCAATATAAAACTTTCAATTTTGTTTAAACTCCTCAATTTCTTTCAAGTGGAATGCAGGCATTTTTTTCATCTGAAAAATCACAGGCATAATATGCATCCATAAAACAATGGCAGTTGTAATAATGTATGTACTCTGGTAACTGTTGTCTCAGTGGTAGTGACGAAATGTTGACTCAAATCAGTTACATTCAGCTTCAACAAGAATCCATCATTGACAACAGGCTACATGTATCACACAAAACCTTCTACACAGTGCTCATGAACTAGCTGCTCAGGAAATAAGCATGGTAGGAAAAAACTAGACTTCATTACATCTCCAGTGCACTATAGACTGGATGGTTGACATAGGAACAGAGGTAAATAATGAGTGAACCTGTGCATGACAGGGATTATTTTTTTTAAGAATGGTGTTAGCACACTTACCAGCAAGTGCTTCTGTTGTGTCCTGAAATTTCTCAAAGTGTTTCAGCTTTACTCTACAGAAGAAAAATACATATGGGTAACAAATGTACATAAACCAGATGCTAGAACAGTTTTTTCTCCTTCTGTTACCCTCTGCTTACTAAAACGGCAAGAAAGCAGAGATCAATTTCCAGATCCTCAACAAGAAGAAACAGCTCTAAACTTGCTGATTAAGTTTGAGCCTGATGTGACTTTTCAGCTGAGTCCCACAAACTTTATTTTAAAAAAATTATCTTTATATAGTACTTCTATGATCAAAGTAAGACATAAGTAAGACTTTTCTTCTGTGGTTCATATTTAAAGGCAACATCATCCATTTACATTTCAACACTGCACTCTGATTAACTAGATGCCCCTGCTGATTGACTGTTGATAGCTTCTTCTCACTCATCTTCAAAAGGGAACCTAGCACTTCTGTGGAATGCATAGCCTGTGCAGCTCAGCTTTAACATGCTTTTCCATCAAGTGCATCTTCAGAGACTACAAACCAGACTGATTCACTGCCCATTAATCCTCAAGTCCTTCCCTGTAATTAGATGTTAGAATACTAATCCTGAGCTGAGCTTAAAACAAACAGAAAATTCTTCCATGTCCAAACTGCTGATCAGGGCCAAATTTCATCCAGACAGTGTTTAACCACAGTGTGTTAGTCCACAGTCCTTAGGTCCAGCTCCCTTCTCCCCCTCACATTGCCTGTGGTGTTCATATCTAGAGTTACAGTTAAGCAGCTATCTCAATCCAGTAAATTCCTTGCCAGGGACAGGCATTTGACTAACCCAGTTCTGATGAACCACTGCTCTTTGTGAGTCAAGTATCTGCATAGGAAGCAAGGTCATAGATAAAGCTGAGTGCTTGAGTTAAGCACTCACAGAGCCCGGCAGAAGCTTCAGGCTTATACTGAAGCCTTTTCAGAAGGGCAGGAAAGATAGTAACTACTTGGATCAGAGATCCATTACAAACCACATCCTGTCTAGCAAGTGGCCAAGATGATGTTTCCAAGACAAAATTAACAACACTACAACAGGCAAATATGGGATATTCCAGCCTCTCATCTAAATACTTTTACACAGCAGGATAAATCTAAATCACAAGGCACAGCTTTCTCAGAGGTATCCATTATAAAACCAATGGTGGTTAGAAATCTTCCAGTTAAAACATCCTCGACAGATCTGGAAGGAAATCACCATTGCCCCCAGCTTTAGGGCAAGCTGCTAGAAAAGCCAGCTTGGTCAGTAGATGCTGTCATTGCTGTGCAGCTACACAGTGGTGCCAACACTCACTGGTGGCATGGGCAACATCATTAACTCTCAATTCACAGTGATTCACATGTCATTAGGTTCAGCTAATGGATTCAACCATTTTACTTTTTTATAAGGAATTCCTTTGAGCACAAAAACCCTGTTATTTCTGCAAGTTGAAACATTATGAGCTCAGATGTTCCTGTCAAAACATCCAGATCTCCTTAAAATATTGTTCCATTTTTTCTTTGGTGACACATGGTAATGCCTTCTACAGCTTACCTACACCATAAATGAAAAATGTGTTTTTCACTTTGAGATTTCATTTTAGGTTTCCCTGAGTATATCTAACTTGACATTACCATTGTTCACAGCTTTTAGAACACTGAAAAATAAGCTCAATACTTCTTTCTGAACCTCAGATGCACATAACCACAGTCATGTCCTTTCCAAAAGCCAGGCTGCTATTTCTACATAAAGCTGCTTACATTTTGTTTGCTTTTTCAGGAGTTTCAAATTCTTTCCATAAACTGTCAACTTCTTGGAGCTTTTTCTCATTCAGAACCTGTAGAAGAAAAGCCACACAATTATATTTACAGCACTTTTGAACAATCTTCAACCCCACATTCAGCAGAGAAGACCTGAAGTAGCTTTACAATGTACTTCTTCATTAGAAGTGAATACTGATCAAGTTAACTCAATTTTAGTGACTTTCAGCTTCATTTTTCTCTCAGCAGCTACAGAAATTGCTCAATAATGGCTGGGTTCTTCTGAAACTGCACATGAAAGCAAAACCTCCTCCTCATTTATCAAAACTGGGCTTGCTCCACCTCCCTTACAAGACTCATTCACAACCTCCGTGACCCAAAACCAAACCTGTCCCTACTTTGGGAAACACAAACACATCTGGGACACCAAAGAGGAAGGAGAGATCCCACAAGTTATTTCTATTAATCTGAGCTAGCACAAGGAAGAAAGAGAAGTATAAAGAAGTATTTTCACCACTGCCTGGTGGTGAAGAGGCAGCAATGGCTTAATCCATCTCTGTACAAAGGGGATCCCCCTCAGATTTTGAACCACACAAGATTACACCCCTAGAACACACATACACTTAAAGTGCAGAGCATACTGCAAATTCCTAGAAAAGTGCTCAGGGGAACAGTACAGTCAAGATCTCCATGTTATTTATACCTCACTCAAAAATGTTGTGGTTTCATCCCCACAATGCAAACATAACACAATTGCAACTTTACTCCATGCAGTGCAGAAAACTTAACTGGGATGATCAGATTTTGCTCCCTTGCAGATTTTTGAACCCTAGTCAAAGGAGGTTGTATTTTTTTTAACTAGTAGCTGAGCAAACAAACACAGTAGCTCATTTCCCACAAGACTGAGGCATGGGAAAACCTCAAGGAAACTCATTTTCCTGAGCCTGCTGATTCCTCCAGTCCATGTCTCCTACCACAAGGCCTACAGACTTTTCAGCCTCTGTTAACAGACACAGACGAATGGAAAAAAATAAAGACACAGAAGCTGCTAAATCAGGGTTGCTGGTATACAGAAATTACATGCTTATGGATATTTTGTGTCCTGCAAGACAGCAAGACTAGACTCTTCCAAGATCTAGAACATGGCTATGCCACATCTGCCCCTATTACTTAGGCTATTTGCTCCTCTGATGGGAGCAACATCTACAAGGGAATATCTGAGAGCTACAGATCTTGCAAAGGACCACAGTTCTTGATCACCAAGGCATAAAGACCAAGCACAGTTATGCTGGCAATGGACAAAAAGGGAAACGTGTGACCATGACTGTCTCCTAAAACTCAGAAGCACAAATTCTGTTCAAATGTGAAATAAAAACCAAAAACCCCCAGGTGATAGAATGATAGAACTGCTTAAACTGTGACAGTGGCCTTGGTAGCTACAAATAAAGAAAACATGGGGAACCAAAGATGGTCTCAACACATACATTGCAATTAAATACTGCTTAGTTCTAACGGACAACTTTCACCTCTCCTCTAACCCAGCCCAGACACCACTTTCTGCCCGCTGTCTTTCCCACAGGGAAGGTGTTTCACCCCCTGCCTTAGGACACGGTTCCTTGGTGCCTGCTGCCCTCTAGTCGCTGTGCACAGACCACGCAGCCAGATCCCCCAGCCCAGCCGGTGACACCGGCAGTGGAGAGCAACAGACCTGCAGTAGAGAAACTTCTCTCTTTAAGTCCCTCCTCCTACCTTTTCTTTATGCTTACTCTGCTTTCAGAAATTAAAATATGGGTTATTTTCATCCCATCCTGGTTCCTGTGAAAGGTCAAAAGGCCTTGACTGACCGCACAAGAGGTCTGTGCCCCCTCAATAAGTAAGTTTAATAATTTGAAAGGTGCAGGATAGTAGCCAGCATAAACATTCAGTCAGCAAAACCTTCAGGGAAATTGCTGTATGTGTGTAGCTCCCCAGATATAAATGCTGGGAGGGGAAGCCCACATAACAGAAGCTACCTGCTTTTATAAGCATTTCTGTTTTCTCTTTGAGGTTTGTCTTGAAATCCTCCTTGCCTGAATTGCACAATTGCACCCCAATGAGGAGGCAAGGTTTCAGAGCAGATTATATTAACAGTGCTCGGTAGAGCAGCAAGGGTGTAATTCTGTAGCATATTAGGGCAAAAGAAACTAGAGCCTTGGTCCCTTTACACCTGCACTAGTATTCACACGAGCTAAGACCAGAAAATAGATTAACCTGGGGGGCAAAATTAAAAGTGAAACAAACTGGTGGACCTGTAAACACATCAACACTCAAGCAAGGGACCAGGCCAGAGCGGAGCACAGCACTGTAGCAGCTCTAGTTTAGACTTGTTCCATGCACGGGGAAACGGAGGCCCTTGAGCCACCTCACCAGGAGGCGGGCAGAGCCCTGGGAGGGGGGCTGCTCCTCCGAGCGCAACGCGGGAAGCCAGACCACGCACTACCCCTGCGGGCACGGCCAAACTGCCCCTGTGCTCAACCAGTGTGCAAACAGGCCCAGGCGCCCGTGCAGCCCCCGGGCTCGCGCTGCCTGCCTCCCGCACCCCCTTCCTGCACCCACAGGGTCCTGCTGGAACGCCGGCCGTGAAAGCGCACCCCGAAGAGAAGGGGTTCGCAGCCCCGGATGCCCACAGCGGCGGGAACGCGCCCTCC
>NW_009952251.1:1300048-1302442 GCF_000747805.2 Chaetura pelagica
CGTCGGCGGTTCTTGTTTCCCGAGTGCCCGCCCTCGGTGGCGCCACGTCCCTCCCGCCCGCGGAGCCGGCCCGGCCCGCGCTCCCGCCCCTGCGCACCGGGCTGGGTCCCTCTCGCCCGCTCCCGGGGCTTCTCCCAGGGCCTCATCTGCAGATCTTGGCACAGATGCAATTACATAAAGAGCTAGTTGTGACTAGACGTAGTTGTGTGCATTTAAAAGGTTTCCTTCTCCGGCAGAGAAGTGCCAAACCGAGCGTGTTTGAGAAATAAATTTGAAAGGGTGCTTATTTCCTTACGCTGCAGCCGCGTCCCCAGGATTCAGGCATTTCTACCCAAAGCTGCCCATTCGGGCCACCCGCTGGCTCCTGCTTGGTGCTTGCTGCTGCCTCTGACCTGCTTCTGGCCTCGGCCCAGGCCTTGCTGAGGAACCAAAAAGTTCCGTGGGCAAAAAGCACCAGTCCTAGCACTGATAAATTCCCACTTATTTCACCTGCACTGAAAGAGAGACTCAAAGTAATGCTTGGGCTTGGTTATTACCAGACATTTGTTGCTGCACTTTATGCTATCACCCATGTGAGTCAGCATGTCTTTGTTTTCTCTTCTGCTTCTCTTATGAAGAATATGCTGGAAAGCAAATAGTCAGAAAAATCTGGGATTCACAGAATTCTTAAGAATATTTCTTTAAAGGAAAGCACTTTAGATAATGTAACCAATTTTCTGATGTCCCACAACTGATAATACTGCCAAAGAAATCATGTTCAACTGGAAAAATAATCTTCAGAGCAAATATAAATGTTACTTAGTTGCCTGACTTAAAGCACTTCATTCATCCCATTTGGCAACACTAACTGCCCCCAAGCAAATTAGCATGACAACATTACAGATTGCTCTTAGGTCAAAGTCTGGTTTTACAATAATAAATTTGTTCTTGATGGACCAAAGAGGCTTTTACACAGGCTAGATGGGCCAATGGTTTTGAGAAAACCACTAACAACTCTTGGTTTCTAGATCGCATCTGCAGCTTTGGAGACATTAGTTAGCTGCAATTTGAAGGAACAGAGGTGAAGTTTATTGACTTCAGGTGATTGAGATTGCTTGCAGATGAGGAAATCAGAGAAGTTATAAAACACCTCAGAAGGAAGTGAGGTTTATTAGGGTAAGTAGTCTTGGTGGAGCAGTGTGGGTGATTTTGGAAGAAGTAGTTTGTGTAAGTATATTTAGGGTTTTTAAAAACAAATAAAAATTAATTATTTTTCTGGTGTTTTTATTGTAAGTATGTTGTCTGTTGAGTTTGGGTTGTCAAAGAAGAAAGGTATTATGAGTTTTGTTGGCATTCCTCTGTAGCACTCGGGCTGAACAGCAATTGGCTTGGCCACCCCTGCACAAATGTGGCTTGTGCCTTGAAGAGGTAACATGTCCACAAACAAGTGAGTAAGAGGGGAATAAAGGAAGGTGCTGTCACTGCTACTTAGTTTGTATGTTTCAATGTTATGTCTTTATTGCTGTATATAGGGATAGGTGATGTTATTTGATCCCGTAAGAGTGTCAGCTTTTATTGTAAGATTGCATAGAAAAAAGTGGTTAAATGAAGAATTGCACTGGAGTTTCATGCTGACCTTTAACCTTAGTGCTATAAGGCTACACTTAAGGTTACTGCTCTTAAAACCACTTTAATTTGGGAATAGTGGTGATGTTTAAGACAGAATAAATACCTGTTTTTTTCTGTTCTGGTAGTGTTCTGTTGCTGTGAAGCCCTTTAATGGCTTATTTTGGTGCTTTCTGTAGTGTTGCTAAGCTCATAATGAGCTCCTACGGTGAACATGGCATAGTACAAACATGTACGGCTCTCTTACCTGCTAGGCCTTGCCCAAGGAAGAGAATCTTAATTCTGTAGCCCTGTATGGCATCTGTTTTGGTTCTCATTACATTTTTTATTTCCTTGTTAATTCTGAATTATTTTAAGTTGTGATTAAGACAACTTCCCTTGAGTTTAGGTACTGGATAGCTTTGCTGGCTACTGAAAGTGCGTCCCTTAGTGTAACTGTGTCAGTAACAAGCTTTTAATCTGCTCTGTGTTGGTATGTTTATCCCTAGAAGTCTGTGTAAATGCAACTGCTCTAGTGCAAGCTTGGTTAATACATGCAGGTTTGATTACTTGTATGGCTACGACGATTTAAAAAATGCAAACTGTACATAAATAGAATAGTGAGTTTTGTTGTTAACTATGTATTTTAGTAAAAGCCTTAGGAAGTCATTACAGGGGGGAATAACGAGAGTGTCTTTGCCATAAAATCTCCTTTTGTTGGCGCGGTTACACAAGTCGTCCTGGCTCCTCTGTGACAGGGCAATCCGGCCGGGCAGACACTCGCTCAGTCGTCGGGCTGCCGGTAACTAG
>NW_009952251.1:1303201-1321203 GCF_000747805.2 Chaetura pelagica
TCTGCTTGCCCGAGGAACGCGAAGGGCGCGGGGGCAGCGCAGGGTTCCTGCCCGTGTCCAGCGCGCCGTCCTTCGCCGCGAGTCCGTCCTGCCTCCGCTCCTCTTACATCGTTACGTTCTTGTTAATTCTGACTTCTCAGCTGGTGACTTGTTTACTTTTATCACGAGTTGCCGGCTGGCTTGGCGGGCATGTGTAAGCCCTTTGCTTACAGCTCTGGCCTGGGCTGTGTGACCTGCTGGTAGGAAGTTGGAACAGCGTTTCGGTTTTACGTTCTGCTCTGCCTTGGTTTTTTGTTATATTGCCTTCCTGTGGCAGTGTTTTCGAACTTTGTTATGACGATTCGACTTTGGAAAAATCAATGTCAGCTACAAATGTTTCTTGCAGTGCAGTGAAGTCAAGAACAGTACTGGTGCCAGCCAGGAAATTAATAGTATCCAGAGACGAGACTAAGTTTAGTGCATGTTGTCTGTTTTGAGAAACAGCCTTGATACATGATAATCCGTGAATAAAAGCCGTTGCTGTATGCACTGGTGGTCTTCTTCCCCACCCCCCCAGCTTCCCAGCACAATCAATCTACTGGTGAGGATGTGCTGCAGCCTATTTCTGCCTGTGGGACTGCAGCCAGGAGCACAGCTTCTGCTGGCACCCATCAGGACACTTTCCCGTGTAGTAAAGTATGTGAAAGTGGCTGCACAAGAAAAGGCTAATTTTGAACTTGATTTTGTAGACAGATCTTCTCCTGATCTGCTCTGTAGCTCTCTGCGTTTGTGAACTAAGGCATGTTTTAACACATAGTTTTAATTAGGTAATTCCTTTTCTGGGCAGGTTCTGCTAAAATACATATTTGTTCTTTGGGAATGCTCGAAGTACATAAAATTCATCATATGCAATGACCTTTTTAGATGCATATTTTAAGTCTTTGAATAAGGATCTCGATTTTTAATTTTTTCTTTAATAGATAACCTAAGCATTGTTATGTTGTTTCATGCACTTTTGGGGGATTGTGCAGCAAGAGCTAAACAGATAAGTAACAGTATAACAGGTAATGCAACACTGTACATCTCACTCCTCTGTTTAGAAACCCTGCAGAAACAATTGGATTACCCAAAATTCTGGATTGCTTACAGTGTCTTCCTTTCTGCAGCCTAGAATGAGGTTAAGAGGACGTAATTTGTCACCAGTTATGATAATTTTGGCTTGTCCGTTTACTATAAATAAAGCAGAATACTTGATTTAGTTACTTTAATTCCAGTAGGAAATTAAGTTTTATGCTAAGTCAAAATTCTTGCAAGAAAGGCAGACTTAAAAAACACATGGAAGCTTGTTGGGATCTAAGCAGAAACAAAAAAAGGTTTTTTTCTCATCCTTCAAAGGTCTTGGGTTTTTTTTTTTGCTTTAATTGAATCTAGATGCTGGTATTTTTGTCTCCTCATGTGCTACTAACAAAGAATGCTGTTGTTTGTATGCATTTTTCTGCTTCTGTAAGAAATGTAAGAGTTTATATGTTAGGAAGTGTGTTGAAACAGTATTTCTCTAGTGTTTTAAATTTTGTTTTTTTAAATATTATCTAACGTGTTCTGAGTATAACAGTTTTCTTAGGCTCAGATATGGCAGTTTGAGCACTTCAGAAAATTGGAGGAGGAAACTTAGAATGTACTGCCTTAAAGTGTTTTTGTGGTTTCATTAGTTGCAGTAGCAATACCAGTGTGTTTCACCCAATAAACCTTGGGTGCTTTTTATGGTTATTAATTTAATATTCATATATAAATGTGAGACAGTACTAGGACCCTTATTTTGTGCTATTTAGGAAGACTGTGGAATGAAGCCTTTAAAACTTCAGGTATCTAGTGAAAAGTTAAGAAATTGGAGTGTTGTGGTATTCCTGCTCTGTTTGCATGGCAGTCTTTTTCTATGTACTGTTTCATGAGATACCCTAAACATCAGGTTTTTTTACAATGCAAGTAGAAAGTCTGAAGGCTTGCTTGAAGATTGCTGATTCAGAATTGTGTTAGTGAATGCTTGTGGTTTAGTGACTTTGCAATTTTTTTGCTTTCTTTGTTTTTAAGTGTTCTTGTGTTAGTTTTACCATTGGGCCTTGAATGGAATTACAGTTCACTCGCAAAGTGCAGGGAGCTATTTCATACTTGCTGGATCTTGTGTTCTGATTTCAAATAGCTTGTTGTTTGTGGGTTTTTTTAAGCTTCAGTTATTGGCATTGTCAACACAGATTTGATCTTGCTACTTTCTTTTTCCTGAAACTACAGCTCTGTTTGCTCTTATTTTATGGGCGAAAGCTTACTCGAGCTTTAAAGGAACATCTTCATGGTATGATCCTTTGAGACTCCAGTTCCCTCTGCTTTTTTTACTATTTCCTGCTTCCCCTATTTGTTTTTAATACTGTAGCTCCCTGGGAATAGGGATCAAACATCTTTTGAATCACTCATTTCCACTCATATTGGCTAGAGGCACTCTCATAAGAAGTTGTAGCTTGTACAGGTTCATTTGTTTTGGAAAGCGAAGCGGGTAGATCTGTTGCAATGCACAGAACTGTATGAACTACTACAAATGTCTGGACTGGTGGGATTATGTGCCACTGTGCAGCTTGGTGACTGACCTGAAATACCATGTAAAGGGACAGGATGCTCTTAAATATTTTTTTTTCAATGATGGCAAAACAGGAGATAGTTTTGAAGTTGCAAACTTCAGATCTGTAGAGATCTGAAACTCTTTTCTGATTCCTGGAGGTTAGTAATCCTGCATATGGACAGTAAAAATGCAAGTTGCGCAAGTTATTTGAACAAGTCACAGTTTGTTTGGGTTTCGTTGGGTTTTTTTTTTTTTTTGCTTTTTAGTCAGAAGTGGAAAGCAGTGTATTTTTATTGCCATAAATAGTCCCATGAGGTTAGAGTTCAGATATGTTAGGGAAAACTTTGGTGGGGAGCATAGTTACTGTGACTGTTACCATTGAAGACTCACACTTTTGAAGTGACTTGCTTGGAAACCTGCAGATGTGTAGTTTCTTGAAAGCTTAGGGTCAGTTTTCCAGTTTGAGCTTGAAGGGTGACGAGTCAGTCCTAGCAGTCCAGATTGTGCTCAGGTGGATATTTAAAAAAAGAAGTGAAAACCATGTGGAGTCTCTTGCTCATACTTTTTTGTCATCACAGAAACTGAATGGCTTGAGGCAGTGAGTCAAAATGATACAAAGAGCACTTCCTTTCTTGTTCCTTCAGACTGAGACTGGTACAGACAGGGAAGATGTTTGCAGACTTTCCTCCCTGCCCTTCCCTGCATTTTTAAAATTCAGAGTAATTGGACATTTTTCAGCCTCTTAAAGGGGAAAAAAAAAAAATACTCTTGAAGGAGCTGGTCTGCTGTTTAAATCCAGATACAGAGAGCTATCTGGATGGACTTAATACAAAAGGTCAATATGTGTTTTTTGGGGGGTTGGTCCTGAAGTTCAAGTCCAATCATACAAAGGATATTTCTGTAATACTTGGCAAGTAGTCTGTTTAGGGCTGGGAAAATGTATGTGGTAGATACCTGTACGTATTTTACTTGGTCTTTTGTGTTGAACAATAAAATATAAGAGGAGTACTTAAAAAATGATCAGTAGGGTATCCTAGTTTCTGACTACTTGGCAAGATTTCATCAGCTATTATCTGAACCTGAGGCAATGTCTGTGTAAAATCCATTTGTGCTGCAGTGCAACATAAACTAAAGGCCTGATCCAGAGTATGTTGTGACAGGGATGAGGTTAACAGTACCTGGACCTTTCATTTGCCTTATCTGTCAGCAGCTAACATGAAAACTTATGTTCTCAGTTCATGTTTTATGGAACATAACACTTAAACCCTTTTGAGCTTTAGTGCTCAAGTTGTTGAATCAAACTTGTCTGTGCAATTCTTATGCTGCAAAGAACTGCAACTTTTAAGAACCTTTAAGTATTGTGATCTTAAAGCAAGCATGCTAGAAGGAAGCTGTTAGTTGTTGGTGTTTTGTTGTCACTGAAAATAGGGTGGCTGACCATCCTTCTGGAAGTAGTGACTAGTATTGAAGCAATAGACTGAAAAATGTTGCCATGGTTAACTCCCTTAACACTGAAAGGGTGTCTTAAGTGCTTTCTGTTTACCTCCTCCTACTGTTATTTTTTCCTGTCAAATATAAGCCTCTTAGTAAACTTCCCGTATTTCTTTTTTGCAGTCTGTTGACTAGGAGTTGTACAAAATCATACGTCTCATTTTTTGTGAGTGTCATCTATTTCCAAATGATCTTTCTCTTATCTCTGAAGTTCTTCAGTGTTTCTCGTACAGGCAGACAGACAGCCTTTCATAATACTGTGTGTTGCTATTATTTTCACACAGAGAAAGGAAGAAGGTGCCTTGGATAGTCTGATGTCATGTAATAAGGAGGATAACTATCTTACTGTCCAGTGAAAATAAGTGTTGAACTGATTAGATTTTTTTTTAATGTTTTTCTTGCAGGAAGCAAAACCTTCAGCTGAAGACTTAGGAGACAAGAAAGAAGGGGAGTACATAAAACTCAAAGTCATTGGGCAGGTGAGTTTTTACATAAGAACTTGTTGATATTTGGTGGAGGTGTGAGGTTTTGTACTGTAGAAGTAAACAAACAAAAATTCATACTTGCACTTCTTCAGTGTAGATCCTTCCCTGCTGTAAATGACTTACCAATTGCCAATTTTCTTTAAAAGCTTGAGTGACTTACTCCTGTGATTCAGCATTTGGTTAGAATGATCCCTATCTTAAAACTAGGACATTAATTTATCCAAGGATATGAATTAAATATGTGGCAAAATTAATAACTTCAGGTGTCGAGAGTTCATTTAGTACACTAAGCATGAGATTAGCTTTCTTGGACGGACAGGAAGAGGATTTTGTTGGCTGGCATGTTGATAGATGTATAAGTCTGAATTCAAGTTGCATTGGAATGTTGATGTCAAGATCTTTCTTGAACAGAAATCCTTCTGTGCAAAGAACCTCTGGCTCACATGACTTAACTCATTATTGTTTATGGGAGTATTAATGCAATTACTGTGCTGTTGACTGGAGATGGATGACTTTAAGCAGGACTAACACAAACTAGCTTGCTTCTTGCTAGTTTAGTTAGCAATGATTATAACACATTCAGAAGCTAAACGTGACCCACATGCTTTTTGTACAGAATCTCTTGCAGTCTGTTTTGTCTGTAGCCATCTTGATAATTGTAGTTACTCATCTTATGGCTGATAGGCTATAGAATAATGAGACCTACAATTTTTCCTTAGGTTAGTGTTGTGTTGCCAAGTCTGCTGAGTATCCTAACTTCTGGATAATTACCTTAATTGGACAAGGTTTTGTATATATTTTGAGTTGCAAGCTTTAACTTGTGTCTTTTGGAATGTTAGAACAGAAGTTCTTGTGTTTGTATGTTTGTATTTCATAAGTATATCAGCTGAGGAAAGATGGAAGCACAGACTGAACCATGTATGGTTTTTAATACTTTTAAATAAAAAACCTTCATAGTGAGCCTAAGGCTATACTGTGCCATCTGTTCTGAACTGTGGAAGGCCATGATGAATTTAGTGAATGATACATCATCCTGAAGGCTCATTTTATCATGCACTGAGCTATGCATGGTGATAGTTAAACTGTATTCAATGTTAGTTTTGATTGTTCTTCTGAATGAAAGTCTTAAAATTTGCATAGATAAAGTAAGCAGTTACTACAAAGAGAGTAACTTCTTTCTTTTCTGTTCTTAGGACAGCAGTGAAATTCACTTCAAGGTGAAAATGACAACACATCTCAAGAAACTCAAAGAATCGTACTGTCAAAGACAGGTTTGTGAAGCAGTGACACTCTGCCTTTAAAAAGAAAATAAAGCCAAACACTTTAGCTGTACTTTTCTCACTTCTTTCAAATAAAGACATCTGTTGAGACAGTCAAACTTCTGTCTACTTATCATGGGGACAGGTATCTGGCAGTACAAATACTATGTATCTCAAAATTTATTTTGCCAAATAAAGGTATTTCTAGTTAAGACAGTTGCAAATTTGTAGTAGCAAGTTAGAATGACTGAAAATATACAATGGCTGCTCAGAAGGCATAGAAGTTACCTTTTAAACTGCCGAGGCATGCATTTATATTTACTGTAAAATCTGTCTCCAAGCAAAATTCCCTTAAAGCTGTAGAATGTTTAGGGTAAGAAAAAGCAGCCTTAGGCATTGTTACAGCTGTAATATGTTAATTGATTAGTACTAGTTGTTATGCCCTAAGGTAAAGGAATCTGCAACATTAATTGTGAATGTAGGTAAAGTCTTCATTTCAGATGCTATGGCAGATATTATGGACTCACTGATGCTGCTTCCAGAAGCCCTGGCCTAGTTTATCCCCAGCTTTGGGGATAGATGCCTTGTGTGATCTTTTCTTGAGTAACTGTGTTGGTATTCACTTCAGGAAATATAAGAAATAATACTTTATTTTTTGTCAGAATGGCTTGGGGAAAGTGGAACTGGTGAATTGAACTCTTCTTTTATAGAATGTGTTCTTTTTTGCTGTCCTTCTGGAGTAGGAGGAAAGAAAAGATCAAACACCAGAGATTTTGTAGCCAAGTCTAAAAAATTAAACTTTTTTTCATTTGAAAAACTTGAAATTTTAAAGTCAGATTTTAGAAATAATCATACATGAGTATTACTGAGTGATGAAAATGTATGTATGTGGACTTTTTTTTTTTTTACAAAATAAGTTAATGTTTGAATGAATCTGTCTTCTGTGCTGAATTCTGGATTGTCTTGTTTTCCTTCAGCAGTAGTCAATACTGTTTTTGGTGTCAAGTAGCTCTTCTCTGGTAAAGGAACTGTGACCATGCCTTCCAAGTTTGCCAGAGAGGTTGTTGGAATACTGTGAAGAGCTGGGTTTTTCCTGTGGATTTTTCTATGTAGTTATTTGCAAGCAATATTTCAGATCTAATTGATGTGCAAGCCAGGTCATATTTCACTTGTGTTTTTTTTTTGCTCATAACTTGAGAGAGAAGAAAAAAGTGTTTGCCTTATCTATTGAGGTGGAGTATGATATTCTGCTGTAATACAGGCACACCATGTAATAGGCATACTGTAATTTTATTTTATTTATCATTGGGATGTTCCTATCTCCCTGTTTGGTGTTTCTTTTTTGCCTCACTCAGCTCTTTTTTGTAGAGCTTTTGCAGAACTGAAAACAGTAAAGGTTACTATTCCTACCTGTTGTGGTAGGAGTTCATGAAGTAAACATAGTGTTCCTTTAATAAGGGTGATATGCAGTTCAGAAAAAAACCAGGACCTTCATGTGTAATGTTGTCTCAGAAGAGAGGGTGTAGTCAGTATGTAATTTGTGAAGAAAAAAAATGACAAGGGGAAAAAAGCTAAGGAAACTTCCAGGCTGTTGAGGTAGAATTCCAGTGAGACTTTAGAATAAATAAGTTTCAGTACTGTCATGTTCTTTGAGTCACTTTGTCATCTGCACAGTTGCAAAAGAATAGCTGAGCTCCCTGCATAACAGGAACTAACATTTGACTTTCACATGTGGTGTTTTCATTGAAAATGTTGTGCTTATAAATCCATACAAGTTTCAGTAAGTTTTTTTTCTTGTACATCTGTTTCTTTTTCTAGGGTGTTCCAATGAATTCACTCAGGTTCCTCTTCGAGGGTCAGAGAATTACTGATAATCATACCCCCAAGGAGGTGAGTTTTTTTCCTAGAAAAAGTGCTGCACAGTTCACTAGAGAAACTGAATATCAAATTGGCTAGTTTCTCTGTTCTGCTAGACTGTTAAATAGAATGAAGGTGTTAAATAGAAAGATAGCCAACTTTTTGGACTATACTTAGTTAAATACAGTCTTAATTTGTTTGTCTCACTACAATCTATAATAAGGATGGTATGCAGTTCAGAAGGAGACCAATTGAATCTTCATGTTGTCTCTGAAGAATGTAGTCACTGCTTATCAGAGAAAAAAATCTAATGGAACTTCCCAGTTCTTGAGCTAGAACTTCAGCGTGACTTTGGAATAACTGTTTTTAGTTCACATTTATTAGATTGAAGTGTAAGTAAACAGAAGTCAGGTTACTTCTGATGTTCAGTGACTTCCACCAATTGTTATGACAAAGCAGGAAGGAACACTTGTGTTTATGGCCTGAAAAATCAGAAACTTATGTACTGTTTTGAATGAAATTGAATAAGTTGCCCTCTTTGAGAGCACAGTTGTAAACAGGCTTTAGGTTTTAGCTATCTTGTGAGCTGGTAGTGTGCTATATGTAATACATGTGGCTGTACAACTGGTGCATGTACTATGGCGTTGGTTACATTT
Source organism: Chaetura pelagica (assembly GCF_000747805.2). Taxonomy (NCBI): domain Eukaryota; kingdom Metazoa; phylum Chordata; class Aves; order Apodiformes; family Apodidae; genus Chaetura; species Chaetura pelagica. Next base: position 1,311,537 of record NW_009952251.1, read on the forward strand.
CTATGCATCCGATGCCCAAGAAGGGATTTAGAGAAAAGTAAAGCTAGCAGCTTCCAGGCTGATACATACTGCTCACAATCAGATTTAGACTTCAGTGATAAAGCTTTTCCTTTGACTGAGATATGTAAGACTGAAGGAAAAGGATGAAAAATCAGGAGTGTTGGTTAGTGAGATGGTGACTGAAGTTTTTTTTCACCCCTTTGAACTGTGATGGGACAGAGGAACAAAACATTGTATAACTTGTCTAGGAGCTGCTCTGATTTCAGCATGCCAGATTTATAACAATTATATGCTGTCTTTTCTCTGTTCTCACAGCTGGGGATGGAGGAGGAAGATGTGATTGAAGTTTATCAGGAACAGACGGGGGGTCACTCAACAGTTTAGATCCTTCTGTTTGTTTTCTTCCCCCTTAATCCTTTTTTATTTTTAAATAATAGTTCTTTTGTAATGTGGTGTTCAACACTGAATTGAAACTGGCACCCCATCTCTGGGAGTTTATTTTCAAGCCTCTGGTATTTTGAATTCTCGTGCTCATTATACACTATTGTTTCTGTTTTCATTGTGCTGAACTTTTGTGACCCAGCTGCAACCCTGCTCCCCTCTTCCCTTCTGCCCCCCCACTTTAGAAATACACGTACACACATGCATTTGTATGTTCACTAGGTTCGTGCAATTTCAGGCACGAAGGCTGTAAGATCTGCCAGGTGGGCGAGTGTTCTTAATGACTTCCATATCTGCCCTGAAGTTTTGATGTGTGACTGTTTCACTCCTGGACTATAACTTTCAGTGCGAGATGAAGTTTTTCAGAGAACTAAACTGTGGAGAAATTGTGTATCCATAACTCAGAGCTATTTTGCTTAAATTGTGCTGATGGCCCAACAAAGAAGATTTACCAAGTCTGAAATGGAAAAGCTAGAACTGTTGTCATCTGTACTTTGCTCCAGAGATGGATTTGCTGAAGACATAAAATTGAAAACCCTAATTATTTTTAAGTCTTGCCAGAAGAGCCCAGAAGCATTTTAACTTCATATAGCAATTAGTACAGGCAAGTATTCATGCAAGAATGTTCACAGCACACAACTGGTGTTACTTTGACACTCTTGTTTGTACCTTTTGGCCTGGGACGTGGGTTTTGAATGGACATTGTCTGTACCAGCTTCATTTAAAATAAACAAGAAAAACAATTTTATAAAACAACTTGTATTTTCTTTTCAAATGTTTGAAAATTAGCAAAACTATAAAAACTTATAATTAGGGCATGCTTTTCTAGAAACTATACTTTGAAGCCAGAAAAAAAAGTGCTCTGTAAATATACCTAATTTTAAAACAAATTACTTTTTTCGACTTGCCACAGTAAAATCCTTGATTTGCTTGGTTTGCAGGTGACTATTTGAGACTACTAGCTATTTATTTTCTTGTTGGAGAATATTCACATACAGTTACATACATCTTCACTTCATGAACAAAAAGTAAACTAAAAATGCAACTTGAAAGGAAATATAAAGATGTTTTTAATGTCTACATTCCATAGGATCATAGTACCATTACATAATCTCCCGATGATGGATGACATGGAAGAATCATTATAGTTCATCTGGCATCATGAGGGTCCACTTCATGGGATAGCTAGTTGAAGTTTCTAAATGTTCAGTTTGAGAATGTGTTACTCTATAAAAGTTCAGATAGGAGGCTAGGGGCAGGGTGGTATGGAGAGAGTGTTTCTGCACTGTCCCTTTCTGCAGATAAATAGGATTTTTTTTCTGATTTGGTTTGCTAAATCAAGTTCACTTTGAATTCCAGCTTCTTTTAAAGACACACTAGTGCTGGCATACTTGGAAGAAATTGCAGATTTTGAATTACTAGTTTTTATGGCACTTGCTGTTAAAGCTAGAAATGCATTTTCTCTCAAGCTTGTGGGTTTTTGTCCTGTTTCTGATTTAGTAATGCTTTTGTACACATAGTTGCGCTAAGCAATTTTTTAAAGATTAAAAGTTTTGTTTACAAAATGTCAGAATATAGGGTTTTCTTCAATATTCTATGTAATTCATTTCTTAGGGGGCAAGAGGGATTGCTACTGTGATGTAGAACAACATGGCTTCTTTGCACTTATTTCTGATGGCTTTTTTAGAATACTAAATATATCTGCTTCACAACTCCAGAAATAAAACAGCCTTGTGATTATTATCAGATTATCTTTAAATTTGCATAATGCTCTTATTAGTAGACAAATTCCCATTATCCCTCCTCTGCAAGTTATGAACTGACGTGCAGGGGACAGCAGTTTACTCAGGTCACTGGAAGCTGAAAGTGGAACTAGGAACAGAATCCAGATCCTCTGGTTTTAATGCTAGTGCTCTAATTGCAACATCACTTTTCTTTGCTTCTTACTGTTCACTCTTCCAGATCTGTTATACATGCTCATTTATATCAGCTTTCTAGCTGAAGCACTGCATTTAGTTCTCTTGAGACTATGGAGGAGGGTTTCCTGCAGAATGCAGCTTCAGTAGGATGAAGCTCAAGGCGAAGATTTCTTTTTATTGTGTAACCTTGTCCTAAAATACATCTCTCTATAGAGTGGATACGGTATCAGTGGCAACCTGATCTGACCTCTTTCTCAGACTACTGTGAAGCCTCAGAGAGCTGAAGCCTCAGTGGAGCTGCTGGTCTAAAACAACATCTATACTAATAACTTGATAGAACAGTAATAATAGAAACTGTACTCTGCCTCAAAGATTAGTATTGAGAACTTCATGTAGAGTGATAAGATGGACATGCTGCACAGATGCAATAGTACCTTTTTAAGGAAGCTTATTCTTGGAAGTTGTGCATTGAAAAAAACCTGAAGTTTGAAGTCAAGGAGCAGACAGGCTTGAATTTCATTTCTCTGGAGGAATTAATACTATTCAGAGTTTCTTCCTGGAAAGATGGTCTGGAGTAGAATATTTAAACCACTCATAACTTTGAAGTACATGATTGGAGGTCAAGTTGGCCTTTGTATGTGGGAGAAAAAAATCTTTTTTCTTCTTGCAATTTTTCTTTGTTTGTTTACATGATTACCTGCATATTAGAAGAATTGAGTTCCACTGTTGATGGTGGGAGAATTAAAGCATCTTCACTGAATCAGTTATTCTTGCTTTATTTCTAATTGTGAAATTAATACATTTAATTATGATGGCATATAAAAGCTGTATTGATAAGTGCTTTACAAAATTATTAGTCTCAAAAGATTTTTTTAAGCTGATGTGTTTAAAGGATTTGTGTAGTCTCCTTAAGTATGAATATATGTCCATGATCATCAGTTGGACAAAAAGGTGGTTTTAAGTTAATTGTGTAAATGCTGGCATGATTTGAATGTCAGTTAGGATGTCAAATAATGCTAGAGCTTAAAGTCTGCCAGAAATTTTTACTAATCATATGTTGGTTTAGAAACACTATAATATATACTAGTTTTAAACTTTTCCTACTTGAAATTGAAATTACTTTAAATAATACAATGCTAAAATATTTGTGCTGACCTGTGTCTTTTGTATGTACTTCTGATTTATTGCTTTGCAGGTAAATTTTCTTAAATGGGAAGATCAGCTTCTGAGGCACCACAGAGAACTATAGGAGTTACGAAGTTGGAAGTAAACTGATTTTGTTTTGCTTTAAGACTTGATGCAGATTTAATGAAGTTCAATTTAGACTGCAAAAATTGGGTGTTATTTTCCACAGGAGACTCTAGAGGAACTGCAATATTAATTGAATCTATAAATGTTATACTTCCTTATGTTAGATAGTATTAGAGAAGCAGAAAATAAGATAAACCTGATTGATGAGAAGGAGTTCTTACCTTGCTATAGTTTCTCTATTGTCTTATTGTTGCTACTGAAATGTAGCCTTTTCTTAAACAGTAGCATGCTTATTGCAGTGTGTTGGTTTGGAAGATGCCTCCAAGAGTCAGCAATGAGGTTTTCAGACCTTTTGTAAACTCATAGTTCCATTTTCTTTATTAACACAGAATGGACCAAAGAATCTATATTCTGGCATCTCAACAGGTCTGTCTGGATTAATTTTTACTAGTTGATGGAATGTGACTTAATTGCTGTCAATAGGATGGATGCACAGACTACTGTTGCAGTCTGGGAAAATAATTTGTGAATGAGTTGCACCTATCTTGAACATTGTTCCTCTTTAGAATTGATTGGAACATTTAATTAGACTGGAACTGAAAGAGCTCATTACAATTATCTACTCCTGGTATCAAGCATTTATTTATTCTTTTGTATGATTTTCAGGCCTCATTTTTCAAGCGGCTGAAAGAAGAAACCTTCATGGACAAGGAACATCTTGAGTGTGTTCTAGTCTGGAAACTTCTATTAGTGGTGCTCATTGGAACTGCAGATGTTCAGATCTGCTCTTTGCCTGCGAACAGTGTTAAAGTGGATTGCAGACACAGGACAGAATTCCTGCTTGGGTTAGAAAGCTGGAGCTTTGACTTGAAACCTACACACTCAACTCGTTGCTGGTTCACTGGTAGTTTCTTTGACTTTGCCACAGTGCATTCTGAGGCACTGAGCCTGGACAGGAGATTGGACTTCCTTGAGGGGGGTGGCTTTGAGGAAGGTTTGGAATAGGTTGGAAGAAAATGTTGGCTTATGCTAATACAGTCTCATGGGCCAGAATGTTCTCCTGTCACAACAGTATGAATTGGGCAAGCAGGAGATGGTTATTCCTGCTTAGCTGTAGTTTTCATGTATCCTTTTATTTCTGCTACTCCTTTGTGCCTGACAAATTGATCTAGGTTTCCCTTAAGAAGGCCAATTATGCAATTCAGTGTTGTAGTATGTGATATACAGACTCCCTGTGTTATGAGGTGCTGGTAGGAATGAGTTCTGGAAGCACGTGATGGTGGGGTTTTCTCTGATGGACTGCGTAAAAGTAATAATAGTTAAGATAAACAGGGAAATCTAGTTGGGATTTTTTTCTGTAGCCTAAATAGATCTTAGAAACTCATAGAACATATACAGATAACATTTATGTGAATTGCTGATGGAATTTGGGATAACAGAAATCTGGTTAAACAGGAAAAGAACTGCATTGTGTCTTGGGAGTTCTAATTGAAGGCAGCTTAACTAACTCCTGAGGTGCTGATGCTTCTCTTTAGTGTTAACTGCACTGATGGTACTTCTGACTACAGAAGTAATTTTGTATAGTCTGGCACTAAGTGTAAAGATATTACTGAGAAGAAAAATAACTTCACTCTTAATGGCTACATACCTGATGAAAAGCTGGCTTTGTGTATTTGCTTCTTCTAGAGCTAGTCTAGCATCTTCCCCTTTCTTCATCTCGTCCTCAGCCTCATATCTTCTCCTAGTTTCTTCTTTTGTACTCCAGGTGGTGTTCTGCTGTCATCACCAGCTCCTTTTTATATGCATTTTTCTGCCTCTTAGGAACATGACCAACTAGTAGTTGCTCACATGCTTCCTATTTAGGAAATGTTTTTTAGCAATTAAAAATAAAAATAAAATTTTGTTAAAATACTGGCATTATGAGTATTTAATATTGTCGCAAATGTGAGTTTGTCATATATTGTAATTGGATTTTTAAAAATCTGTTTGGCATTTAGTTCAAGCCTTCCTCTGCAACTGTTTATCAGAAGTAGAATATATATATTTATACTATGTAGCTATTGGGACTCTGGCTTTCAGAGAAGATATATAATGAAAACAAGAAATTAACAGATGTAGCATGAAGTTCTTATTGCTAGCATCTTGCAGTTGCATTGTAGCTAGCATGTGGAGTTTCTCCAGGCTGCAGGGACTGTGGAGGAGGGGACTATTGTTACTGTACCTGTCTCATAGAGAAGGAACAGCTGAGGTACTGCAAGTTTGGGACTTTTGGAGTTGTAGGAATTCTATGCCAGAGTCAGGCTAAGTCTATGCCTTTACTGGAAATCATCCATTTGGTTGAATGATCTGCAGCTTTTCATCAGAGAAGACCGATAGGACAAGGGGTAATGGTTTTAAACGGGGAGAGGGGAGATTTAAGTTAGAAATTAGGAAGATACTCTTCACTATAAGGGTGGTGAGGAACTGGAATGGGTTACCCAGGGATGTTGTTGATGCCCCATCCCTGGAGGTTTTGAAGGCCAGGTTGGATGAGGTTTTGTGCAACCTGATCTAGTGGTGGGGTTCCCTGCTCCCGGCAGGGGGTTGGAACCTGGTGATCTTTAAGGTCCCTTCCAACCTTAATAATTCTATGATTTAAGTAAGCGTTAGTCTTTTTACAGACCACCTGCTTGTTGTTCCACTAGCTGTCTATTCTGGAACTGCAGAAGCTTTCTGTGATAATCCTGCTGCTGCCAAATGCATTCTTCCACTACTTCCTCTAATTGCAACTTCTCTGCTGCCGCCTCCTCCTGGAGTCTCCATTCTTCTAATATCTGTTTCTGTAAACGAAAATGTAAGTTATTAATTGCTATTGCAACTTTGGTTTTGCAAGACATTCTTGCCAGAAGAAGAGCATGTTCTAGCCCAAAGAGTTAAGCAGATTTCCAAAGCAAAGGGGAGAGAAATTAGAAATAGAGAGATGCTGGTTAGCGACACTTAATGTATGTCTGGCTGGTTCTGCAAGTTAGTATTAAAAAATTAATTACTGTCTACTTTTCTTCATACTGTCTGTAAGGGAACAAAAGCTTGCATTATAATTTTAACATGAGTGCTTTTGAGGAGGACATGAGAACCATAAGATACGAAGACACATACAAGGGATGGAGAAGAGCACAGGACAGCTAGGAAAGTTCAGAGAACAAGAGCTGGATGAAAAAAATGGTATGCAAATTTGTGGAACAAGAACATAAACCCAGAACAAGAACCCAGGCTATGCAATAAGCAAGGAGACAATGGAAAGCCATGGCTGAGATTTAGATGTAAACAGAATGGCAGTCAAAATAAGCTATTCTTGCAGGAGGATTCAAACTGTAAGCAAGGATTGTGAATGGAAGTCAAGGTGGTACATGAAGCAAAGGGAATATTCTCCTTATTTTGGGAACGGGAGGTTAAGGACAATCAAGCTAAAGGTCTGCTTCAGTGAGTGTTATTAGGATAATTTCCAAACTATCTTGGGGTTCTCAGTTCAGCAGTTTGATTTGAATGCCTACTTGCTTTCCCTGAAGTTAAGCAGGGCATGGCACTAATATCGAAAAATGCTTTATAATTCAGTTTTGTCCTTTATTTTCAGCCATCTGATTAAAACCTGCTACTTTTACAAATCTGGTTCTTGCGAATAGTTGTGACCAGGGGATACCCTCCACAGTGTTCAGCCATTTCTAGGTAGGCTGCAGTTCTGCAAAATCGTCCAAGGAGGCCGCTGTTTTCCCCAGTAAATGCCGTTCGTACTGAAAAAGTGTAACGGGAGCAAAGCAGTAAGATGGTGTCAGAATGTGTTTTTTGTAAGCAGAATATTTTTTAAAGTGAGCAGAAATGTGGCATTTATGTTACATCAGGGCTTGTTCCTGACACTGATGGGTTTGCTAGAGCTTTGCCTTAAGTATTTGCTTTATTTTGTTTTCCCTAAAGCTATGTCAGCAGAGGTAAAGTGTAGAAGTGCTCTTACTGCCTTTTTTTTGGTGTGTGTAGCACAAAATTATTGTATTATTAAGGAATAACCTACATTGTTATGAAATGCATTTGTAAGTATGTAGATGTAACCGTGTGGTGGGTTTTGGCTGGGGGAATGCTCAGTAAAGGTTTTGGTGCTTTATAGAAAGAAAGTGTGGAATATCTTCATGAACTCACTGTAAGCTAGGTACAGCTGGTTGAAAAACTGAATTTGTTTAATGACTGATTTTTCATTAATGAGTTGAAATAATGTCATTTTAGAATGGACTCTATTCAGAGCAATTACAAATGGATGAAAGTATTAAAAATTAAGTGAAATAAGTAGACATACACTCAAAACTAATGAAAACACTAGTATGCTGCTAAAAGATGGAACTTTATGTATGCACATGTTTCAGGTGAAAATGTCTGATGTTATCCTCTAGTTTGGAATTTGCTTGGGGGTACTGGATTAGTTGGCTGGCTACTTTATGCTCTTATGTGTTATTAGTCCTCCCTTAGAAAATGCTTTGTTATATATGTTTCTTCATGCTGGAACATTGATGTATTTGGATGTGTATGCCTGGCTGACAAAAAGCAAAGCAAAGTCTCTATAGTAGTTCTGTGTAATCATTCTGTTCAAATATTTCCTTATCAAATTAGAACTTGTTCACACTAACCACATCTCCTCTTGGCTCCTCTGTTCCATTTCCACATCTGCCTTTACTTCTTCCATTTCTTCTTGCTGCACTTTCCACTTCTGTTGGTTTTGCTTCTTCCTCTTCTCCATTTGTAGCTGCTGCCTTTCTGCCTTTTCTACTCTTACTTTTTCCAGTGCAGAATTTTCTTCTTGCCATTTTTCAGAAGGAATCTGAACCGGAATATAATAAATAATGTATGCAAAGTTTACATTCTGTGAATGATTATTTATCTATTATTAATTGAGATTTAAAATTATTTTAAAAGTTACATTTTATATGCTTAAGTAGATATGACTTATGTGAGACTTTCCCTGTTACTGTGACCAACAGTGGTTTTTTCTCTATGTGGTAAATATTTTACTATTTTCTTCCTGTAGTTACTCTCCTTTGTGATATCTGATGACTCTTAGGTTAATTTCCAAGTATTTAGTATCCCAATAAGTTGCTACTTAAGCTATATTCTCTGAACCTCTGGAAACTTCATATTTTCTCCTGGATTTTTTCTACATGTTTTGAAGTTGTGATACATGAGGGAGCAGGCATGGAGGTTTCAGGTAGTGCTGAAGAAGAGCATGCTCTAAGGAAACAGGTAATGTCTAAAAAAGCTTAAAAGTCAGGTAGCTGACCTATCAAATAGAGGATCACTACTGTGAAATGGGAAGGCTACTGTCAGTATTTCCCCCATTCTAAACTATTTTCAGGAGCTGCAGGGATTTAAGATGACTCCTTACCGAAGGGCTGTAAAGAATTACATGTGAACAGGAGCCTGCCTGGCAGGGAGTTATGTATCTGAAGCTCCAGTTGGTAGGAAGGACAGCTTGGGACCTGCCTGGCTGGAGAAAGAGGTTGACTGGGTTAGGTGAGGAACCAGCACCGTTCTTGCCCTTGGGGAAGACCTGAAGGAGGGGGCTTGTGTGTTGCTGTGGGGCCTGGCTTGGGCTCATCCACTGCTCCTGTCACACTCAGCCAGGCTCTGAGGTACTGGCTGCTCGGGCCTGCCGTGACATGGCAGAGGGGGCTGCTCCTTGCCTTCCCCTCCTCAGGTTAACCTGCCAGAAAGCTTTTAAGAGTGATGGCTTCATCCCACCCCTGTGTGCATCATGCTCAGGCAAACAAGCAAAACAAAGCAAAGCCTGTTGCTAATGAGAATAACCTAGTGTGGCAGTGACCTGAGCTTGGCTATGCTTGTGCTTGGGATGAAAAACGACCCAGGCCTGCTGACGAGCAGTGTGTGGTAAGGGGCAGCCCGAGGGGCCGGGTCTTGTGTGGAGAGGTGCTGCCCTGCCGGGCTGCGGGGCTGCTGGGGTGAGAAGCCGGAGATAGGAGCCTCCTGCGCCGTGCACTGGGAGAGAGCCGCTCCCGCTGCCCCTCCCAGGCGCCGGGCGT
>NW_009952251.1:1321339-1382809 GCF_000747805.2 Chaetura pelagica
CCACTGCGCCCACCAGTTGCTGGCTGGGGTGGCTGCTGGGGGCAGGCGGCCCAAGCCAGGGGGAGGCCGTTGCTGTCTGTGAGGGGCTGGTTGTCAGGGTGGGCTTTGTGCTCCCTGTAATGTTTTTGTGGTGAAGAAAAGTGAGAGAAAAAATAATAAACAGGATAAAAATGTTGTGTTTTCATCTGAATCTCATCTGAGGTCAGGTAGTTTGCTCTATGATAGAAGTTGGTGACTTTAATATTAAACTTATTCTTGGTCTTTCTGCCTCTGTTCTGTTTCCTGCCCCTCCCAAGCTAATCAGATATGCCAAGAATCTTGTTTTGAATCTTCATTGTTCTGGTAAAAAAGGTGCAACAAAAGCATCAGAAGGACTGCAGTGACCCTCTATACAGAAAAACTGGGGAAAAAATCAAAGTCTTTAATGCATACAGCTATTAACCTGCAATAAAGTAGCTTGTCCTAATAAAAATTAAAAGGTACTGCTGTTCTTTGACTAGTCACCAAAAGGGTGGTGACTGTCTAGATTAAATGCTCACACTTAATTGAGTTTCTTCTGTGGACAAATGGTAGAAGGCCATGATATCAGGCAGAGAGGAGCTGCAGTCTGAGAGAGGAGTTGTGTGCTTTGTGCTGCCTTGGGCTTGCTGGTTAAGCTTGTACTTTCTCCATCTCTTAAGCCTGCTGCCTGCAGTGTAAGGTCCAATAAAATCCAGCTTTCTGTTTCAAGGTACCACCCTAATGCAAACAGGCATGCCTAAGTAACCTCAAGCTATATGTATTTTAAGTGCATTCTGAAGTAGACATCCTTGGGGATTTTCTGCTTTACAGGCACAATCTAGGGAGAAAAAAAAATCTAGCTACCATGTCTTCTTGTTAATACAATTTGTAATCCTTGACTTTTGATACAAAATAAAAGGAAAAAAAACCCCTTACACTTTATGTGTAATTAAAGTTTTTCTCTAAGTGATGCTTGATACGTGTTTGAGGTTTAATAGTAATTAAATTAGTTTTAATTACAGGTTATTATTACCACTCACAAAAACTGCACTATAATCCCTGGCCTTTGATCTTGTAAGTAACTGCTAAGTGAAAGGACAAAAATAAAGTTGGCTGGACCCTCGCTTTCACTTTGTTTTGAGGAAATGGACTATAAAGTGCTAATTCTTTGTAATACCCTTGCTTTATCTCCCACTAGAAAGATGTGTACCATGGGGTTGAGTAAGATGCTAGATGTTCATTAACTTTACCCATACTAAATACTTGTGTGGTGTTGCCAGTCTTAATCACTCTTTTTGCATATTGGATGCTGTGTCCACCTCTGTCAACTTCCATCTGATGCTCTTTGACTTTAGTCTGCAGCTCCCACATCCTAGGAAAAAAATACTAAAGTGTATGTGCTTATGATATACAGTGATATGGGGTATTGATTCATCTGGCAATCGGCAAATGTCAAAACTGTACTAATTTGGCTACCTCACAAGTTACTGATAAGAGAATATGAATATATCTTCAGGATTTGCACACTAGGACTTCACTGCAACTCCTGCAGTCCATTATTGTATGAACACTTCAAATGCAGTATATTCCTGTGTTACCTGGTCTAAAAGTTCTGCTTGAAAATCTGTTTGAGAGACGACAACATCTTCAAGTTGTGTACTGATAGTGAATAGCTGAGGAGTTAAACAATTTTCCTCTATAAATTACAGTTTAGTATTTATGCTAAAAGCTAAACCATTGTCTATTGACTGTTTAAGGAATTGTTGTTCACTCTGTGTGGGTTGTTGGGTTTTGGTTTTAGCTGTTACCTGCTGTTGATATATAACTGCTCCTACAGTTCTTTCTGATACAGGATTGTCTGTTTAGTGTGCACTGGGACCCTCCTGCTTCACTTTAGCTTAAGATCAGTTATTGGATCAGTGAGGGAAAAACAGATGGGATCACAGAACATACTTGGAGCCAGGACTCTGCTACTTACTCCAGCTGTGTTTTTTTCAGTGCTGCTGGCCTGTGGAGGGATTATAAGGAAGAATGGTTTTCTGTCACTAATCATTAGTGTCTGTATGTAGATGAGTAATTTTTTATGTATATTATGTCACTTATTAGTTGGTTATATTCAGTTTCATCTGCAAATGAATGATTGTTTTGCCACCTTAACTTTAACCTGATGGTACGAAGCAGACAGCCTGTACCACAAGACAGTACTTACTGTGCTGCATTTGGTGTTGGAGCTGTGATTGAAATCAGTCTATAACATAAATATATAGTCGACATTCCAGGAGAAGGGGCAGGAAATTTTACTGCCACAGGACTTAGCATACCAAAGCTGTTGCCAGCTGCTCTCTGTTCCTTGGGAAATCTTGTCACTGCTTTTCAGAGTAACTAGTTCTTACTCCAGTCTCCTTCTGCATTGCCTGATGACTAGGACATCTCAAAACTCTCGATCCAGATTCAGACTCTATGTCCTGTTTTTAAAAATTGGGAAGTGGGAGAGAGCAATAATAAATTAACCATCAAAACTTAGACTTTATTTCAGTTTTAAATAAAAAAGCTTGGGAATGTGGAGAAAAATCTTGATTTGTTTTTCTCCTGCCTTAACCTCTCACCATGTATTGCACATCTGTAAGCCCTGAAACTCTTCAGGATAATTTGTCAGTACTATATAATTAATAACTCATGTAATTCTAATGGCCTTAGCAGGTAGCTGCTACTCTCCTTGGAGATCCCTTGTCTCCTCATTACTGAGGAAAGCCAGTCCCATTCTCTCATGCTGCAATGAAGATCCAAAGCCTCATTTGCAGATGCCTTGCATATTTAATAATGGTGAATATTTTAATAATTAGTTTCATTTCTTTAATGCTTATCACCCAAAGATCTTCACATATTTTAGAAACTCATGGTTTGATTTTTTTTTTATTTCAGGAGTGATGTGAATCCATAGCTTCCAGTGACTTTAGGAGCAGTTGTAAGTGCTCATTTTCTCTGAAGATCAAGATACAAATAATGAATTTTCACATTTTAATAAGTCTTTATTAATTTTCTGTGAAATCCTGTTTGAAAGGTATTTCTTGAATATGACTCTAAGAGGTGCATTTTTAAATCAGTAGTGTGATTAAAAGAAAAATGAGAGGTTTTATTTTGCTACTTAGGGTAAATTGGTCTATAGCAGGCAGTTGATTCTGAAAGGTGTGACCTGAATGTAAGGATTTTTTATAAAAGTTATCACTGTCATGGTATATTGCTGCTTTTGCTGGAATATCAGAGTAGTTGAAAAAAAATGTTCATTCTGAGCATGGAATTTAATAACTTACATTTAACTTAACACAAGTTCTGTGTAAAACATCTCATTTTACTCACTAGCGTAAGTAAGAGAGAAGGCAAAAAAATAATTGTCTTTAATACTAGTTGGTTGTTTTATTTTTATTTTTATTTTGGTTTAAAAACTGAATCTGGTTTGAGGTCATTTGGTATAAATTCTGCTACAGATCCTCTCATGGGGCACCTACTGTAAATAAATGCTGAGAGATTTGTCCAGGCCTATATGCTTTTCCATGGTGCCACCATGCAGCTTGTTTCTGGTATACCCTTTCTGTACAACTTGTTAGATTTCTTCTAGAGTCAGTCTAGACTGGAGTGTATGGTTATGCTTAACTTGATCTAATTGATTTACACCTGAGCACTAAACTTCAAAGCCTTTTATTTTTTTTCTTAGTCCTTTAGTCTTTAAGAGGTCTCATCAAAGTGTGCTAAAAGCGCTTAGATGCTGTAGCAGTCAAATATTTTTGTCACAGAATCTTAGGGGTTGGAAGGGACCTCAAAAGATCATCTAGTCCAACGCCCCTGCCAGAGCAGGATCACCTAGAGGCCATCACACAGGAATGTGTTGAGGTGGGTTATGAATGTCTCCAGCGAAGGAGACTCCACAACCTCTCTGGGCAGCCTGTTCTGAGGACTCCAGGAGACCACATGTCTCAGAGTGTATAAATATGAGGCAATTACTCTCCATTCTCACTATGATGCCTTAGAGGTATCTATTGTTGGGGTATGATTGTGGAGAAATTCCACTCTGATGGTTAGACAGTGTGATAGACAATAATGTAGTTAAGATGTCTGACTAAATACAAAGGAAATGGAAAAGTAGTTTTACTCTTCTTTTCCAAAAGAAAAGTTAAAATATAAATACCTGCTGTTTCTGTTTAAACTTAGGCCTCTCTACTAACATTTACTGTATGGTCAAACCAGGTTTCCATTTCTATAAAACTGCTTTCAGGTTTTCTGTCCAACTTGCCTGGATCTGTAAAAGTAAATATCAGGTTTTGGTCAGGTTAGGCCAGGCTCAGATTTGTGCAGCGTAGTTTTCCTCTCTGAACATCTGTGCTGCAGCTGTGGTTCAGTGCTATTGGTCTCAATAAGTAGCCAAACCATAGGATAAGAGAAGACGTTTAGTTGTAAATTTGATGGTGGAAGAAAAAATGTTTCATTCCCTCACCTCAAGAGAAATTCAGGATGTGGTGTTGCAGTTTGTGGCTCACAGAACGGAGTTCTGATAGTCCAATGAAATGTGTTTTCTCAATATATAGGATGGTAAAAATAATGATTTAATAAGTCAGTAGGACTTAAGAGCTGGTGGTTGCATGCTGAAATTAGGAATTGTGGGACAAAGTGGAAAAAAAACCCAACAACTGTCCAAGCTGTAGGGTTAAAAATCTTCTAGAGGCAAAAGTGACAACTGTACTGCTTAAGGGGCGATGGGGAACCTCTCCCTTTTAGGGTGCTTTTATTTCTAAAACTGAAAGCTTGAGGTTTGTATGTGCCTCCAAACCTTGAGCCAGTGTTGAACCTTCAAATTACAAGACAGGTAAAATATCTCCTAAAACCTTGTGTCAGGCAGCAGTAGTAAAGAGATTGCTTTTTAAATAAAAAATAAAAGTTTGCTGGTGACTTATGAGCTAGAATGAAGCTGTTAGATCAACACGATGGTGCTGTCAATTATCAGACCTCACCTGTTAGGTAGACTAATAATAAAAAAGGCAAGGATATGTGTAAATGGTGGTCTTATATGACAAAGTCCCAGGAGACAGTTTTCTTGCTAGCATCCCCAAAGTGCAAGAGATTAAACTATAGAAGTAAGCCATTCTATAAGATTTTTTCCAATGTATATTTAAGAGTAGTAGTTGGGAAACACCTACTAAAAGAACAAACCTCAGGCCCAAAGAGAAAGGAGCTGTTTTCCCCAGAAAAGCAAGCCATTCTGTTGTGGGTATTCAGGGAATTTCTTTGCAGAGCTGACATGTGGTATAGAATATTAAGGCACCAGTAGAGAGAGCCATTGTTTCAAGGATGGGTAAAAAGGCATATAGATGGTATGATATGCTGTTGGGTGCAACACTGAAGTGTTACTGTAAAGCTCACATTTTTTTAAGCAGATAAAAACTCTTGTGGAGAAGAATCTCCTAAAACTCACCTAACAGTTAAATGTTTATGCTGCTGATATTTAATGTTTCCAGTGGTTTGCCTAGGATATGTGCAGAGCTTGTCTTGTTAAGGTCTTTTAAAGCGGGGCTGATCTCAACTGCCATGGGATGTTGGTTAGGAAAGGACTGAGGGAGATGTGAATTCCAACTAAATATTTAGCTGAGTCTTGGAACTTATATCAGCTGTGGTAGGGGTCAAATTCAATTTAACAGCAGGAAACATTCTTCCTGAAGTCATCAGTCAGTGTTGGGACTGCCAAAACTGTCAGCATTGTTGAAAATGGTGCATCAGTGTTAGGGAGTTGCTGTTGTCCTGTTCTGAGCTTGTCTCTGAGAGTGCACACCAGTCTTATTTTGACTGTAAGGCTGATCTTGGAAGGCCCAGAAGGAATGCAGCCTTCCCAGCTGTTCTGTTACCCATGACCATTTGCAAAGCTGAAATGAGACTATTTACTTTTGTTGGAGCATGTGTAGTTCCTTGGCAGCTTCTTGGCCCGTAAGTAAACCCTGTAGGACTCTAGAGCTTGAACAAATGGCAACAGAAGACTTGACTGAAGCTAGAAGTTCTCACCTTGCTGCATGCTGGAAACTTAATGAATTCTTGATGTTACATGACCTTAATTGGCAGAGGATCTCTTACCTTGCCAAACCTTTCTGGTGTGGGGGTAATGAAATTTGAAACCAGACAAGTTTTGCGTGGTTCTGAATTTCATCACATCTCGTACTTCTAATTTCTTGCCTGCGGGAGAAAAACTCCATTATCTTTCTGTCTCCAGAAAGGAGGCAACGCCTACATAGTTCCCCCATGCTGGCTGATTATATTGACATAATCATAATTATCGAAGGAGTCAAGATATCAGCTTTTATGTGATACTGGCATGTAACCCTGTGCAACCCAAGGCCAGCTCTGATGAGAAAGCAAGAAGGAAGAAGTGATGGCAACATGAAAAATAGAGTTTTGCGGACATATCTTGCAATTGTCGCTACAAGTTGAAGTGCAGATGGGAGAGCAAGGAAACTACCTTTTGACAAGTAGTCTTCCTTCCTTCTTTAGGATAATACTGACTTCAGGAGATCTGCTTCAGGTGTCCTGAATCAGCAGTATATACTAAAAAATGCCAAACTTATATAATGCAGGCTATGTAATAAAAATACCAAAATTTGTGTAAGTCCTTAAATATTAATATTTTTTCCAATGATAACCACAACACAAAAAAGGAAAAGTCCTGAGATTACTTTTTTGATTTCTGTTTGATCCTTCAGAAGCTCTTAAGCCTTTTTTTTTATTCTCACTACATTTTTGCAGGCTTATTTATTATTATTTCATATGGTAATATGTTTAAATTACTTGATACCACAGAGCTGACCAGCTATAAAAAGAACCAGAAACACAATCAAAGCATGTGTACTTGCTACTCTGACTGTTTAGTTCTTAGTGGTCTTTGTCACTTTATTTTGCTTGCCTTGCTACCGTTTTCTCCCTCACCAGAAAAGTGCAGTTACAAAGGTCTTTTTTGGACCATAAAGCTATCAATTAGTAGCATGTACTGCCAGGTCCACCAGCCCATGCAGCTGCTGCTGTGGTCTTATGCTATTGTTCACTGTGTATTCACATTGTACAGAGTAGATTGTGGTAATGCTAGGCATGACTTAATACCAACCCTAAATTTGCTTTAAGGTAGTAGGGGTGTATATACTACAGATTTAACTAAACTCTTCCTCTTTCTCCTCTCTGGCAGCTGCACTAATATCAGGAGTGTTAGTACTGAGGAAGTTGCCAGTGCTCAGCTGACATAAGCCTGCTTGGGAGGGAAAAAGATTCTGAAGTTGTATTGCACTGTTTCTGCAACAGTGAATGATAGTGGGAAGCAGCCATAGAATTACAATAATGGAAGACTTCTCTCAAGTTATCTCAGAGCAGCGGGTTTCTAAAGTATCCTATAAAACCCAGTATGACCTACAATGAAAACTGTTTATTTACATCACTGGAGTCCTACAATATTTTTGGTTTGTTGGAATGCATCTTTCTTACCTCTTTTTCAGTCCTTTAAATGCTTTTCACTTCTGACCTTAATGATCTGAGATATCAAACCTTCAGCAACTTCAGCTCCTTACCATAGTGTCTGTGCTGCAGGAAGTAATACTTTGCCTTGAAAAGATCTAGGGACCTTTTGGAAGGTTGTTGTAAGGAGAAGAAAAGAAACTAGCGTAAAAATGAGCTCTGTGGAAACAGCTCTAGAGGGAGTTTTCAGAGCTGGGATGTACAGTTGTTATGGGCTTACTAACAAGAAATTCTGTATGTGTGGAGTTCAGAAAAGAGAAATCAACTCTGAAACCCATGCTGTGTGAAAAGGTGTGCTTTAGGAACTTCCCTGGTGTGAGCAATGGATAACTGGGAGAGTTAGGTTTAGCTAACAAATGCTGACGAATAACAGATAAGAGAATGAAACTCCCTCACTAATGCACTGCACTGTTTTCTTTAGTGTTAAAAACAGCAGGAGAGAACTGGAATTGCTCGGTGTTAGCAGTTCTGGCCTGATACACACATTAAGGTTTTGTACATGTAAAGTATAAAAGGGAACATGTGGTGCTTTTCCATCAGTTTCCTTTTTTGAATTTTGCACTAATCTGTTCCTTCCCTCTTCTCTTGGATTTCCATATGCCTGAAACCAGCCCTAAGTTACTGAATGCTGCCTCAGTGCCAGTATGGCTTTCTGTGCACAATTTGGGGTGATCTGTAGAGACCGACCCTGCAGTGAGCAAACATTGGCAGCTGGCCAGCAAGGATGCTGCTTTACGCTTATCTTCACTTAAATTAATTATGTGACGAGGCTGGTGGGAATTTGTGTGACATGAAGGTCACTGTTGCATAACTTTAACCATCTGAGCTGTTATGTTTGGTGCTGAGCTTTTCTTGGAATAGTAAGCACAGCAGTAACAGTTGCTTGAGAGAGAATGCTTGGAAGTTCTGAAAAACAGGGAACTGATGCTTTGTGAAAGGATACCTGGCAAGAACAAAGGCAGGTGAACTCACTGAGGATTCTAGTCAGAAGCACCAAAATGAAGTGGGGCATAGGGGAGAGTATCTGAAGAGTTAATAAAGCTTTTATTGTAATGTAGTTCTAAGCAAGAGGTGGCTTTCTGGTTTGATTGATTGTTAATGTTGCATGACAGACCCTTGATACTTAAGACTCAGTTAAAGGTGCTGTCTGTGCCTTGCTCCTATTGGGGAATTAATGTCTGTGTGACTCCTAAACCCAACAATAAAGCTGTTGTAAGATGCTAGTCCAGGAAAATGTGCAAAGTATGATATGTTGACTAGCTTTATAGACTGTTTTATAACAGCAGGAGGACAAAAATTTGATTTGGGGTGACTGATCTATTCAGAAAAGTCAAGATACCTCTAGCTCTTTAAAAAAAAAAAGATTTTCTGCTTTTGAGGTGCACGTGTAATTTCTCAAATTGCTGTCTGAAAAAATTATGGGGAAAAATAGGAGGGGTAAACTTGCTCTGATTCAAGTCTTGGGGAGCTAAATTGAGCATTAAAATAGATTAGTACCATCAGTCTCCTTAGATGTGAACATTGCTAGACTTTATGAGAAAGTACTGAAGCAGAATGACAGTTTCTTATTAACTCAACAAAACTTGTCTAGGTATTTCCATGCTGCTTTCTCTTGCTCATTAATGACTTGCACTATAAAAAGATCAACCCAAACACTCTAAGCCCTTAGGAAGACCATTTTATATGGTCCATCAGATGTTAAATGGTCTGCTAGCAGCAACAAAATAACCATGTGAGTCGCTGATCAGCATTTTTGTTGTCTTGTGCCTAGACAAAAAAGTATAATTGATTAAATTGTCTACTGCAAGATAACTGCAGGTGACACACGAAGCCCAAGACACTGGTGTCTGCACTTCATTCCAACCTAATCAAAGTTGACTTCAAAGTAATGGAGACACAGCTGTAAGTAGCTGAAAAAGAAGATAAAGCTGTCAAACTTTCCATGAACACCACTACAAGTGAGTGAACTTTCTAGAAGGAAAATGTTTTTCATTGACCTGTCATTCTAAAAAAGCAAAGTATAGTGGAAAGGAAGTTAAAGTAGCATGGATGTAAGTGATTGTTTCCTTCATGTGCTGGCTGGGTATCGAGGGGGGAAACAGGTTCTTGTGTTGGAATCTGAGAATCTTCTTGCAGGTAGAACTTACAAGTAAATGCTGCCCAGGTCTGTTCTGTTACCTGAGGGCTCACCTCTGCAGTCACTTCCTTGCAGCTCCACAGAATTGCTAACAATTGCTAGTAGTGCCTCGCTATGAGTAGCAAGGCCACCTGAAACAGGACTGCTCGCTGTGATTGAGAATTGATAAATTGGGTTGTGAATTCATGGCAGTGAGTCAACTTCAGCTCTAGTGGTGTTGTATTGAGTTCAGTGGACTCTACTTAAGCCTCATCTGTCAGTATGGGAGTTCACTGGTGGTTATGGGGAGCAGTTCAAAATAACCTGAGGATCAGCTATGTGAACTCAGTGCAGTGGAGCCTTCAATGCACTATTTTCTGCTTTGTAGGTCTGTTACGCTTTTAAAGCTTGGGAATTGAGAACTGAGAGCTTTGTTAATGATTTTCAAACTTCTTAGTAGTTCTCAGCTCCATCCATCCCAAACAAATCTGAATGTGGAACAGTTTTGAAAATAAAATGAAATTTTTATTTTTATTTTTTGGTTTGCATTTATTGGACTTGGAAACTGGTAGATAAAAGGGGAATTACCTGATTAGGCATCAGTGCAAGTCTGTTGAGTCAAGCAGTAACAAGGTTCTTATATGAAATAAAAATAAATGCCTGCACAGTCCTCTTTGGACTGAGACTAGTGATTTGGTTTGGTATGAAATCCCTATCTTCTAACCTTGAAAGTCTGCAGCTGTAAAATAAATTATATTTAATGATAAACTAAGACTTGATTTCAATGGAAGCATTGTCTGAGTAGGGACATCAGAACTTGGTTCCAGAGCACCAATAAAAAAATATAAAATAGCCTATTTATTTATTGGGCACTCAGACTTGAAGACTCCCAGGTGCCTATTAGTCTAAGGGCTTGTCTGTACAGGAAAGTTAGTGTGCAATATGTTGGAATATGAATTTACAGTGCACCGGCTCCTCTGCGCTCCCCCTCTGTTTGGGTATTTTTAGCACACAGTAACGGTGCTTTTCTCTGTGGCAGTTCATTCAGCTTTGAAAATAAGGTAAATCATATTCTGTTTAATGCCTGTGCGGTGAGTGAATGCCGAATAGCCAGTGCACTCTAAACTTATACCCAGAGTCCCTCTTCTCAGGTACTGCTTAGGGTGAAGCTTAGTAGAATTCTGCCTTTGTCCACAAAATATGATTCTGCTTCCTTTTTTAGAAGGGAGGAAAATCATAGAATCATAAGGGTTGGAAGTGACCTCTGAAGACCATCACGTTCAACCCCCCTGCTGCAGCAATAGTATGTTTTCAAAAGTTCCTGTATTTCAGTTCTCAATACGGCTTTGGGTATGTAGGGGTTTAGATCAGGGAGTTTCAGTATAATTGTTTTAAGAGTTATTTTCATTAATACTTCACAGCTGGCAATAAAATACTATGTACTTGAGCCTGGCCAACAGGTTTGTATGGCTTTTCAGTGAATTGGATTGAGGTTTACCAGCCTTCCCTTTTTTCACTTGGTTAGTTTTAAGCTCAAATCCATTCAAGCAATAGCATTTGCTGGCATATATGGAAGAAGAGATACAGCATCAGAGTGAGAACATAGAGTAAGGGAGGGAAGGCACGAAGGTATTGCTGTGTGGTTTTGTTAGGGTTTTTTGTGTCAGTGCTGATGTTTGCCATGTTTTGAAACTGAATTGAAAATGTAAGGTACCTGGACAACCTTGTTTGCTCAGAATTCTTGTAATAAAAATTTGGCCAAAGAAATCTGACTGTTGGAGAAGCTTTGAGAGATTGGTGGTTGTTTTTTTCTTTTAACCTGGAAAGAAAAGCACTGCCGTGACTCTCAAGATCATAGCTCATGGGGTCCAGGGAAAGGGAACAGAAATCAAAAGTCTTGCTAATTCAGTCTAACTTAATCTATTCACTTTACAAAGAAAATTCCTTTACCTTTACTGCTCTGAAAATGTACTAGCATGCATATAAATTATAGGAACTGATGGTGAGTATTGCACCTTTCATAGAATTGATGTTACCTTGCTGTTCTGCTTCAAGGTATCCATGGTATGTCATAGGAATGCAGGAGAGGACTGAAGTCCAACTTAGTCTGCTTATCCTGCATTAATCTGAAGCTTTCAGACAATCCAGACTTTCTGGCTCTCTGAATTCAGCAACAGTGCCCCTGTTTTCTGGAGGAAAAATTAGAGAAATTAGCTATAGGTCCATGCACCCAGCAAATGGTGCCACAGGAATAAGACTAAATTTAGTAACTTTTAACTAACTCATTTCCTGAGAATGACCTACTTTGTCTGGTTCTGTTCTTCTATGTGGTAAAAAGAAACGCAAACACATGCTGAAGTGAGTTACTGTAGTTTTCACAACTCTTGTTAGGCAAGTGAGAATTATCCTATCCAGTTGGGGAACTAAAGCAGGCTGAAAGAAGCATTGTTTCTCTGTTATATGTGTGTGCAGAGATGATGTAGCAACTGGATGGGAAGGCTGGGATGCTCATGGGGGACCACACCTGGACTACACGCACACTATCCATTGCAGAGCCTCGTTGTGTGGGAATTCCTCCTTAATCCCATTACCATGAGACTGGAGGAAACAAAAGGTGACTGGATATCAACCACAGTGAGTTGTCTTCATGGGATTACTGTAGTGAACCAGTCAGCAGTAGTTATTGCTTGGGACTGGATTGTGTGATGTTTGTAAACACAACTCTACAGCTAGAGCAGATCAGAAAAACACATGTTCTTTATTTCAGTCATGCTGGGAGAGGGCTCTCATCCAAGTAAAATTTTGCCTTGGCCAGCTGAGCAAGACAAGCACAGAGCTTGTCCCTGCATGGGGTGTTTGTGAAGCCATGCTATGCATTGACGTGATCATGAAATATTTGAGCTCATGATCTGTGTTGTAACTGTGGTGAGGATAAGACAGAAGTGTCTGTGCTTCACACAAGCACAGTGTATCTACATTAAAAGTGTTGGTGGGGTAACCCTTTCTTCTCCTCCAAGGAATTGACCCTCCACTGAACTTTTGGTTGTGGGAGGCAAAAGTATTTGACCTTAAATGACTTACACAAAGACCAAGAGGGAGACTGTCAGGCTGGGTCTTACAGGCAGCCTGGCTCCTGATCCTCTTCTTAAGTTACTAGACCATATGTCTCTCTCCATTCAAGCTGAATGAATTCTCAGACTATGCTACATTTCCTCCCTTGAATAATTATCTTTAATGAAAAGGAAAATGAGAAAGCAAGGTAATGACAGATAGTACAGAGAAAACATTGGAAAGTGAAGAAAGAAATGTCTGGGAGTAATAGCAATGCTGATATTCCCATGTTAATGATTCAAGAGCTTTCTGACTGCCATAGAAGCAAAAATGATAGTTGCTGCAGTCTACAGAGATTTGTGTAATGTGGGGGAAATTTCAAAATTTGACAGTAAAGGCCCCACACTTGTTCTCAAAAGATACTTCTAGCTCCCTCCTGCAAGGTGTGCGGTGGTCTTGGAGATGCAAAAGGCCCCTTTGCAGGTTTAAGCCTGTAGTTAATTAATCTGAAAACCTAACTATCTGCACTGACTGGTTAAGAGAACTTAATAAATTACTGAGACACTGATCTCAAAGAAAATGAGCAAAACTCCCAATTATATAACCAGATTTATCTGTGCCAGGATTGCATGAATGTGCCTTTAGTATCTCCTTTAGCTCCATGTCTGTTGTTCTTTTCATCCAAGTGCAAATACCAGGGATTCTAGTGGCTCTTAAATCACTTTTCCCTTCAGACTGTGTTTTGTTGTAAACACATTCAGCTTTCCTGTTCCTGCTTCTGTTTTGAGGTCAGTTGCCTGTGACAGATACTATGTTCTATCTGGAATGTGCAGCTAACCACTTCTGATTTTAGAGAACACGGTTTTAATTAGCTCTCTTCCTCTTTGCTGATTGCTGAACAGAACTGGCCTCAGGTGGAATTTTTTAATTGTGCTATTGCTGTCTGTTACACAAGCTGGAATTCTGTTTCATAGCATAAATCTGAGACAAAAAAGGCTTTTTGTAGCGGAATTCACAGGACTAGTCAAAACTTATTTGAAGTCACGTGAACAGTTGTTTTTCATGTCTGTAGTAATAGGCACAGAAAGTCAGGGAGATGCTGCCCCTTCTCTCTAGGTTTGATTTCACTATTTATTATTTACAAATTTTTTTGCTGGTGTGTTTGCATGTGTCTGTGCAGTCGTTGTGCTGGAGCTGCCTACTTCTGCTACTAATTTTCTGACTTGTACAGGGGGAGCCACAGGCTTTTTCTTCCTTTTTTCACTGCATCAGAACCCATGTTTGATTGACCTTTGACTAAGTGATGGAATTTGCTGCTTTGTTAGTAGATTACTTTTTTAAACCAGTTTGCAGCTGTGTGACAAAGCAGATGGACTCATGGAGAAGTTAAGCAAATGCCATGTCTGGTAGAAGGGAAGCAGGAGGATTATTTGGGAGACTGGGGGAAGGTGGCAGTGTGTGATACCTGTTTTGGTTAGCAAAGGGATAAGTTCCTTCCTTTTTGGGCCAGGGGCAAACTGCTAGGGCACAGAGGAATAATTTTTACCCTAGAAGTAAAGCAAGGAGCGTGACTGAAAATAATGCTGGGCCATAAGGCAGCAGTGACTGGAAGACCTGGCTGCTGATTTCCTGTACTGTGGCAGGCTTGGGAAAACACTGGTCTCTTGGTCAGTGCAGGAGTAAGCAACTCTCTGCAACCTCATGGGCACTTTTCTGTGTATAGCATATTAGTGGTGTCTTTTTGGGGGGTTGTTTGGGTTTTTGGGGAGTGTTTTTTTTGTTTATTTAGGGTTGGTTTGTTTTTCTAACCTAAGGCTTTGCTTTAAGCTATTTAAATACACTTTGGAAAAAGCTATCTCTAGTTTGAATATACTAGCTTCTTATCTATACAACCCCCAGAATCTTGTGTCTCCAAAGCAGTGATTTCTAAGATTTGGGTGGGTTCCTGTGAAGATAAATCACATCAGAGGCATGACCTCTATCCTTGGTGCTATTTAAATAGCTTAAATATCTATTGACTTTATGCCTTGTGACTTCAGTTGCTGAAAAGCAACCACTAAAGAAAGGAAGAGTTGACCTGCAATATCAGATTGGTGATCTTGTAATTTATAAAGCTCTGCAAATACAGATGGCATTTTTGCAACAAATTTACCCCCCAGTGCTCCTGTATTGTGGCTGGATACTTTTGAGAAGGAATCTATGCATCCATGTGGAACCTACCAAAAGAAAAGACACAAATGTTTGTTGCAAATGCTGAAGTTGTTCAGGGAAAGACAAAGATAGAAGCAAAACAACTGAGAACCTTCTTTGCCTGCAAATAAGTGTTCTCTAGAGTTAAGAACATTCTTTAAATAATTTGCTTATGTAATTCTTCAGCTTTGTGGGGATTTTCTATTGGAAGAGAGGATAGAGCCATAACTGATCAAATCAGTAAAGTGTAATCCAGAGCACCATAGTCAGTACATTTAAGAGGCAGATACAAATATATTACTAAAAGGCAGTAGAAGAAACATATTAGAGAAAACTATAGCGAAGTTTATGGGATTTTGTTTCTTCTATATTTACAAAATAGATCCACTCCCACATAACTGTTTTCTGGTATAATCTAATCAAAACAAACCCCTGTTTTTATACATTAAAGAGTGGTAGAAAAAATACCTAATTTAAGACAGTATGATGCAGTGTCTACTTGAGTTTGGAGAGGGTGTGAAACTACAACCGAAGAACTGATTACTCATCAACATTGATGAGTAAACTTTAGCATATTTACTAGAATGTTTGAAGACCACAAACACCAGGAACGGCACTAAGCTGGGGCCTGCGGGCCAATGCTGGAATTTAGAAGAAAGAAATTTAGAATTTCTTTGGACTCTTTTCCTCACAGGAATATTAAGCATGTGTTTAGATTACATAAACTGGGTTTCATATTGCTCTTTGTATTCTGCAAGTGCTAAAAATTATTGTTCTGCTGGCAGATGTAACTCTGCAGCTGTGTTACCTGATTGTGGGAGGATACATAATGCAGGAGGAACACTTAGTAATCTTTTCTTTTCCTCTAAATTTATATCAAACTGTCTTTGAAGATGTCTGACTGTCATCTTAGTCAGTGTTCCATTAACATCTATGAGAGTGGGCTTCTGTTTATGGAAGTTTTGGTGTGTTTTTGAACTAAGGTCCCTTGTATAAGGTCTTAAGTTATGTTCTTCTTAGCATAGGGTAGACTGTTGACATTAACCAAACAGACAAAAGGTAAAGTATAATCTGGCCTTTCTAACATGCCTCAAGCTAGCAAAACTATAGCTTGGAAATTAAATACTGGGAATTATCTTTTCCTGATTTTGATATGTTTGTCTGTTATCATTCTACATCTTTATCTGAGCAGTCAGATAAAGTGGATGAAGAACAGGTGTCTGTGAAGGAACTGATTTCTGCCTGGCTGCAAACATTGCTGTCTGGTCAGGACATGGACAATGAACAGAAGGTTTGCTCTATCTTTACTATAAACTCTTATACTGTGAGAGTTGTTTTCTGCTAGTTACTCTGCTATATGGAAATGTGTTATCCAGCCCACTAGTTACTGAAAATCATTAAATCATCTGTGGTGTGTGTTGGGTTTGCCATTTTGGTTTTTTGCAACCAAAAGCTTTCCTTTTCTTAGAATCATAGAATCTTAGGGGCTGGAAGGGACCTCGAAAGATCATCTAGTCCAACCCCCCTGCCAGAGCAGGGTCACCTAGAGTACATCACACAGGAACGCATCCAGGTGGGTTTTGAATGTCTCCAGGGAAGGAGACTCCACAACCTCCCTGGGCAGCCTGTTCCAGTGCTCTGTCACTCTTACAGTAAAAAAATTTTTTTCGGATATTCACCTTGAACCTCCTATGCTCCAATTTACACCCATTACCCCTTGTCCTATCACTGGTCATCACTGAGAAAAGCCTAACTCCGTCCCCCTGACACTCACCCCTTACATATTTGTAAACGTTAATGAGGTCACCCCTCAGTCTCCTTTTCTCCAAGGAATTAGAAAGTTAAGTTCGTCATAAAGATACATCACAACATACATGGCAACACAGTCACATAAATGGTATGTTAAAAACCAAATACACTGTCTGCATTTCTGAAGTTCAGAGGGTCTTGTTTCTTTTGGGCAGCTGCTGTCAAAGACTATAGAGCTTTCTGTGAAGACGACCAGAAGAATTTCAGACCTATGACCTACAATGAATGGTACTTAATACCTGAAATATTTTCATAAATAGTTCTCATAACTGCAAATACTAAGTTAACTCCTGAATGTGTCTTGATAGCCAGGCCTTATTCTTGCTTTGTATGGTGGTGTCATGTCACTGTGAACTATTTAGCTGCAGCTTTGCAGGGCAGAAGAAACTGCATTTCACTAATGAGGTGATCCCATCTATATTTCAGAGTTTGTTTTTGTTATTGTTTATGAAGTGCTTTGAATTAAATGGCACATAAACTTTTATTATGACATCTCTTCCTTCCTGAGAGCTTGTGAAATCTGGAGGAGCTGTACATCTGTAAAACAACAAATAGCCTGTGTCCCTATGAAGCATTAAAGAACTTGAAGTATTTTGTAATTCTGTTCCACGCTGCTGTTTGCATTATGTCTCCACTTTTACATCAGCAGGGAAGGACTCCACAAATTCCTGAAGTCTCTGGAAGCAGTAGGTTTTGGACAGTGTTGAAGGTCTAGTAGGTGACCATGGCAATACAGTTGCAGGTGAAAGAAAACGTTCAGTTGGCATGCTGAACCTCTGTCATTCTGACAAGGATATGAAAAAGGTTTCAGGCTTTCTGCCATATTTACCCTATGCATAGCATATCTTTTTGGTATTTATCTGTGTCTTACTGTTTCTTAGTCCTGCTTTACATTATGAAACTTTTCCAATATTATTTTTCTTACTACAGTTATTTCTATATATTTCCTTTCCTAAGTTGTTATCTTGGGTTAATGTAAACTCTCTCAACTTCAAAAGATAATGTCTCATTTTTGTATTTTTAAAAGTTTTGTGGTACTACAAAATAATTAGTATGAATAACATAGGAACTCATTTTGGTTTTAGATTTTAAATGTTAATGATCGGATTGCAATGGGGTGGGTAGCAGCTTGCAGAGTGCAGAGAAGCACTTATCCTGCTAGCTGTTGCTTACTTAAAACAATCCTCACTATCAGGATTGTTTGAAAGAAGCTTAATTGTAAATCACTATATAATGTGAATGTACAGTTTGTTCAGACTGACTGGCAGCCTTTGTGTAAAACAGGCCCAGGGCTCAACAGCAAAGTTGCTGCAGATCGAGACTGAGCTGGATTGGCACTGAGCTGTGGGAGGCTCATTTAATGCAAGTTGTAGCTGGTGGTATCAGCGCTTCACTTTAATGAGCCTAGAGCTTCACTTTGCTGGCAATGTGGCAACTTCCCACTGGGAATAATGTAATGCAGCTGCAAGATTGTTTTGGCTCTCTGCCAACTCCTTTCCATACCTTTTTTAAGTCTGTCTCCTCCCTTTCTCCCTCCAATCATAAAATGCTTCCTGATGTTTCTTCTACTTTTAAGAACTGGTAAGGGTATAGCAGTTGATAACAGAGCTAACACCCTTCCATAAAAGGAGTAAAATATGCTGCCTTTTTGGGAATTTCAAGGGTTGATACTGGCAGACTGTGTTTTGTTTAGGTTTGTTCTCTTTCTCAGCTGGCTGCCCATCCTATCACAGGGCTGGCTAATGTGGAGTTTGTGTATTTCTGTGACTATTTAAAAACAGATCCGGGGCTTTTGGAGTGGAATCACAATCTGGTTTGCTTGAATGTTGACTCATTTAAAGGGATGCGAAAAGGCCTGAGACTCAATCTTGGAAAGCAAGGCTTCTTTAGGTTCTTGGTCCTGCCTTCTTCAGAAGCCATCAAATCAAGGCTAAGTTTGGCTCTCTAGAGTCTAGATGCATAGTCTTGGTTGCTCAGCGTGACCTGGTTGTCACAATTGTTTTGTAAAAAAAGTTATTATTTGTGTTGTAATTCCTGTATCAGTTATAGTAGAATGAGATTTGTTGTTTCAGTCTTAACTAAAAGAGGCTCAATTTCTATTTATCACCCAACTTTCTGGTTCTTGATGATCAAGGATGGAAAGAATTTGAGACTATTATAGTAAGTTTCTTCCTTTTTTCATAGCTTCAAACCTAGGAGGACTAATATAGCTTTTAAAATCAGAATTAAGTCTTGTTTCAAGGCAATGAGTAAACTATGAGAATAAAGGTAAGGCAAAAGTAGCTAACTACCTCTGCCTTTAGCTACAACCTTCTTTTCGCAGAACCTGCAACAAAAAGCCTCCCAACCCATCCTTCCTTGCACGATTATTTTCTTCTGGAATTTGACCTTTAAATGAAAATTTAAATAGTTTTGATTTCTTGTGGGGAAACCACAAATATGGAGGAGCATTAACTGTAGTGGTGACAAATGTTAATTTCTGCAGAGGCTGAAATATAGTCCAGAGTGGTGAAAACTACAGTCTCCTCCTGCTTGATTAATTCCTTACTCTTGTATGACACATGGGCCAAGGTGCACATTTTTAAGAACCCAAACTGACCTCAGAGGAGAAGGGGAGGGACTGCTTTTATGTGTCTAATTAACCTCTTACTACTTAGTAAGTCTGTGACGATTTCGGCTACAGTTAGTGAGATCCATTCCCCTTTACAGCCAAGGTGGCAAATTGCTCCTCTTTCTCTTCTAATGTTCTTTTTGGCCTGACAAACCGTTCTTGTTAAGGGAAGTATCTTCTTGCCGCTTCTGTTGCTGCTATTGCGTCGGGAAGCCTGTTCAAGACTTGCGATTAAGACGTGCGAAAGATCTGAGAGAATTTCTTTGACTAGATTTTTTCTAAGTCACCCGAGTTCTCACAGGCGGGCTTGCTCTTTTCCTTGTGCCAGTTGGTGGGTCAGACAGAGGCGGGGGTCAGCCCTTGAGGCTTGGGCTAAGAGTTAAACTCTTAGGAGACAGAAATTACATTTCTAAATTATGGTTCTGGTTTTCAAAAAATGCTGCGTGGCTTGCTGTGTTACGAGCACGATGGGTGGCTTGGTGTCTTTAGGACTGACCAAATATTGAGACATTCGGCTTTTGGCTTGTATTTTTTCAGAAAAGTTTGCCCCTTTCATTGTCATGGAGTAGGAAACCAGCAAGAGGTTATAAAATAGTGTGTATTGGAACTAAATCGGTCTGCGTCTGGTGGGTGCCAGGGTGCAGTCACCTGCGTGCAGAGGCAGACACTGAAGGATGCCTTGGGTTCCTGAGATAGTTTTATGAATGAAAGGTGCTTATTACAGGAATGCATGCTGAAATAGGCAGTGAGAAATGCAGTCTCTACATCTCCTTATCTCCTCCAGTAAATCTTCCCCTGAAGATAAGTGTTTAATAACATTCCTGTTTGGTTGCACTTGTTAAAAGTGGTTGAACTAATGACTCGTAATCCAATAGATCCATTTGTATTGAATAGCACTAAGGGTTCAAATCTGTGTTGCTGATTTAGCAAGATGTTTGCTTAATTTATTGCATTTCACTGTTGCAGCATTTGCTTGCTGCTCAAACCAAAGGATTTACCTGACACTGAATGTAGCTGACTTTTCGGTTGCAAAAGGACAATTAACTAATCCTATACATAAAAATGAACTAAAACATCTGAGACAGAAGTTTCAGTTGTTCTATTGTAATGATTTGGTCAGATGGCTCCTGCGTGGTAGGTAGTAGCTGCACGCAGAAGCCTCTGGTGCAAATACGAGTCTGAAATTTGCTTAGGTCAGTAATGCTTGTGCACTCAAGCAGCTTTTTCCTACAAACATTAAAGAAAGGTGAAAATGTGGCCAAAGTAAATTTGTGTCACACTTCAAACAAGTACCTGTGGACTCATTTCTGTTTGGCAAATGAAGCACTCGTAATCACTTCAATGGGAATCTGTCTGGTTTAAGGAATGCAGTATCCTGACCTAAGACCCCTGCTAACACTTAGGTAATAAGACCCATTGAACCATGTAAGACTACTTATGCACTAAGTAATTTTATGGACAATTTTGTGCAGTGCACAGGTCCAAGATTGTGCTTATGACTGCAGGCACTGATTTTTGATCGCAGATTAACAGATTTATTCATTAGGTTGGAGTGATGGTGACCCCAGCCATGTTTTCCTGCTGCTTTACTGGGAATAGTCTCCTCTTCCTTGTAACCTAACTCTAGCAGAGGACAGTTGCTTTTATAAATGCTGAAAAATCTTACAGTACTTATTTACTCACCAGATTTTTGTTAGATGGAAATGACTGGTCTGCATTTCAGGAACTTCCTGTAGTAAAAAAATGTATAAATAAAAAAGCCCTCCACCCATCTGCTATCACTCCATTATTTACCTTGTTAGACAGTTCTGCAGTTCAGAGTAATGACAATTGAAGTGGGTGGAACTGTGTGGGGAGAGAAATAATTAATTTTATCAGTACTTCTCTTGAAATTTTTTTCTTTTTCAAGCATTGCTCCTAAGTTCTCCTGATGTATCAGGAGGTTTGCAGCAAAACCAAGGCATTTCATAATAATTATTTCAAAAGCCTCTTGTTTTCTTATGGTTTTATTTATTTATTTTAATTGCAAGCATGTGAAGCAAGCCCAATGCAAGGAAGCGAAGTAGCCTGAATAGAGATTATTGATGCTTTATCTCTTCTTTAAACCTCCACAGTAAATTAGACTTGTTTCCATCTTTTAACCCTTATGTAAGTTCATGCACACCTTCCAGTGTAAGCATTCCTGTTTAAACCTCTACCTTGACCTATGTTTACCTGCCTGGTATCATTCATTTCTCCCTTTGTTTAATCTGGATAAATGCTGATCCACAAGTTTTACTAGGAAAACCTGCTTCCTCAGATGAGACTCTGGTAATTGTATCCTGTGTCTTCAGGACTGCCTATTATTGGAAGTCCACTGGAAAATTAATTTTCTCCTGAATGTGACAAAAGGGTGTGTGTGTGTGTGGAATGACCAGCATTCTAGAAAAAAATAGGTTCAAGTTTCTGCAAGAGATAATTAGTAGGGAGAAGCAGTTTCTCTTATTAGACTTACTGACATAACTGGGAGGAGGAAGCACAGATAAGCTTTTGGGCCTGCAAGCCCTTGTCCAGGTCTGCTACCTACCCGCTTAATGCAATATTGTGTTTTCCCATAAATGTTTTGTGTATTACTTCATACTGAATTTTATATAGCTTATACCTCACTACTCATTTCTTCACTCAAAGGGGTTTCATGTGAATATCTGTGAAGGTTGGTTCTGGTTTCAGCAGGTAATTCTGAGTCTCCTGCCATGAAACAGAAAGCATCTTGATGAGGGTCTATATCGTTTTCTGTATCTCTGGTTATGGAGTGAGTGTTATTGTTATTGTTTAAAATTAACCAAAAGCACAAACCAGAACAAACAAGCAAGCTAGACTGACAGCCTCACAAACATAAATTTAGTCTTATCTCTTCTAGAAAGGGGACAGTATAAGCAGAGCCAGTTTCCTAGTACATAAACCTAATATGCAGATAATACCCAAAGACGGGATATGGCCATGTAGAATTTAAACTGTTGTAATGAAGCAGTGGCAAAGGTAGTTGTGTGATAGTAGGCTCAAAGATGAGACTGGCCAGAGTCTTACTAACTTCACACTGGTGAAATAAAAATAATGTATCAGAACTCTGTTAAGGGTCTGACCCCTCCTGTGTATGCCAGCAACGCATGCATCATCTGTGCTTCTCCTTGGGGAGACTGAACTGGGAGATTAGGTTATCAGCTGAGGGAAAGCATCTGTCTCCAGCTGGTCTCTGTTAGTGGCTGTCTGTAGTTAGATTGGTAGATTCCATAGTTAAAATAGTGGCTGCACCACAAGCAGGGTCAGTCACAAACTCCTGTAGAAATTACTCGGAACTCTAGATGGCCCATTTTAATGTGACTTTCCATGAACCATTTTGCCTTTACCACTTTCATCTGAGAGCTCCTCAGTTCTCAAATTTTTGCATAACCTTGTTTGCTGCATCTTCTGTGATAATTTTCAAGTAGTGCTGTGAAACTCAAGAACTTGTGAACTTTGTGGTTTTATGTACTTACTAGTGAATAGCTCCCCATAGCTGATCAGACTTTCAAGAAGGAGGCAGTGTAGCTTTTTATTTCTGAACAGGATGATGTAGGCTGTTTCTTTATAATACAAAATTAAAATAACATCAATTACAGCATTGTCTTTTCAAGTATCTATACCTTTTCTGCAATCTTCTAACATAAGAAATGCAAAATGATCTCTTATAAGAAGTCTGTTTTAATTATAAGCATATTTTATCCATATAAAGGAGTGTTCTAGTCACCTTGAAACTTCCCTCTAGAGAATGACTGCTAAAAACTTCATGTGTTTTTGCTCTAAAATACTAAAGGACCCTGTAGCTTATTATCCTATAACAATAAGTATAAGGACTTTGCTTTACATTTGATCTGGTGAGGAATTCTTGATATTCTTGTAGACCAGCAGCATTTACATCTTTACAGTAAGAGGGCAACTTGGTATCTGTGACCTGGTGATTTACTTCATTTTAAAAAAAAACTTCATAAAACCCATGTCAATCTCTTGGCTAGAATGAAAAAAAAAAAAAAGAAACCCTCTACTGTTCTTCAGTAGTCTGTTACTGAATACTTAAACAGTAAATAAAACTGGAAAGACTTTTATTCTGATTTGCAAGATAGGCTTTGCCCAGACTGTGGTTAACCTGCATGCCAGTTGTTTTAAACTGCTAACTCTAACTTAGTCTGTTACTCCTTGACAAATGTGTTAGAATTTTTTTTCCTCAGTTTCAGTAGTCTGTTACTGAATACTTAAACAGTAAATAAAACTGGAAAGACTTTTATTCTGATTTGCAAGATAGGCTTTGCCCAGACTGTGGTTAACCTGCATGCCAGTTGTTTTAAACTGCTAACTCTAACTTAGTCTGTTACTCCTTGACAAATGTGTTAGAATTTTTTTTCCTCAGTTGAAATATTGACATGAATGTTAATAATCAATATCACTTCTTGATGTAGTTTGACATAAAATTTTTTTTACTTTCTGCATTCACTTCTATAAAATTACTGAACTATAAGAACATCATTACAAGCATGAAATAATTGTCTCAGTAATGGGTGTCATCCTAAAAGGTTAATGGATATGGCAGCTGAAGGCCAAAAGTAATATCTGTCCATTCTACTTAGCTTCAAAAATGTAGGGGAGACACTTCAGTGTTGGGACCATCACATGAAAGGCTCTTAATTTTTAAGGAGCTTTTCACAAATGGAAACATTTTTGCTTTTGCAGGTGTCTTTGAATCCTGCAGGAACTGAGTGGCTTCTTGCTGTTGAATTACACCATGGAAAGCGCCCCACTGAAGATTTGCCTTCCATGCAGTACTGAACAGCTGACCATGGTCAGATGTGACTGAGCTCTGCAGACAAACATTCAGAAAGGTAAGCTGAAATTATAGGAATGTCTCACGTCAGAACTGGGGAAAGTGTGATGGTATATGGACAGTCAGAGAACCTGCTTCAATGGGACTCTGCTGAAGTGCAGGTGGTAGGAGACCACAAGAGTGGGCACTTGTTTTCAGGGGAAATCTTAAGAGGAAGCAAGAACTCTGACTGATAGGTGTCTGTCACGGGGTGTGCAGTGTTGTCCCGGACTATTTGGGTGCTAGACAATAATATGGCCATCACCGTAGTGTGGAGGGAATGTGCGCAAATGGATTGCTGACAAGTGCATTGTTAAGAGAACTAACTCTCCAGAGACGGCTGTAACAGCTGAACTATTTCAGCCCCACAAAGAGGTGAGTGGTGGCTGGTGCAAGTGATGCTTAAGAAAAGTGCATTTCAAAGAGGAGCTGGTGCAGAGGTAACTGTCTTCAAAAGGTCTCCCCTGGGCTACTCAGAGAACTCCTTGCCTGTCAGCATTGATGGCATCTTTGCCATTTAGTTCACTGAGGCCAGCATTTTGCCCTGGGGGTTAAGATTAGAGAAATCTGCCATCCTGGTGAACAATCACAAAGTGGAACTTGGAGGATTTTCTATTGTTTTTGGTTGCAGTGCCTGTAGTAACTTGGAATGAAAGATGTATATTGCGTTAGTGGTAACTGCTGGAAGAAAAAACGTTTTTGGCCTTTTCTTGCTTTCCACAAATAATCATCATCACTTAGATTTAAATAATAAATTACCTGATGAGAGAACAGTTGTTTAAATGTTGCCTTATATATTTTAGCTGTTCCTGAGCTTGTAATGTTATGTGTTTTTGGTGCAAATATTTGTGGTTGTTGGTTTTTTTTTAATAATTAAGCTTAGAAGAATTGAAGGAATGGGACAGTTTGAACAGCGTGTTAAATTTGGAACTTGGGAACAAATTTCTGTGGAAATAAAAAATCTAATAGTAATTGTTGATTGTAGAGTTTGTGGGTGGATGCACTGTGAAGACTGTCCAGTCTTATTTTTCATTAATTGCTGGGTTTTAAGATAGGGTTTGATTAAGAGACAAATAGTATAATAAGTGTTAATTTTCTCTCTCTGAACAAACCCTGCTTTCTAGAAAAATCTGATAATTAAGAAAATATGTGAGCTATGTACAACTCTTAAGAGTATTCCAGTCAGTTATTTTCCAGTCAGTATGTATTCATCTTAAACTTCTAGATTTTAAATGATTATTGGAATGCTGATATATTTATTTGTTGATACAGCACTGGTAGTTTTGGGGAAAGTTCTGAAATGTAACTTTGAACATGTTAAATTATAAAATAAAAAGCATTCAAAAATTATTTAAATTACCTCCTTAAATTCTGGATTCTTGAAAGTTTTGTATACCTGAAGAGGTTTTTTTTGTCTGTTAGAGAATTTAAAGGAATAATGCTTATAACTGTAAATTAGTAGAACCTCATGTTTGGCTTGTTTTGTTGTGGTTTTTTTCAACACCTGAAACTGATTCTGTTGTCTCTGAAAGTGAACATAGAGAAAAATTTATAATAGCTTCTTGCAAAGTTGATATATGTTTGTACTTTGGAGTAGATACTGATGTCTTTTGATGAATAAGGGGAAAGTTGGTTTTTTTTGGTTTTTTTATTTATTTCTAGTGTACCTTATGCTGTTCCTGTGGAAAAATCCCTCAAATTTAGACAAATTATAAGCCTTTGAGAAATTTCCATTTACATAGTCCAATGATGTTTTAAAAGGAGGGTTGGAGAAAATCCAGTAATATTGCTTTCCCATCTCTTTTTGTCTACATGTTTTCCTCAGGATTACTTTTCCTGGAAAGATGCTTTACCTAGCTCTACTGTCACTGTTCATGTGGCTTCAAAATGCATAAGTTACAGTATAATGTAATTATTCAAGATGTGTCTTAACAGGGTATCAGAGAAAATGTGTTGCTTTTTATTCTTGACTTCCAGAGCATCAAGGTTCTAATGCAATTCTCACTGCAGTCCAGAGTAGGTTTTCTACTTGGGATTACATTGTAGTATCTTAGTAAAATATACTCTGTTATAGTTTGTTGCTATGGTTAAAAAAATTCCAGTAGCTATAGGAAATCTTAACTTCTGTGACCAGACATCTGACAAATATCTGTCTCTTTTTTGATTGTCTCAGTCAACACCCTGCAGCACTAATGCTGTCTACAAAATAACATTTCACCCTTAATTTTCACAAAGGTCAGACATCTTCAGCTTCAGTAGTGGTTCATAATGGTTTAAGTGCTAGTAGAGATATCACCATGGCAAATTACTATCCTTGAAGCTTTATTTTTTAGAAGAAATACTTAGTGCAGTTTGTGTCCATGTGTTTTTACAGTGTTATGCATGTGGCATTTCTTACTGAAGGGGACACCTTTAACATGGTGCTAGAATTGTTTTCCCTGTTCACTTAAGAGGATTATTTAATACCTTACATTGGCTCTTCCTAGAATAAAGTTTTTCACAGGTGTTTTGCTAAATAAATATTCCTGGGAATTTTTCTGGGTTTTTCTTGATGGTTTTAGGCTACCTTAATAAAACTTGGTCTTTTTTTGTAATACAGTTCTAACTTGGAAAATAACATTTCAGAACAAAATGTATATATTTTGATCTGGAGTTCTTCCCCCCCAAATACAGTTACAGCGTATGTTCTCATCCTGCGCAGCATAGAGAAAGACTGGCTGCCTTTGAAAAGGTTTGGGTATGACTACCAGTGTGTTTCCCTGTCATGTGCCTGACTTTGTCTATGCACAGAATTGAGCTGGTAGGCTTTCTCATGCTTAGGGTGAGAAAAGCATCTCTGCTTTTACTTTGAATTCCTTTGTTTTAAAGGAATTAAAAGGCTTTAAAGGATGCTTCATTGTATCCAGAAAAGCATCCTGTGTTTCACGGCATTGCTGGTTTGTCAAGAGTCACAGAGTGGTCAGGGTTGGAAGGGACCGAGGCCCCCTTATAAAATACTGGAGATGATACAGTTGCTCTTAGCTTTTGAAACCCACCAGATGAGACTATAGGAGAGAAATCCTTCATGAGGATGTCCCTTTTTGCAGATTATATTTAAAGTGTCTTCAGCAGACCCCAGGGAAAGCATTATTCATTCACTTGGACCCCACCATGCCTGTGTGTGGAGTCAGGCCTCTACAGCAAGACTGGCTGAAAGGCAGAAGGCTCAAGTTTGTCCTGCAGGAGCAAAAGTGTTTCTATTCTGTATGGTAGCAAAGCAAAGTTGATTCTTCAATTGCAAGAGCTAAGCAAAGTTGATCCTTCCCATGCATCTCTACTTAGAAAACACAAGGAATGTACAGACATCATGTGTCAGTTGTGGAAACACTGACTGGTGCTGTAGAATTTTACTTGCATCATAGCACAATTAGTAAATGATCTTGTAAGAAACGTAGTTAAAATAGGCTTTCTGACTGTGAGCTTTGCAGATTGCCCAAGAAAGGAACAAATAATAGCTTGTTGCACTATGCCATTTCCCCTGCCCTTAGTGAGTTTTCCCCTGTATTATTTTTGGGGAGTATGGACTCTGTGGAGCTGTATGTTTATAATGGGAGTTATAAATTGACCTCTGAGACCTTTGCTACTGCAGGAACACAAGAAAAATGAAAGTCTCAGTTGATGTTCAGCTGAGTTCCAGATCAAATTTGAAAAATGCAGTTAGAGAAAACATTTTTTGCTGGCAACTGGCTTTGCTATGACCTGCCATGGGTTGGGCTTTTAAAACCCAGAGCAAACCTTTTCACCAATAAAAAGAGGCAGCATAGAAAATGTCAGTGCAGTAACAAGATAGTGCAAAATATCAGGAAAAGAGAAAAGTAGGGAGAATAATTTTTTTTCCCCATTTATTTCTATTATTGTCTTATAGATTGGCTAGGAGTTGAATGATAGCCTGTAGGGCTGGGCTGCCTCACCTCTGCCTGCTTGTCTGCACCTTCTGAGCGGAGAGCTGTAGTGCAGCAGCAGTTTGATCATGCTGTGGCCTTTGCAAAGGGCGTTAAAAGGCTGAGGAGGGATGGAAGGGCTTGGGGAGTTTCTGGCTTGTGCTGTCTGTGTCCTAGGGGGGGTCCAGCACACTCACAGCTCAGCACAGACTGGACTGCTGTTTATGTGGCTGTCATAGCCAAAGATGGCTTTGGTTGGGTGAGCTGACCCACATGTTTTATGATAGAGCCAGATGCTTCTGCAGTAACCTGCTTGAAGCTTCCCAAAACCAAACTGCATTACTGCACCAGTAATCACTAGCTGTGCTGCATGTCATTAAATGCAAACATTCTTCCCACTTAGTCCTAACAGCAAAAAGATCTTGAAGAGGCAAGTTCTATTTGTTGTTGTTGTCTGCATTTTTCACTCTTGGACATTGTTTTGTGTATGTGATGGACCTTACCAGAAACAAGGTAATGTTGTTTAACTTACACCTTTCCCATAAACTAGCCTGCAACTTAGTTTTTTTTGGAAATTGCATAACTTGTCTGTCAGAAGATGATTTGCATTGGCTAGCAGAGGCACATAGCAGAAATACCTGGTATTACAAACTAGCTGTCTCTTCCTTTTTTGAGACTCTCTGCAAGGGAAAGGAACACATGGTTTACAGTTTACAAATTCCAAGACAGCTTTGACGCTTGTTAGCATACAGTTCCCCAGCCCCTCCATGCCTGTGCTATCATCTCTCTTGTTCAGGACAAGTGAGCTTGCTGAGCAGATGTTAGTGGAAGTGTCTGAATGAGCAGGAGGAATTTTGTCTCGGTGAGAAAAATGTTGACTGGGTCCCGTTTTAAAATATTTTCAAGACTGTCTGAAATGTGAGAGCTACCTATAAAAAAAATAAAGTAATATTTGGATTGTTTCTGTTTACTGTCATCTGGATTGAAGCTGAATGGAAGAACAACATCTGAATTATGGACAGGCTCCAATAATGACATAGAAACTACTTTAGAAACCATGATGGGGCTGCCTCGTGCAGTGCTATTATAATACTCTTGAAAAAAATATATATAAAAAAAGCATGTTAGCAATCTATCACCAAAGCAGAAGCATTTTTTAGAGAGGATTCTTACATTTGTAGAGGCACTTAAAATAATTGTTTACCTTGTCATGTGGTAATTCAGAGAATGAGGCTGAAAAGGGCTGGGTGATCTGTAGCATAAAAGTAAATCCAGTTTTATAGGTGTTTTCAAAAGCACTGATTGTTTTCCTTTAGCATTGTGTTTTGGCCTTTTCAGCAAGGACTAAAAAAATGCACCTCTGGATCACAATTTGGATGCTCAGTTCCAAATATCTACTGGATATTTTTATCCATGATGCACAGGAGGGCAAATCCTGAATATATATACAGATAAGTGGTCTACAAAATAGGATCTTTTATTTGTATTTTCCATGTCCTGCCACCTCTCTGGAGGTATTTTTCTTTACTCTCTCTGGTATGAGTGTGACATCTGGGCTGGACATTAACTGACCATTGCTTTTGGGAATGAGCCTGGCCTGGAATCCAAAGCTGCAGTGGACAAGAGCATACATTTTGTAGGCATGTAATGGAACATCTGCCAGCTGTGCTGAATGTGGTGGCTTTGTTGCCTATAATTTTCCTATGGAAAATCTTTGGAGTTTAATTCTACCACTGATTTTTTTGCTGTTGTTTTTCCTCAGTCAGTTATTCACTTTCTTGCCAAGATGAACCAAGCCCTGCACGTTAAGCATTAGATATGCAATCAATTCTAGTGCTAGAGTTCTACATGGTTTGCAGTGAATCTGGCAGCATTTATCAGCCCTGCTTTCATCCATTATGTGAATGCAAGCCCTGCTAACTTCAGGCTTCTGACTTCTTATGCAATACTCTTACTTCCACACCAAAAAGTCCCAGGTATTTTACCTGGTACCAGAATGCCTGTAGCAGTGGGCCCAATTATGGGCTTACTGTGTGCAAAATGCAGTGTGATTTGTTGATCAGGCAGGTCTGGTGCTTTTGGGTTCTGACAGGAAGGGGTCCCAGAGCTGGGCTGAAGCTGGGGGCTGGGGTACTCTTGCCTTGTGCACTGGAAAGGGGAAAAACCCAAACCCATGGCTGGATTGTCCACTGCCTCTGTGCTGATGGGAATATTAGAATACATAAAGATATGTATGTGTAGGGTATATAAGAGTTCTAATTATCTTTATTTTCCTTTTTCATTAGCGTCTGTCACATGCAAACTTAGAGAAGTGAATCCTCAACCTCCTTTCTCTCTGCACACAAGTAGAAATTAAACACAGATCCTAAAATTTCCAGGACTCCTACTAAAAAAAATCGCACTAGTCCCTGTGGTTTAAATAAAAGCAATAATTATAGATTCCTTTCATAAAACAAATATACTGCAATAACTTACCTTTTGCTCTTCTGGGAGGGCAACATGTGCAATCTCTGTGGGGGTACCCTTGGAAGCGCTGTCTGGAAGGACATCACTGCTGCTGGGTGCTTTAGCACCAGCCTTGCTCTCCTGGCAAGATGGATCTTTCTTTTCAGCTGGTAGCAGGAGACCTAATGCTGGGATGTTCTTTTGAGTACATCTCTCATGATCTTCATCAGAAAAGGCATAGCAGGGAAAATAATTAAATGCTGCATACAGTAGGTACGTTCTTTAACAGGAGAGACAAAAAACAAGGACATGCAGTTTGTGTTAGTTAAAAGTGCAAATAATGAGATTTTGCTACAAAATTTAAGTAAGGTATCTGCTACTGGGGCATTTTATATTTACAGGGGCATGTAGAAAGGCATTTTTATAGTATCCTGAGAAATTAGAATAGACAGCATGATTTTGCTTTGTTCATAGAAATAACTGTTCTTTTAGTCCACTGGGTAATTGTATGCACTGAGTACTGAATTTTGAATGTTGATCACTATCTTACAGGAAACAATTTCTGCTTTACTGGCCTTAATGCTTGTAAAGTATTAGGTGCATAACCATGCTTTCATTTTTATACATATATTCTGCATCAGAGCTTTGTTTTCAGAAACAATTTATTTACTATAGAAAAAGTTTTAATTAGTAAGCATTAACTAATAGGCTTCTTTCTTCTTACTTGAAAACCTTTTTTTCTGGCAAATGTGTAAGCATTTCAGTCACATAAATAGCTACGTGGCAACCCAAACACACTTGAGAGCCTTAAATGAGTTAACTTGAATGCTGTAAAGAGTTTTGCTTGTTATTTCTTTCCTAAAAGCTATAAACTGTGTATAATTGTAATGCTGTGCCGTTCAATAGGACAGCGTTCCCTATATGGAAACTTTCCCTGAAGTTTTTGGTACAGTACAGTGTTAAAAGTATGTGCAGTGTCTTCTACAATCCATCAGAAATGGCCATAGTTTAATGAAGACTTGAAAGTGGTCTTGTTATATATACATAAAATCTTATTTTGAAAATGTTTAATGTATTGAGCCTTTTGAAGTATTGTTATGAACTAATGTTGCAGTAGAGATGACAATCAAATTT
This sequence comes from Chaetura pelagica, assembly GCF_000747805.2. Lineage (NCBI taxonomy): Eukaryota > Metazoa > Chordata > Aves > Apodiformes > Apodidae > Chaetura > Chaetura pelagica. The sequence goes on from NW_009952251.1 coordinate 1,353,025, forward strand.
GCTGCCCTCTGAATGCTGCAAAATGTAGATGCAAAGCTCAGTTCAGGTGTATTTAAATCAAAAGTTATTTTGGCCTATCTGATGTCCTTGCAATCTAGATGCCATTTGCTGAGGGATGAGATTTAGCTCATGGGGACTAGCTAGGAGTTTGTTAGTTTTGTAACTGAAATTAAGTTAGTATGACTAACATTAGGCAGTCTTTTTTTGATGTTTGCTGACTGGCCTTTCTTGTAGTGGCCATTCATGCTAGCATTCATCCTTCTCGCTTCTGCCTTCTCCTCGAGAGCAAATTCTTGCCTATTTGGGACCAGGTGAACCTACCTTGATATATGTCTGGATAGCCTCCAATGGCCATCTGGTGCTGCTTAGCAGTACCTTCTAGCCTGGAAATGAGATCATGCAGGGAAGGAGCCAACAAGTCCTCATGGATTTCTGGTCTCTGTGGCTTGGATGTATAACACAGCTCTTGGAGAAAGAGAGGTAAATGAAATGGAGCTACTAGTCAGTGATTTTGTGACTCATTCCTTTAACCAGTTTCTTGGAAAAAATAGTTTCTGAATAGCTGTATTTCTTTTGTTCTTTTACATTTTTGTGAGGAGACTGGCCGTGGCAAAGTCAGAATGCACAATAGCTATGAGCCACATATTTAAATTTTTGTTGATATCAGGAACCTGACAAATGCAACTTAATTCCTCACCCTTGTGCAATGCTGAACTGGTGGTTGCCAACTAGGATAGCTCACCAGGTTGGAGTAAAATTAGAAGTACATGCTAATGCTTGTGTTAGCATTTCTAATCTTAGAAATTGGGGGAAATTGCATGTGTTGCCTATATGATACAAATGTGACTATTCCTGTTTCATTGCATCATGTGGTTCTCTTAAGTTTTTTTTCTCCTTCAACTATCTTTGATTATTAGTAGTAATGGACATTTTACTTAGAGATGTCTATTAATGGGACTGAAGTTTTTTCATACTGGTAGATGAATACAATTTGTATAAAGTTGGTGAGGAATTGTATGTATGTGGAATTCAGCCCTAAAGTAATAAGAGAAGTGCCTCTAATTTTTGTTCTTAAGTGTATGTGTGACACTTTTGCAGTTATCATGGGGTGACAAACACCTATTTAATAAGGTTTTCTGCTAGATTTCCCAAGTGGCACTCTAAATTCATTGACTATGCTAAGGATGATGGTTACCTGTGTTGTACTGCAATGTTTTTATCATGCTTTCTGGACTTTCCTTTTCTTCTCGTATGTTAAAATACTTAAGAAAACAGATGTGAATTTTGTTTTTGTGGATTTAATCCACTTTTTCTGGGAGTAGATATTATTAACCAAATAGAAATTATTCCTCTCAGGTAACAAGTCTGTGTGAGTGGACCGGCAGGTGGGGATGATAGTCATGATACAGAGAAAAAAAAGTGCAAGTGAAGGCTAAAATCCTTTGGCCTATGTTACAGGTGTAGGCAGACCAACTGACTTCTAATGGTCCCTTCAAGTTCTAAAACTCTGAGAAAACACAGGCAGGAGAAGGAATGGGGAAACTGAGGAGGCCGGGGGATGAATTAAAGGGAAAGACTGTAATAAAATAGTAAAAATTCTCTTCATCTGTGTTCAGTTTTCAAACTCCAGATTTTGGTTCTTTTTTCATGTATGACATCTCTGGTTCAAGAGTCAAGTTAAAGCCCAGGTATACTGGGGAAAGTCATTGCCTTTTCAAGTAAGTGACAAGACGAATAGTTTCCAAATTTTGCATTTTAAAGGGAAAAAGCATGTAAGTATTAAACGATGATTGCTGAGAAGCAGTTTCAAACCAAGTTTTCCCTAGGTATTTTTATTTTTCTTATTCACAAAACAAGTGAAAAGCCCCATGCCAGTAGTATATCCCAAAATGTGTCATGCTACCAATGTAAAATTCAGTTTAACTCTTAAGAGATGTGGATTTTTTCTTAAACAACAACCAACAACAACAACAAAAAACCCAACCCACAAAATTAATACTGCCAATTGTTGAGCTGAGGGGGTGGGCCTGCTTACTTGGAGAAGCAGGAGTTGAGATGCAGTTATGACCCAGAGGACTGGCAGATGCAGGCCTCTAGTGTTCTAAATTGGTCATATTTAACTCTTTTGTTGTGAAAGGAAGAGATGACCAGATGGCTGTTAACAACTTGTTTTGTTTTTTGAGGATGTAAAGGTATTTTTCCACTTGTTTTTATACTGTGTCAGTGATTATTGCAATGAAAGATGTGGGTATTGCTTTGCTAATATGTGTGGGGGGAAAAGGGCAAATGTGCAAAATACCTGCTGGAGGACCTTCTTATCTTGGGTGTTTTCTTTCTCTGCTTTGCCTAAGCTGAGAAATCTATCTTTATAACATTTTCAGTCTTTGTTGCCTTAGCAGTCTAGATTCCAAATCTGATCTTTCTTCTGGCAATATGTGATGTAGCAAACTAACCGTGGGAGGGCCACATGAGATATGCTGAGTTCAGTGATGTGCCCTGTGGCCCTCTGTCTTTATAAAGAGATACAGCTCTTGGAGACTATGGGTCCCAGCAAGCAGTGCTCCATTTTGATCTGATAAGAACACACACAAATCTAGATGTGCATTGCATGTTAGGGCGTGCTAGCTACATGAGCCACACCTCAGCATTCAAGATAAGGGTAGCTGCAGACTACTCCAACCAAAGCAAAGTAGGTGCAGCTCTGGCCACAGGCTGGATTTTTAATTATTTTTTTCTTCTGCTCCTCAGTTTAAGGACTTGTCTTTTTTGTTTCCTGTCCAGTGTTGCAATGGGATTTTAGTACATAGCATGATATTCATAATTTTGAATAACTCTGCTTTTAGTTTCTGGGTTTTCCCAAATGTTTCTTTTACCTCCTCTAAGTTGGCTGCCCATGTATGCTGTGCAGGAATGGGCAAAACTTTTGGAAGCTGCTAATTGCTTTAAGAAGGGGTGTTGATGCAAGACATCAGTCCAGTTTATACTTGCCAAAGAGATCTGGCTCATTCAGACAAGCATTGGATAAGCAGTCTGAAATTTGGGGTGGTTTATCTGATAGTATTTTTTAAAAGTTTGTCCAATATAGGGAGTGACTCTACCCTACTTTGACATGAACAGCTGAGGAAGAAGCTTTGACACACCTTTGGACATGACTGATTTGAGACACCTGTTCTGAAATGCCTTCTGACTAAGAGTGCAAAAGCTGACTCTGCTTGGATGCAGGTCAGGATGGGAGCAAACCCTTTCTCCCAGCCTTAGGCTTACAAGACAGTTTGCATTTAGCTGCCTTCTCTATAGCAGTATCTTTCTGAGTCCTGGTATTCAGGCAGGGTCTGCCTGTTCAGATGAACAAGTGAAGGTGTGAAAAGGAGTTCCTTTAGAGTTTCACTGCATTTCAGATTTTTCTTAGGGAGTATGTAAATCCTGGGTAACTTTTCTAAGATTATAGGTAACTTCAGTATTCCTAGTGTCTGTTGGAAAATACAAACCAAAGATGTCAAGTGTCCTGAATTATCTCTCTTTCTTTAAAAAAGGCTGCAAAGCAAGAAATAAAGTTCAGTAGAGCAAAGAGCTTTTTCAATATTCCTTGAAGATCCAGATAAAAATCCCTTGCCACCACAAGAACAGCTGTACTGGGTTGACCAAGAGGCCTCTTTGGCCAAGTAATAAATCTCAGTCCATGGTCAATAATAAACTTACACTGAAGAGTAGAAATTACATTTTATGTGAGAAAAGTGCATCACATTGGAGTGATCTCCTGCTTAGGAGCTTGGGCTTCCTAAGTTAGCAGTTGCTTCTGGATTATGGGTATGCTTCAGTTCCTTCCAACATGTTTTCTGTCACTCGGCATCCTATATATGCTCCTTTGCACATTTAACAAAAAATACAACTTGGATCTATTTTTTTGTGGAGCTGTATAGTATAGGTACTACATGAAAAGCTGCATGAAGGCAAATCAGATGCTGCTATTCCCTTCTGCTTGATGCTTTTTATATTTAGAAATTTGGAGATAGTTCTCAAGGCTTCAGTTTGGTCATGTATTAGCTCTATTTATAATTCTTATTGAACCCTGAGATCTGACTTTTATCTCAACCTGATACATAATGGAACCTTTAGCTATTATAATGAGGATAAATACATAAATAAAGAGCAGTTAATAAGTACCTGATCAACAGAGATGACAGTGAATAAAGATACCTGACAAACTCTCAGCACTATAAAACTAAGCATGTTTGGCCTGATCGAACATGTGAAGAATTTCTGCTGATTCCAGAGGTGCCTTGCTAGCCTGCATAATAGGATTTCTTATCTCTGTATCCTTTTAAAAATATTTTAAAACTTTTTTTAGCACAGCTATGTTATTTGATTTGACTCCCTTCTGGAGCGCTGTTTTCTGTAGAAACAGCTTCATAGAGAGGCATGGCACCATGGTATACTGTGAACAGCTTATTGGGTAAAGGCAAGGTAAAAACATTGATGCAGTGCTTTGAAGGGAACAGCTAGCTATTGAAGTTTGGGTTTCTCCAGAGGAATACTGTAGTAAGGAAAGTCAAAAAGTCTCTGGTACAGACTTTGAGAAATCTCACCAGTCCTTATTACAGAGCATACTTCTTTTGCTTCCACTGCAAAGCATTTTGTTTGGTTGATTTTTAATTGGTGCGAGTTTTGATGAATTGATACCTGCAAGTAAACCTATCAGACTGCTACACAGACGAATCTAACAGAAGATTTCTATCTGAGCCCCATTTTATTCTGGCTTTCTGGCATACATGAGTCTTTTCCCCTAAGGCACTTCAACCATGCTGTCTTTTCTACTCCTGGATATACTCTTGCTCTCTCTGACTCAAATGCGTCTGCATTTTAGGACCTGGTTATCATATTGTTGTCCCCTGGTGTAATTACAGCATGATTAAAATATGCAGCATGGCTGGGACCTTGATCATGTTCTAACAAGAATATCAGTTTAGACATGCAGCCCAGCTAGTGTTGCAACGATGTCGTAGAACAGTCCTGCTTGTCTTCCTAGCATGGGGTGGGGCTAAATGTGCTTTTCCTTAGCATATTTCTGGTCACACCACTTGTTATTGTTGCATTTCAAATGTCATTATCCCAGGTGCCTGGAGCAGCCCTGGGGCTGAATTTATAAATACCTTTCCAGCGTTTTGCTGCTGTCTGCAGCTCTAAAGGTGTAGTAATATGCACTTTTTAGTTTCCCCTTATTTTCAAACCATTAAGTACTTGAAGAGTTACAGACTCTAATTAAAAAAAAAACACAAAGTGTATACTTTCTATATATCAGTTCTGGGACCCTAAGCCCAGAGGGCTATCTCTACTGTTTTTCATTAAGAACTTTTTCTTCAAGGACAAGTAGTCCACTATATAAACACTCATAATTTCTTAATTTGTTCATTTTTTGCCCCTTCCTGGAAAATGTCCAATGCTATCCACTGTCAGAGACAAGATCCTGGACCAGACTGACCACTGATTTTTCTCAATTCTGCCCATTTCATGTGTCATGCTAAAGTTATGACCTCTGAGACCATTTTATAAAAGATTGCAACTACAGAAGCATTAAAAAAACCATACCAAGCACACATAAAAACCAAAAAGGCTGACCCTTCTATGTTCTTCTGTTACTACATCTTTCTCTGAGCCTGTGACAGATGAAATAGGAAGAAAACAGCTACTTTCATCCAGTGCTTTAATATCCTGGATCTTTGCATATCCTTGGTATGAAAGAATGGGACATGGCATAAAGAACAGCAGCTAAAAACTGGTCAATGCCTTCAAGTGGGAGACTTATCCTGCCACTGAATCTATCCTAGATGAAAGGTGCTGCACTCCAGGTGCCCCTATGGAGGAGGAATGTTTCCTCATGATGCTTGTAAATGTCTTGTATTGCAACCGTGCTTCCTTCCTCCCCAGCATTGCCACACACAGCCATAACACTTAGGCTGTCTATACTTGAGAGATTCCCTCTGCCCTATAGTCACAGTGACATGGCTAGCAGTGACAGCCATGGCTGTCTAATTCTTCCTTACATTTTATGTGTTTATAAGTCATTCTTCAGGAATCTGTTGAGTTCAGGACACATCTGCTTTGTGGCATGGAAAAAATTTACATACTCCTTACCATCGTAGGGCTTCTTCTTTCAGGGAATTAGCCTCCATAAAAGGTGGAATGAGATTTCTCGCTCAGAGGATGTGAGATGTTGATGCTGATGTTTCTAAAAAAAGTCTTCTGTGGGTCGGTTTAGAGTTGCAATGTCCTTTGGATTTTCCCTATAGTTTTGCTTACTCCTGTGCCTGTCATTTTTGACAAACCTGAAATGTTTTGCAGAAAGCGTACACTCTCAAGAAGTGTTGTTAGTAGAAAACTCAGTTTCCAATCAAAATTATCTTTTATAGAAGGCTTTATTATTATTTTTTGAGTCCAAGTTCTATTCACATGTTTGTTTCTTGTCTTGGATGTTTTTCTGCTGGTTTAGTGAGCTGAATCAGCTCTTCCATCAAGTGAATACCATAGCAGGCACAAAGGGCATAAGGCTGTGGCTAGAACAGGAAAGTGGGGGAATAAGTTACAAGTTTTTTCTGTTCTTTGTTTCTAGCATCTGTTGAAGATCAGAGCAAGTCTAATTTAGTTTTTTTTAGGTTGAAATTTTGTGAGTTTACATTGATGTCCAACACTGAGAGCTATGCTGTTTTGTAAGATAGTGGGTTGTAGATTTGAGTGCAAGAATCTCTATGCATCCTGATGCATCCAGTGATGTCTGAAGAATGTTGGTTTGTGAATTCATGAAGAGTCTGTAAATGCTGGGCTTCAGCAGTCTGTACTCCAGAACAGCAACTTGAGATTTGACTCTTGTGAGTGCATGGAAAACTCCTTGCTTACTCTCTTAATGTGCATGAACACAGGTTAAGTTATAATCTAATTGAGAATTCATGCTGTATTCCAGGAAGTGGTGTTTTGCTTCAGCAATTTTGTTTTTCTTTAAGGTGTTGACCAGTACTTTGGAATTTAAAACTATGTATCCAGAAGAAGGCATAGAAATGTAATTTGAATGCAAACTGTATTAAGCGTTCACATTCTGTGTCCTAGCAGGAATTTCACCAAACAGGGGAGGTATTCATTGAACTAGGGGCAAAGCAACGTCAAGTTGAGAAGGAAATTACTATGGAAATGAGTTTCAAAAGCCTGAGGCAGATGGAGGGAGAGACACATTGTATGGGGGATTTTCCTCAGACTCTAGCTTTATGGCCTTTCCATTACTTCAACAGCAGCATATAAGAAATCCTTGGCTTGGAAAACAGTTTCTGAATTTCAGCAGTTTTGTGCTGTTGCTGCAGGCTGTCGCCCCTGCTTGCCCCAACTAGGATCAGGGAATCTACTTGTGTAGGTATGACCTTGTCTGGAGCAGACCAAAGGTCCTTTCAGCCCAGTCTCTGTGGTCAGTAATGGATGCTTAGAAGGAAATGAGAGAATGGGAAAAATATATAAAGTATTCTCCTACTGTATTCTGCCAGTACTTGGCAAGGAGCAGCTGAGGAGGTCTGTAGGCTTAATAGTCCTTTAAGTTTTTACTCATCTGTAGACTTGTCAACTTTTTTAATTGTGTGTTTCAAGGATACGTCTTGTGGCAGTTAAGTTCCACAACTAACTTGCACAATGTGAAAAATAGTTCTCCCATCTGCCTAGTGATGGTGTATCATGCCCCCCAACACTTTCATATTTTAAAGAAATGGCAAATAAACTGCCTATTCTTTTTCTCTATGCTCTTGATGATCATATGGACTTAGATCATGTTTCCTGTTTAAAGATTTTTGAGCAATATGTAGGTGGATTTGTTAGCTTAGTTCATTGCAGAAAGATGGTGGTACAAGCAGGAAGTGTAATTTTCAGGAACAGTAGACAAGTCCTATAGTGTCTTCCCATAAATTCTGGAATATTCCTGAAGTAGTAGTGGATTCCTGATACACTCTGAAATGGATAGACTGCAAGTAAAGAAGTGAATGGCTTAGGACAGGAGAAGAGGAAATGTTAAGCATGTTGGCAATAATTGATGAGAAATTGTGTGGGAAGTGAAAACAGGTTGTTAATGTATAAATATATATTTGTGTTTACAGACTGTTGGGGGACTAATGGAACTTTGAAGAGCTCAGTTCATTCCAGTCCATCAGACATTGAAAGGAGTAAACTGTTATCCCTTTCATTTTCTCTTTTTTACCTTTGCTTAAAATATGAAGGGAAAAGAAAAAACCCCAGTAGACTGCAACAGATTTTTGCTAAACAATCTGAAAAAGTGAAAATACTTAATAAAGCTATTTAATATTCTCATTTTCATTCAAAACACTTTGTTAAAATTATTCTAATCACTCCCAGTAATAGGAGAAATGTGAGTACCTGTTGTAGAGTTGTTCATGCTCAGCTGGGCCATTGTAGTTGAAATTACATGAATGAGTTCAGATTGAAAAACATACACTGGTTTAGGCACTGAACTGGGCAAGGTGGTGTAAAGGGAGTTTGCAGTTCAGGCTGTCTCCAAACAAAATACTGGATCTAAATAGCCTGAAAGTTTATCACTTGGTTATATACAAAATCTTTGTGACTATCCACTATAGCATTAAGAGAGAAAATTTATATGCCAAATCTGGGGAGCACAATTTTGTTCAGAATACAAACTCTTCTTAGTGTGTTGCCTTTTGGTAATCCTGGAGAGCATGAAATTGAGAGTTTTTATAAATTGGAAAGTTCTAAGTTTGTGTTTCTTTCCAATATCACATGCAGTAAAATTAACTTGTCAGGCTCAGTTTTACGGGACTATCACTTGATATATTGATATTAAGAATAATCTGAGGTCAAATTAAACTCCTATTTGCCAGTATCTGTTCCCTGATTTGAATGGAAACTGGTTGGGATGCCAAATCCTGTGAATCCTGCTATCTGAGAAGAATGTTTACTCTATTAGCCTTCTACTCAGAAAGGAATGTGTGCATGAATATTCGTTTTCCTCTTCTAACTCCCTTTATATAATGCATTAGTTTTCAACATTTTTCCCCAGTAATAACTTCAGAAACACATCTAAGTATAAAAAAGTATCTTAAGTTTAAAAAATTACCTTAAGAAAGATAATTTAAATTATCTTTCAACTTAACTTTAAATGCCAGCAACCTACACAGTGGAGCCTGTCTCTAATCCTAGAATCCCAAGTACTGGAGAGTCTGAAGAGGTTCTTGGATGAATAGCCTGATCAAATTTGTTGGTCAGCCTGCTTACCAGCTTTGTTCAGGAAATGGAGGTACAAGTGCCAAGGTGTTCCTTTGCAATCATCTGCAGCAGTAATACTTCAATGTCTGTCTTAACTGCTGCAGAGTTAACAGGCTCTAATCAATAACTCAGAAGGTGCTTATGAAGATGCTTACAGGTAAGCAACTAAGTCAGTAAGAATTTGAGGACTATGATCTAGATCAGTTACCTTTTTGGTCTGTTCTGATTTTAGCCAGTTCCTCTTTTTTTCCATCATCCCAGGCTCCATCTCTGTGCAGTGTGTTGCCAATGATCTGAACAAGTCCCATTACAGCGTAAGAGCTGAAAATTAGTTAATGAGGTCTTGGTGCCTTATCTCAAGTACTCTGCCATGCATCATACTTGTTCCCTGATTAGAGTGAGTGTCTCTCATGTCACTCCTGTGGCTCTTGAAGCACTAACCTGGGAAGACCCATTACTCTTCATGGGCTGGAAAGATATGTGTTACCTATGTCCCAGTGAGCAGGTGTGTAAAGAACTGAAAGGACATAAATAGAAATACTCTCCTAGAAGATAAGTAAATTAGCTGTGGGAATAATAGCTTTAAAAGGGTAGTTATCTCCATAAATGTCAAATTCTATAATAGTATCTTCCAGTTAGTCATTTTCTAGTTTGTGTGGATTCATGGCATGTGTTAATTGGCAGTTCTCAAAACAGGCCACCCTGTACTTGCCCAAGTGTTTCACAGTATAGGAGGCCTGTTGAAGCCTGTCAATTTTCCTTTGCACTACAGCCAATTACTGCATTTAATTATTCATTTCCTTCATCCCTGTATGTATTGCTCCTTTAGCACTCAATCATTTCTTCTAGAGAGAGACATCATAAACAACAATTTGATACCATGCATTGGTATCAGTGGTGTTTGTTGCTTTTGACCCTGTCCAGCCCTGAGAACCCTCTTAAAATGTGCAAGACCTTAAGGTACTGGGTGCTCTCAGCTTGAGCTGTAGTCAGGCAGTGTGTCGGGCCTTTGCCAATGAATGTGCTGGCATATGAGAATGTTGGGAAGTCTAAACTTCAATTAAAAGAGATTAAACTTCCAAAGATTGATCAAAACTCCTTCCTCTGTAAGCTCCTGTCTTGTACAGCTCCACACCAGCTACAGCTACTGATGCTATGGGAGAGATGGTTTGATGGGGGCACCAGAACTTGTGGTGTCCAAGTAAAGGCAAGAGCCAGTGCAGGAGCTTGAGGAGCAGTGGGGTTGTGCTAGCCAGCAGACAGCCCTTTCAGCCTGTTTTTTTTTCCTGTGCAAATCCAACTCCGTCCTTCTCAAATGGCAAGTGAGTTTCAGATCTCAGATTATCTCAGAGGCACTTGCAGCAGATTTGAGAATATAGAGCTAAGTTTAATTGACCCATTTTTAAATAAAAAGTAGTAAAAATGAAGAGTCTTTCCACAATTCCCAATAGCTTGGCCTTGTTTTTTCTATGAGCCAGTATTATTCAAACCTAGGAATTTTATTCTACAATTTTTACAATTTTTCACGTGCTCTAGGGCTTTCTGTTCTCCTTTACCCATCCAGAATCATGCAAATGTTATGTCCAACCTGTCTTCCTGCAGTTGGTCTGTTTTCTACATAAGAAGATGGGTCCTAACCAATGGAGCCTGTCAGTACTCTGCCAAGATGCATTGAGATTGTCACTAGACACTGGGAGACAAGAGCAGCTGCCTTCCTTGGAGACCTCAATCCTGTAGCCTTTGAGCTGTTCCCTTTGCTGCTAAATGAGAAGCCTAATGCAGATCTCCTACCTTGCTCAAAAAACAGAGAACTAAGCTCAAGTTTCCTGTTCTCTGTAACTTTAATTTTCCATAGATAGCCAACTATTTTTCACATCTTGATCAGAAAGTGAGATTTTAGGAAAATTAGTCTCTTTTCATGACAGAAAGCTTGCAGCTTCTTTCCTGTAGCAGCCTGTTGTTTTGGCTGGGGACAGTAGGATGGGTTAATCGTGGCCCCATTTCCTGAAGTCTCCTGCAGTCATGATTTGCGAGTGCCTGAGAATACCCCTGCTGAATTCTAATTGTTTGTGGCAGTCGGCACATGATTTCAAGTGTTTGGTCACAGCAGTGTTCGTTTTCTGCTCTTTTAATCTTTGATGGATGTTGCGCCTGGCTTCACTGATGTGGTTCATGACACAGTAGGCAGTGATTTCCTATAAGATGTTTTGTCTCGACTACAGAGGTGTGGGGTCCCTATATGATGGCCCATATTTATTAATGACATCCCAAGGTTTCTAAAGAGAAAGCTCTGCCATAGACTATTAGAGCCTTATCTATTCCAAAATGTCAGATGCAGTTAAGCAAGAACTATCTCGATTGCACTGAGACTTTCCTCATTAGTTCAAACTCTGATTAGAAGACTGATTAAAGGTTTTCCCTTTATAAAGGTTCACTCTTTGTGTCTGCAGATATCGTTACTATGTAAGACACGATAGAGCTAGCTTAAGGCTCATGCAAATGCTGAAACTGAAAAATATTTGTCTGTGTGTGCACTGTCATTCATACCCATACAGTGTATATGCATATTTTTTTAAATGCCCTTAATTAGTAACATGGAAAACATCGATTTTTGAATGAGTTGGGTTGAGTTTTGTTGCACATCTCACACTATTGAGCTGTTATTAGTATGCACTTGTATAAAAGGTCAAATTTTCATATCATGTGTAAAGCTGTAGGATTAAGATTTTAACAGCAATTTGGAGTTGCTGGGTTACGAAGTATTTTGTGCAGAATACTTGGTATCTGAGATCATTCTAACTAGCCAAATTGCTTCCTGTGATTTAAACATTGGTCTTGCTGTTCACTCTAAGCTACATGAGTGTGATAGTGCTGAAATATTCTATGCTTCTCCTAATGTTTTACTACAAATAGCATTTAACTTTTGCATATGCCTTTACATTTTTCAGTGTGTTCAGCAAAGATGGCAATTTCATATCTAAGCTCTTAGAAGAAAGGCTTGTTGATGCATTATGTGTTTACATAGTGCTTAGCACAATAGGGATGAGGTCTTGGGATATTTCTGGAGCCTAGATAATAAGCTGGCATTATCAAGAAATAAAAACATCCAAGAGGCAACTATCAAAGCTTCCAAATGCTTTTGCAAGATGTGGTTCCTAAAAAACCTAGAGTTCTCAACTTTTATTCTTGAGTGTTTTGTAGTTAACTGCCTTGTGCATGAATCATTTTGCAGACACCTTGTGGACTAATTAGAAATAAACCAGAAAATAAAGACAGCTTTAAGAAATTGTATGATAGTCAGTGTTCTCATAAGAGGAATAGGATTTTTGTTTCCAGTCTGGTCAGATTAATAATAGCTAAACGTTGCTGCCAACTGATTGGCTTCATCCTGCTTCAAACCAGAACACTTGGGTATGCGTGTTTGTATGTGAAAGAGAGAACATAGTATTAAACTGTCATATTGGTCCAGTTACCCCCAAACAGATAGTCTGTTTAAGTATTGCAAACTTCAGCAGTGAAGCCATTCTCTGGAGGTCAGTAAGCATTAGTATACTGCCTATGGAGTTAGCTTGTAGACTTTGGGGGATTGTTGACCCTTTATGTGCCAAAGTCAATCTCATTAATATTTTTTAACACCAACAAGAAAATCCAACTTGTTTCATTGTAAATACCATATCTAATAAACCTTGTCTTATAGCTGACAGGCTAGAGGTCTTGATTTAGCTTTTTCATGGGTGTCTGTTACTCCTGTGTGCACACACATGCAGGAACAAAGTTTGTGTATACTGTGTACCATTTTCCTTTTACAGAACCTCAAGGCTGTGTTTACTCTTCTTGAAGGAAATAGAATAGTGTGGATAGACATCTGACCGAGAAAAGGAAAGCCTTAAGTGCTGTGACCACAGGCTGTTAAGATGCCATGCCACCAACTTGAGAGGAAATAGTTGTGTTGTAACTTATTTTCTCAGTTAAAAGCTGAACTGCAGTGCAGTTTTTCAGGAAACATCTACTCTGTGCAGCCAGTGTTTTTTTTTCAGAACACCTGCAGCTATTGATAACTTTAGCTGGGCTTGAGTGTTTCAGAACATCAGGTCTACCAGTTTCATTAGACTAGTACTGTGCCTGCAGTGGCAGACTCTGCAAGGCAGCATCTCTGCTTCTTCCTCTGTGCCCTCCCAGACTCTCAGGGTTTGCTTCCAAAATGTATTTGGCAAGCTTCAACCCATGCCTCTTTTAAATCTTAAGACCAACTTTTACCTTAATGCAGCAATAAGAAATTACAGGTCTAGTTAAAGTTGTCCCTTTAACTAATCTCCAGGATTGGTTAATTCCTAAGGGGCTACCCTCAGTGTTTGGAATTCTGAGTAGAAGTGCTAGAAAATCAAGATAGGAGCTCCCTAATCTCCTCCCCAAAGAGTAAGGGATTTAGTTAGACATTAAGATGTTGCTAAAATCTTCAGCTGCCCTTGCTCTCTTGAAACTGCTAGGCAGCAGCGAAATAAGTTATGCTGTTGATGATTAAGCCACTTAATTCCAGGATCAAGAAACCGGAAAGGTGGCAACAAGTCATATTCATGTATGAACCTTTCTGTCACATGAGAAACTTGTGCAGCTCACCATCAGGCCTGCTTCAGTACTTAAAAGCTATATATAATTTCCATTGACCTTTGTCAGTGCCCTCACACTGGTCTCTACCTATTTCATGAGGTAGAGTGCAAATGAAAAGATTTTGTCTTTATCTCTTGTAGGTACTGTTGGCACAACGTAGCCTGAAGTTGGGTCTCTGGCATTTAGCATGGAGATAGAGTCATAGGAAAGCAAAATGAACAACTACGAGGAAATGGTTGGGAGAAAAACCAACCTGTGGTTGGTTTTTAAACTTTTTGGTCAGCTCTGACTTGTCTTCCAGTGCAAAAGCAAGCATTTAAGCATTTGTCAGAGTATGAAAATATGCTAGATGAAGATCCTTGCTACCGGATACTCATCTTACTAATACTCTGTGTCATCAGGGAAGTAACACAGCATGGGTTTGCTTAATTTGAGAATTTACTGTTGTAGACATCTGTGAACTTAGCATTGGGTGTATATATAGCACACATCAAGATGTACGTTGCTGGAAAAAAATTCTTGCCACAAATTTGGGATGAACACATTACATCACTGATGATGGAGCCAGGAATGAGTTAAGCAAAGCCTTCCCAGACTAATGTTGATAGCACCTCTACAATATCTCACACATCAGAAATTGCTGTGTAAGTCTAGTCCCCTTAAAAAGTCTCATTATGCTTTTTTACCTCTTTTTTTTTTTTTTAAGTAGAGTTGTTGCAGAAAGAAAAAATCATGTCCTTGGCATGGGTGTAGCTTATTAGTTTTAATAGCAATGAGTTATGCAGAATACAAAATGTTATTATGTAATTGCTTTGAGTATACCATGACTTGAGAAACATGGGAGCCAGTGTGATGAGTATCATATGGAATAGCTGACAATTTCTAATCTAAGGATAAAAAAACCTCTCAGCTAGTTAACATGAAAACTTTTTCCACATGAATAGAAGTAGAGAAGGTTTGTTCCTTGTCAAGGGTCATCAACATGAAATCCACACATGAACTGGCTCCATTGAAGCTGGTGGCAATATTCCAGCAGACTTTACTAGAGCCAAAATCTGGTTCCATGTGAGCTTCAAAGAAAGCAACTCTCCATATAGCAGTTTGTTTGAGAAATAACTCGCTCTTTGTGGAGACTGTGTTGGCACCATTTAAAACCTCAGAACAGGTACAGACTTCATATTGACAAATGAACTATGGCTGGTAACTTTCAAAGGAAAGGGGAAAAGGTTATAGGGAAGATGATGCTAAATAGTATGTTTTGAATATCAAGTTAATTGTATTAGCAGCTTGTTACCATCAGTGAACAGCAGTAGTCTTTCTGAGGTTTGGTGGAGTCACTGTGTAGTCAATATCTTGAGGAATGAGCCAGAGGCCTCGTGTAACCTGTCAGTTCTTACCTGCTTTCATCCATATGCCAAGATGACTTTTGTCAGCCCTTGGAGGGTGTGCAATTCCATCTGCACTTTTCTTGTATGCTTGTGGCCCTGCAGGCCTGTTCTGCTACCTCCCTTTTTCCCTGAAGGCTCAGCTAGAGGCAGCAGAACCAGTGCACCCATTCTTGTACAGTAGTTTTTTGGAAGAGCAGTCCTTCATTATGTGCTTTGCATTTGAAGTGTTGCTAAAATGAGAGTAGCCTTCATGGTACTTCCAATTAAAATAATCCTACAACAGAGAAGGAAGAAAGGGAGGAAGACATTGGAAAGGAAAAAGCAAAAAACATTTAAATTGGAGTTTATCAGTTTGTGGCTTACTAACTACACAGGAAATTATTCTTAAAATGCTTTCACCATTGTGGCTTTATCTTCTGTCATCAGTAAATCTATCAAATGAAGCTCTGATGTCTGTAGCTAGGAATTACTGTACAGCACTGCTAGGACCTGAGCAGTGGTGTTCTCCAACAGACCTCTTACAGCAGGAAGTATTGAAGAGCCAGAGTTCAGGTTGTGAATTAATAATCATGATTTTGCCCACTCTTAATCTAACAACACGCTACATGATTTCCATGGGGACTTTAATTGGCTGCTTCTTGACTGCAAAAGGGTTTTATGGGTTAGGTCCAGACAAGTCCTGCCTTAGAAAAGGTTACAGTAAGCATTTGCTTAGGCAACAGATATGTTGGGTGGTGACTGTGAACATGCCTTACACTTTGCCTAAAATTAGACACATGTAAAGCCAGGCTGCTGCTGCCATCACTGGAGTGTAGTCTCCCTTGATGGCAGTTGTTTTATCTCTCCTTTTAGCCTCATGACAGCAGTAGCAGCCAGCCTATGTCTGCAGAGCTTTCTCTTCTCTCTTCCCAGCTCTGCCTCTTTCTGATGCATCTTGCCTTCCTGTAGCCACAGCAGCCTTTGCAAAGGATGGCCATTTCAAAGTGCTTCACAGTTTTTACATAGAGTCCAGTGTGTCTGGTGGGCTATGGAATACAAAAATTGAAACAAATGTACTTTTAGGATACTTCTGCCTGGATCTGAAAAGCGCCCTAACTGTAGGTAGTACTGCAATGGCAATACTGAACATAAAAACCACAGCTGTTTTACATACAAGCAGTACCAGGCATACTGTACTGCTGTGCTGAGAAATGCAACAACATGTGTTGACAAGCCTGCATGCTAGAGCAGTGTTCACATCTGTATTTGTTGTGGTTTGTATCACACCAGCTCCTCAAGACCATAGATCACAGACTGGAGTACCTGTGTTGGTTGCATCTCATCCATGATCACTGTTAATGTGGAACATTTTCTTTTTTCTTACTCAGGAAATCAATGGATTTTATATGTAATAGTACAGGGATCAAATGTCTTAGGAATAAAAAGCAATTGTAATTTATTTGTTTCAGTTTAAAATTATTTTCCCTGTCCTTTTCCCTTTGTATGGTTGATTTCTTTAGAATGAAGGATATACTGTGAACAGAAACATGACCCTCAGGTGGACACATGATTCCTACACTATAGAGATAGTAACTGTGTTGCTGCAGCGTTCAAATTGATCCACAGCTCTTTTATCCTGTATCCTTTGTGAACAGAAATCTGGCCCCTTCTAGCTCAAGAAATATTTCTGTTCTCCAACAAGCCCCTAAATCATCATCAGCAGAGAAGAGATTAATTACACAAGGAAAAAAGAATTGCTATAAAATGGTCTTAATATGGGGACTCTAAAAAACCCTGGTGTTTCCCTCAAGTTCTAGCATCCTTTGTTGTAGGAAAGGCAACAACAGACATCCATTTCAAACAGATTGTACTATTTTAGCTGGGGTCCTCCATCTCAGCTTGAGATGCATGCCCATGCACTTTGGTTAGAGGAGTGGCTGCCCTAGAAAGGGTATTGATAAGATAGAGGCTTTGAGACTGCTGTCTTGTGTGCTTTGAATGAGGTGGGTGAGAAGGACTCTGGGCCACTGGGAGAAAACTGTAATACAAGTATACAGTGTTTCTTTATGGAAATTCTCTTGTTTCTTTAATGCAACTAGTAAGACAGGGGTTTCCAAATAATTCTTGTAATTGGGTTGTTTACATGTTTTTTTATGTAAAGTTATGGTGCCATATTCTGGCTCCTAGTGACCAAAAATTACATTTCAGAATAATTGTTCTGATAGAAGTGCTTGATAGGGTGAACAGTCCTGCTTCTTATAGAAGGTACAGCAGAGATTTAAAATCCATCTCAAGGCAGGATGAAAACCACACAAAGCTGATCCTTTTTTCTTAGCCCCTTTGACTCTAGTAGAATCTGCAGTACTGAAGCTGGAAGGAAAGCTTGGGGTAAATTTTGATCTGCATCCTGCAGGCTTTAGTTTTTCAGTTTTTTCTATGTAACTGGGTCATCATTAGTTGAACATTCTGAAATGGAAAATATTTAATCCCTGAGAGCTATTATGGAGAATTTTCTAACAGCAACTCACCTCCAATTCATAACACACTTCCAGTTTAGTTTCTCCTTGTCTTTTTTCACTACCTGCCCAATGTTTCAGTTTAGCAGGGAGAGATTAGGGGTTGAGCCCCAGGAGCATCAGCAAACTCACAACTTGCCCCTAGAACTGCAAACTTACTCTCAGAGTAAGTGCTCAGGCACACTTCTTTGTTCGGAAATGTGGTAATTCATAACTCTGTGCCTTGCTAACGTGCAACTCCCAATAGCAGAAAGCCAGACAAGTGTCCTGGGTTTTTGAAAAGTTGGAGGGAGACTTGTTTGCAGGTCATTACTTTTCCTCCTGTCTCCTGTGCAGTTGTTGTTCTCTCTGTTCTAGTGCAACATCTTTGGATCTGTGAATCACCACCACCCTTCTCATTGTGATCAGCATTGTTTCTCTGTTGTTAGGGTGGACAACAGAAATCTGGATTCTTAAATCAGCTAGGGACAGCACAAGTAAGCATGGAAGTACTTCAAGGACCAGGTTAAGATTTAAAGGATGGACTGCACTACAGTAAATACCCTAAGGTGACAGAATAACATTGTTCTTCTCAAGGTGCTTTATTGTATTTTCTTTATGGTGCCTTCAAAATTCCTTTATTAGCTGAGAATGGAGAAAAAACAGTAGTATTAGAGCTGAAAGAGACCGATTTTGGGGATTGGTTTGTAGAACATTCATCCTCCATGGGTTTTTTACTTTTACTCTGGTTCTTCAACTGTTTCTTGCAGAAACTTAGTGTAGGAGCATCTCACCCTTTCTATCTAATTGTGAAGGGAGGCAAAAGTCTCAGCCTCTCAGCTACATTCCTGACTCTTGTGATGGAGTTCCTGTTCTTTAACCCCCACTCCAGCACTGGGATAGCAGGACCTGTTCGGATATGTATTCCTCCAGTGCTTGGGTGTGAAATTCTTTGCCCTTTTCATACTTAATTCAAAGGTGCAGATTTATCTGTAATTTTTCACACTGAGCTTCTCAACTTGCTTTGAGAAGTTTTAGTAGGAACAAGAGGGGTGGGGAGCTATTGCTCAGCGCAGACATGCTCTGCTTTCAGAAGCAGGATGTGACCACACTGAACACTTCTGCCTGGTCTTGAAACCAAGATAGTCTGTCAACTGCGCTTCAGCATCGTCTTGTGTAAGTGCCCCCTGCTGCTGTGTACAAAGACTTACAGCATGTTACAACACTACAACTTTTAACTATTTTATGCAGTGTCTTCCACTCTACATGTGCTCAAAGTGCTTTACAATTTACAAACAGCAATAGAAAATGTACAAACCAAATACATCTTCAAAAAGAGGAGCTGCTTTCTTCACTTGACAAAAATGACAGTTTCCATAACAAAACAGCAATAGAAATAGCCTGTACTGGTAGAGCCATTACAAATTTTCCTCAGCATAGGATAATTTTCTTCCAAGCATGATTGTTCTTCATGACTTTATAATTAATTGGACACAATATAAATTAATAAAATAGAGATTTAGGTGAGAATATCAATCTAAATTTACTTCCAGAGCCTGTAGTTGACTCTGTACTTGGCATTTCTTTAGCAATTCTTCTCCAACATCGTGTCACATAGTTTTAAAGCTGTACTTCATTACATTTCATCAATGTTGTGGGAGAGGGCTGTATTGGCAATTGCTTTTCAGTATTGTCAGTTTCATTGGTGAGTAGTGTTAGTTTATATCTTAGAATTATGTGTATTTTACAACTGAAAATCCAGCACTCAACTGCTATGTCAGATCTGTTTTAAGTGCCATTCAAATAAATGTGTGTAAATTCAGACTAATGTATTATTGAAATAAACTCTGCAAATCTGTAAGTATGGAACAGCCATGGAAAACAGCCATGCATTTTCAGTGAGTATCAGAGTGTATCTTAAAAAAAACAGTGATTGTAATGAAAGGTTTGCTTGATAAAAATAACACTTTAACTCAAAGTAGGTCCAGATGCTGATCTGAATGTAAGTGGGCTTGAGAGCAAAGGAGGAATCAATTTGACCAAGGAAAGGAGGAGAGTCTGAGGAAGGAAATGGAAAATCTATTGCCAGTACCAATGAAAGTAAGAGGACATGGGGAGCCCCAGGGTGGCTGAGCATGGAGGAAGGGAAAAGGAAGGACTGAGGGATGACTGGGGACTAACTGAGGAGGGCATGGGCTGCAGGGGACAGTGAGGATGGACTTGTTGCAGAGATGGTCAGAGGGGTGGGCAGGGGGCTCTGGACTGGATACAGAGCTTGAGGATTGAGCACAGAGACTGCCATGTTTGGGTACAGGGTCTAGTTCTTCAGGGCAGCATTCAGCTCCCTCAGTCCAGGAAACTGCTTTCTTTCCCCACTGTCTTCTGCCTCATTAGCTGTGCATTTTCTACTTGCTGTGACAAAGGATGTATCAAAGTCCTACAGGACACTATCAGTTTTACTTGCTGTATCAAAGTCCTACAGGACACTATCAGTTTTGTCCTGAAGCAGATGTAATGTTTGCACTGAGGCTTGGATCCTTGGAGTGGGGAGAACATGCAATTGTGTCAACTGACGATTGTGTCCTAATTGTCTATGAAAAGGAGATAAATAGATTTTGGAAACATGGTAATTACATCTTGCACTTCACATTTCTTGAAGGCTCCAGTTTGTAATTTCAGTTAAGTTCCTCTAACATAGCAGCATATGTGTGTGTGTAAGTGTGAGGAATACACATATGTTTTGGGTAGTTATGTTTGATGAAGAGTCAAGCAGCACTTTGTGGGAGGGGGACAGCAACAGTCAGTGTTAAATATCAGTCTTCGACATAACTTTAGTACATCTGTACCTCTTTGTAGTGCAGAGATTGGATTATTAGCTTCTGTAACAATACAGTCTTGCCTTGCAGTTCTGTTTGCTCTTGCAAACTGAGCAGGATCACATCTGTGCGAGATCTTTGATTGGAGCGCTGCAGAGGTCACTGACATGCCACAGAACCATGTTTGCTCAGTAAGTGACACTTTGATCCTGATGTCCCACTAAGCCAGTACAGCAGAATGGCTTCCTTTGCCACTGTGCATCATCTAGCAGTATGTATGTATGTTTTGGGCTGAAAATACAAAGTCAGACACTGACTGGTTTTGATCATTAGAGATTTTTTTTATGGAACTGGTGAGAAAACTGGGCTGTTAGCTCTCATACATTGCCAAAGTTGTGTTTAGGTAACTGCTCTGCCTGTGGAAATCTCTTCCAGTTCTCCACTTACTCACTGCTAACCTAAGCTGAGCCACAGAGTTGTTTTTTCCCTGTTTTGTGAGCATTTCTCAAGAACTTCTGTTAAGTGGCGGTTGTGGCCTGCCTGAGATGGGGGCTCTGCAGTGGGAACAACTGCAGTAAGCCTGGCATGTGTATCTGCAAATTAAACCCAGAAGTTAAATTGCAGGCAGGTGGGCAGCCCCTTTCACAGCAACACAGTAACTAATGGGGGGTCTCAGGGCCAAGCCCACAGCAGGTCTGGGGACCCTCAGATAAATCAGTGCAGAACCCAAGATGACAGAAGTGTTCTGTACCAGCACCTTGTGCACTTTTTCAGCCTGTAGTTTGCTGTATATGTGTGTGTGTTCTCCCAGTCCTCAGCTAGGCAATACTGCTGTGGAATAGCTGTTATCAGGTCTAATAAGGGTCCCTGGATCAGTAGATGCCATCTTGACAGTCAGATGCTGGGCCTGTTTAGATGGTTGGTGGACACACAGGAGCTTGATCCTCCATCATTGTCAAGCTGGGCAGGAATTGGCATGGAAATTGTGTGAAGATTTTAAATCAGTTTAACACTATACCCTTTCTTGCCAATCTCCTAGAATAAATTTGAGAGGCCCAAGGTTTATTGTTCCTTATGTTCAGATTGTTAGGACTCACACTGGGACTTTATGGCCACTTCAAGCATTATAACGGTATTGCTATGTCCTTTCCCACCGAGTCTTCTGCACTGTGGGAGAGGCATAAAAAGGCAGTAGTACGTTGGACCCCAACTTGGAGCTCACTAGATGGCTGGCATTACCACCAGATATAAAAGGCTGAAATAGAGACTGACAGGGAAGTTCAGTATAATGCTGCCAGGAACATATTACTTGTTCAGCACAGACTGTGGGATCAAAGCAATCATGCAACCAGTACTGATTGCACAGGAGCAGAGGGGCTTTTACTTGGGCTACAGAGTGGGAACAGCTTTTTGTACTTAGGAACTTGTTCTGGATTTGAACTGGAAGCCCAAAGATGAAAATGTTTGGGACTTAGTTCTTGTCTTTCAAGAACTACCCAGGCTTCCACATGTTACTGCTTCAAAATAGAGCAGGCAGGCTCTTGTGTTCAAAAAAAGTTTTGGTTACAGCCCCTTGTTAGTTTAATTTTAGTTCTTATGAATTGACATATGGCAGGCATGATTTTTAATTAGAGCTTTAGCTGCATTTTACTGGTAGGGTTGCAGAGCACTGTGGAATTTACATTAGGAAAAAAATGCTCTGTCGGTAGAGTACAAGGCTGTTTAGTAATCAGAGTGGAAAGTTAACTTTGAAACAAATTGGCAACTGATCAGATAAAATTCAAATCAGTAACATTTGTGTTGGAAACCAGCTCAGATCTGGGAAAAATGGAATCTAAGCTATTCTGTTCCTCTTGCAGAGGAACTGACTGGTGAACACACTTCATGTGTAACACCCCCTACAAAAACAAAATTAATACTTTTATAGGTTATCTGAGCACTTCTTTAGCTGCTTTTACTGGTAGGGTTGCAGAGCACTGTGGAATTTACATTAGGAAAAAAATGCTCTGTCGGTAGAGTACAAGGCTGTTTAGTAATCAGAGTGGA
Source organism: Chaetura pelagica (assembly GCF_000747805.2). Lineage (NCBI taxonomy): Eukaryota > Metazoa > Chordata > Aves > Apodiformes > Apodidae > Chaetura > Chaetura pelagica. The sequence continues at coordinate 1,375,621 of NW_009952251.1, forward strand.
AAGTTAACTTTGAAACAAATTGGCAACTGATCAGATAAAATTCAAATCAGTAACATTTGTGTTGGAAACCAGCTCAGATCTGGGAAAAATGGAATCTAAGCTATTCTGTTCCTCTTGCAGAGGAACTGACTGGTGAACACACTTCATGTGTAACACCCCCTACAAAAACAAAATTAATACTTTTATAGGTTATCTGAGCACTTATCTGATTCCTTTTCACGTTAGTGTAAAATGAAACATTACTTTGAAGAGAAGTTTTCTTACATACTTCACAAAACAAGCAAACCTCCTTTGCCTGGCAAAAAACTAAGGGTCAAAAGTTTCCCCCATTGTTTTTCTTTTGGATAGACAGGGTGTAATAGAGAGATAGCAGGAGATGTTTTGCTCCTCTGCATTTGTAACAGATTTGCATCTTCCCAGTTCACTGGTACTGAAAGAGTTAATGGTGTGTTCAGGCCTCAACCAGCAAATGCATTTAAAGCTCAGTCCAGCACTCACATGGTTTGTATTTTTGTGCTACTGGAGTGGTGTGTTCATGGCATCTGGTTCCCTGGCAACAGCTTTCATTGGCTCAATCAAAGCCTTTTCTTCTTAAGAAAGCTCCCACTGTGACACCCTGCCACCACCACTAATCACCATCTTAAGCGAGTGTTTAAGATGCAGCTGGTATGAAAAATAGCGTTTGTGCATGTGAGAAGATTAAGAGGCTACCTTGCATGGTACACCTGCCTTGGGGAGTGCTCTCACTCCCTGGTTTTGGGCATACTGGAGGCTGTCTGCTTTCCTACTGGAAGAGATGAGGCATCAGTACATGAAGGGCCTCCTTAGAAATAATCCTTTGTTAGGCAGAAATCCATAAACCTTTGTGTCTTGTGAATAGTCATTTCCTTTTCCCAGCTGAGATGGTGTTTGGGCCTCTGTGCTATTGACAAGGGGCAGAAGTGGGATGTAGGGGGTGTACAATAAAATCCATATTGTTGAAGCTGTCTCCCCTGACAAGGAAGAAGCAGGAAGAAGTCTCCCAACATGTGAACAGGAGAACAATGGGAGCAAAGAATTCACATTAAGCCTCCACAAGAGTTACATATGTTTGGATTTCTGGAGATTCAGAGTTTGCATGAAAGTTGAGAAAGCCTCTAGCAGTCATGCTTGTCTGTGTCTGGCAGAATTTGGGGTTCAGAGTAATCAGCAAGATTGGGCATTAGCAAACCTTGCATCCAGCTTGTCCTGGATTACGATTGTCCTTCCAAATTACTGAAGCTCTCATTGCCTTGGCCGCTGACAGAAATTCTTCCATTTTTCTAGTCTTGGAGATTACCTTGGAGGATGCTGTATAACCATCCAAGACCATTGCACTTGACAGGAATGATGAAGCTAGAGCACAGATGTAGGTGGCCTTCTTTGCTTATCTCTGTCCTGTTGGGCAGGAGAGCAAACATGGATTTAAGAATGTGAGCTAGAGAGCATACAACATCTTTAGCAGCATGGCTTCAGTCATGAAATACCCCGCCAGAGAATAATGGACTGAATTTGTGCCTGCTTTAATTAGGTTTTAAAATAAACCATAGTCTCTTGATAGGGTTCTTCTGCACGCTCATCCCTTGTTTTAAAACAGTAAGTGAACATGTCCCTTTGAGGCTGGGGAGCGAAGATAAGGAAACTTTGTTTTTTGAGATGCTATGCTGTATTTGCCACAGAGGGACTAAGGCAACATGCACCTGCGCAGAAAGCCAGGGAGGATAGTCTTGTGGTTAAGCTACTATATTGAGACTTGGAATTTGGGTGTAGCTTCTCCTTCTGTTTGGCCTTGAGAAGATCTGGACACAGGCAAAATAGGCACTTACCAAAGGCAGGCAAACCAGAAGTGAAGCTGTGGTGACTCTTCTGGCTGGGGCAGAACCCAGGGAAGCTGCCTTGGTAGCTGCTGCTGCCACGGTGGAGTAGAACCAGCAGAGTAGTGCCTGGCTGCCATTGCCTCCTTGTCTTTTCAGCAGCAGCTGGAGCAGCAAGTGCAGTTCAGCAAGGCTCGGGCCCTAGCTCTCGTTGCCATCTCTCTCATAGCCTCTACCACTGGCTGAAATGTCCTGATGTAACTTAACAGTGTGAGAGCAGAGCTACAGCAACTTGAATCAAAGGAGCCAGCACTGCATCTTTGTACTAGTAGGCTTCCTGAGATTGTTTTCTTTGTTTCTAGTGAGCCCAGCACTAGACTGACACTAGTCCCTTATACTAGGAGATCAAAACTCAGTTTTGCACACAGAGCTTGTTCTGTCTTGACTTCCAGGTGTCCAATTCACCTTTTAAGTCCTGCTGCAGGGTCTTTGCTTGGGGTGCAGCATTTGCTCCCTGTGTCAACACTGCTGCAGGCAGGAGCATCCTGGGTCCTCCAGATGCCACAGTAATACAGGCATGGGACTAGAATGTGGTAACATTGTAGAGGCACAGCCATACAATGGCTGCACAACTTGCAATGTGGGAATAATTCTCCCTTCATTCAGAAGGTTCTTACAAAGATAAATCCTTAATATATGAGAGATGTTTAGTGGCTGCATAGCTAAAAGCCACACTGAAAAGACTAGATGTGTTTTTAAGCACAAAATATACTTTAAAGGAAGAAATTTAAAAGCTGAAATTAGAGATTACAGAGCGAAATAACAACATTCTGAATATGGTACATCTATTTTCTTCAGTCACTTGTAACTGTTAATTAAATTTATTTAAACTATTAAACACCCAAGTCAGTGAAAAAGGAACCCGTGGCAGGTACTAGAACTATACAAACAACCTGTTTAAAACATGAAAAGTCTGATTCAGTAAATTTTCTTTAGAGAGGCTGAGTGTGAGGAGTGTTGTTCCTTCCCCCTTCCTGGACTACTTCAAAAGATCAGAGAAGTGCGTGTGCATGCATGTGTGTGAGGAGCTACGCTTTCTCTGCTGCACTGATAATCTTGACCTTTTGACATACATGGGCCTCAAAGCAGGCAATGGAAATGTAACTTCAGCAGGGTAATTGGTAGGTGTCACTTCTCCAGTGAAAATCAGATTTGCTTTAATTTAGATATTATTTCAGAAAACATTCTTTATTTGCATGCTGGTTTACCATGAACTCTGGAACAAAGGAGTTTTGGGAATCACCTGCAGATATAAAGGGACAGGGAACTTTCACTCCTTAAGGGTTTTCACAAGCTTCCACTGGTCACACAGAGGGATAGCTGAAAACATGTCAACTTGGCAGAGTGCAGAAGGAATGAAACCAATATACCATCTTAGTCCTGTGCTTCACATAACTGAGCAGGTACCCTTGTAAAGATATCTGAGGCTTTTCTATTCCCATACCAAGGCATGTTTTTCTTATTTTGTGGATTTAAGGTATTCAAGCGTACAGAACACACTCTTGCGGTATAGATGATTATTGAAAGATGGAGATTATTTTGTTCCTTAAATAATTGGGTAAAATTACTTTAAATATAGATTTTGTATTTTTACTTGAATTCCTGCTTTTTAGATTATCAAGAAGCTAGCGTAACCTTTACTCTATCCCTTCTAAACACAGCCTGTACACATGTGCCTCATTACGGTCACAATGTCTAGTGCATAAACAGCATGACTTTTTCCTTTCCAAAACAAGATCAGAGGGTAAAGTATGAGGCACACACACAACTGCAAACCTTTGAGAAAGGATGTAAATGCTGGCCCTCAGCACAGGACTGAATTTCACCCTAAGTAAACCTAAAAAAGGGTCATATAATTCATTGGTCTGGAGTCAAAGTAGTAGATTTATGTTATGTCAGTGAATGGGGCTGTGTCTCTGGCATTGCTGCCTAACCTCTAGCAGAGGTTGTGTGGTGTGAATAAAGGCCAGAGGCCTGTTGTAAAAATTATTATTTAGGTGGTTGATTTGGACTCCAGAGATCTGGTGGCTGTTCTACTTTTCTTTAGAAAGTAACTCAATCTTACTCTATAAATTAGGGTTAATAATTCCTCACCTTGCAGGGACATTTTGGGAATGTATGTTTTAACTAGTGCAAAGCATTTGGGGCTCTGGGGCTGAACAGCAAAGCAAAAACATCACAGAATGGAAAAGTATCATTGTTCATGCAGTGTTGCAATATTTTGTAGTAGATGAAGCCAGAGCCCCACACTGAAGAGATGAGATTAAAAAGAATATTGAAGAGCTGCTTTGTATGCAGAGCACTGTCAGTCCTGTGCCTGGAGTGAAGCAGGGGCTCTTGCCAAAACTGAATGTGGGGGCAGTACCTGGTCAGAGACTGAAACAGCATATTATACCATACAACGTGGAGGCAGAAGGAAGGTTACATTAGGCAACCTTTGCTTTGCTGTTTCGTGATATTTGAGAGCTTTGCTTTTCAGCCTTTGATTGTTTTGTTTTAAACAACAGTTTTTAGCCTGGAACTGATGATACAGATCTCAAGTGCACCTGGAGCTTTACAGGAAAGGTGCAGATAAAGTCTCAGCCCCTTAGATCTTACAAACTGGGGCCTTTTTCTTCTCTCATGGACCTCGTTAGATTAGGTAATGGTATTCTGGTTTTACAGCATTGACCCATAATTCAGCATTGTCTGAGACATAAATCTGCAGTATTATTCCATGGTGTTTCAAGCTGCAGAAATGTTGGGTGGTTTGTTTTGGGTTTTTTTGCTTCTGTGCATGCCTTAGTCCTGTATCACCTAAAGCAGGAATTATGTGACCTTTTTACTGACTAGCACCCAACAAATTAGCAATCAGCAGAAACAGGAGATACCGCTTTTAAAACTGCTAGCATGTGTCTTTGTAGACTCAGTGACATTTCTACACTGTATGCTGATAGTGGAGCAGTATCAATTTCCTCTCCTGTCCTTGGGCAAAGATCGATGAACTAAATTTATTCTAGAAGAAAATACTTTTTACATTATCTAAAATGTCTTCTCTTTTATATACTCCTGGGTGTGTGAATTTTTTTCTTTTTAAAACATTTCATTTCCAGAACACCCAGCCTGCTGGAAAGAAGACATATTTCAGTATCACTGATATTATTTACAAGCACATCATCAGTTTCTCATAGGAATAAGCCCACTGGCACTTATGAACAGCTAAGGCTTGCCTTGCTACCCAGAAGCCTGCAGACAATCCAGGAGGAGCAATAGGGCTGAAGCAGGTTAGATTGCAGATTAGAGGCTGCAGTGGGAAATGGACTCTGGCCTCTGGATTTGGAGATTGTGCTGAAAATTTTCCAGCCAAAAAAAAAAGCAGGAATCAGTACTTTCACACTAGGAGCCAATTAAAGAAACCCAAATTATTGTCATTATTGTCATTTGAATAAACAATTATTTCTTTTCACCCTCACAGAAGCCTGTTACAATGAACTAAAAGCCAAAACTAATTAAATTATCTGATAGCACAAATCATATCAGAAGCGTTTAATCTGGTTTAATTAATTCTTGCCAGAAATCACTGCTACTCTTAGCACATGCTGAATGATTTTTTTTATTATTTATTTTAACAGTTTCTATTTATATCTATTTGCAATACTGCTGGGATTTTCACTCTCTGCAGATAAAGTGGGAGTGTTTATAGAAGTGCTTACTGCCAGGGAGATTTTTAACCCCAGAGACGGTATAACAAATACCCAAGAAATGGGATGTTAACACCTGAATCTAAGAGAATTTTTTTAACTACAAGATGAGAAAATAAGATATATACCACTCAGTCCACCCTCATGGTTAACTCATAATTTGCTGGTGACAGATGCTTTGATGAAAATGCAATGGTTGTCATTAGGAAGAGCACAAGAAACTTCTAGGACTTATCACTGTGCAGTCTTTTTTCCCCTGCAGGTGAAATTTAGCCAGCATATGCTAGTTATTGATAGTCAGCTGTGTGATAGGGCATTTCTTTGTCAAGCACAATAGGTCTTAGCCTAATTTCCTGAGTCAATTGTCTGATTTTTGCACTCAGAGCTTGGTACTGAGGCTTGAGAGGGTTCAGATCTAAGCATCAGGTCTGCAGCCCTGCAAGCCAGGAAAGTATTTTCTGAGGAACGTGAGGATTCGGTTGTCAGTTTGCTGTGGGACAGCTTCTGCACTTTGGCTCTTTATAGATGGTTATGGAAGTCTTTTCCTAATGAGATATTTTTGGAAAACCCAAACTGTAGGAATGGGTCTGTATTCAGAGTATGGGCCTCTGGGACTGGAGAAGGTTTGGGTTCAAGACTCAGTTTTGTTGTCCACCAGTTGATCTCATACTGGTGCATTGCTACTAGTACGTAGTTGTGTATGTCCATATGAAAGTAGAAACAGCCATAAGTAAACTGTTTTGTAGTCTTTGGTTTCTGTATTTATTTTGCATTTGATAATACATTGATTGTTCAGCCAAAACTCCCAATCAAGGGGGTTGTAAGATGTACTCTAATTGTAGTGCTAGGATTTGCCCTTCAGTTGTAGTTGCAGGACAGTACTGTGCAAACTGGCTACAGAAATTCTTACCAACAGGAGGATAGAGGCTTGCTCTAGGGACTGCTGCTTTGGATATAAAGACAAGAAAAAGATGAGAATAGCATTATTTTCCATCTGACTTTCATGAGGACAAGTGACAGGCTTTAAAGCTTAAAATAGCACTATTAAAGCAGTATAAAAATGTACATATTCAAGAAATGTCAGTAAGATGGGACATTGTCACAGAATAATGGGTGCTAGCTACTCAGCATTCAAATTAGGATGAAAAAGAGGGAGATGCTAATGTGATTCTCAGTTTCCCAGGGATCAGAGAATGAGAAATAAATAGAGAAGAGGGACAGAGCAACACTTCTGAGTATACCACTACCAAGGTCAAGAGTGTTTGAGCAGGGTGCTCTATGGCCATGCATTTCAGAGCAGCGTTTGTGCCATAGCAGAGATGGTACTCTCTCTGGCATCCTACCTCCTGCCAAAAAAACCCAAACCTTAACTGACGCAGCAGTGAAGTAGTCTGTTAGCATCTTACATCTTTCCATCTTGGCAAATGTGGTAAGCAATAAAGCTTTTGAAAAGCAGGGCCTGAATAACCTTCCCCATGCCCTTGCTGGGGTTGGCTGTACTGCTGGGGATTGAGCATGTCAGCTGTGGGAGCTGCTCCACTCAACCTGGCAGAGCTGGAGTGTTTGGCTGCTGGGCTTTGGCATGAGAAAGACCTTTGTCCTTCTGGCAGGTGGCTT
>NW_009952251.1:1382972-1395240 GCF_000747805.2 Chaetura pelagica
TCCCTGCCTCCTCTCCTGGAAACTGTGGTAACAATGGTGCCTGGAGCTCTTCCTTCCCAGGGGAATACCAGAAGTACACCAGGGTGCCGGCAGGATTGTCTGTGGGCTCAGTGCTGGAGGGTGGAGCAAGCAGTCCTGTGGCAGTTGGCAGGACAGGGGTGAAGTGAGTAGGTGTTAGTCCTGAGAAAGAGAGCAGCTGTCTTTTGGGTAAGGTTGGTGTCTCACTCCTCCCGACCTCAGTCTCTCTGGCTTTGGTACAGACCAGTTTTCCCTTGCAAAAAAGAAGGCTTTAGACTCTGTCCTGTGGTCATGTGCCCTATTCCCCAAATGTTTGCACTCTGCCTTTGAGATAGCACAGGCTCCCTGTGTTATGGCCATATTGGGGCATGGCTCAAACAGCACAGTGAAGGTTGTGTTTGCTCATACCTTAACTCTTTATTTGCTGGTTTCCAAGGGAATGGCTAGGACCAACATTCTAGAAAGGCACTCCATGCTCCCAGCAACCTTAATGAATTTATTTGTCAGGATACTTCTTTTGAAAACTTACAGGAGGAATATAATTTGGTGAGCATTCACAATAATTGGAGCAGTCTTCAGTCAGCAATTAGCTTGCCCAGGAGATTCTACTGCAGCTATGTATGACTAAGTGCTTCATCACAGCCTGAGTGCTTCACCACACTTAACAGGTGTCAGAGACAGTAGTTCACAATGTATATATCCTGTTAAAAAGCCAGTGTGAGGAATCCTGGAGTAACATCTGCCTGGACTGCAACCGGCAGTCACTTGTTCACCTTGCATGGGCTTTGGGGGTCTGTCTGTGAGCCAACCCAGTCTGCAAACCAACCCATCTCATTAGCCAGCAGACAAGGCCAGTTAGCATGAGCTTTAAGCTGAGCAGGCACAGAAGCACGGCTTCACACTGGGCAGCCTGAAACCCAAGAAAAGCAGGTGTGCATATAGCTGTAGCTGTGCCCATATACACCTCTTGTGTGTCGGCCTCCATTGTTTCCGCTGCTCTCCTCCTTCTCTGCTCTCTGTAAATACTTTTCCCTATATGCTGTGTCTAATCTTGCTAAGCATAATGTTCCATTTTCTACCTTTTGTTCCTTATTACTGGGTCTACTTGATGCAGGTGAAGTGAATTAGATTTCCTCAGTGATACAGGGCAAGCTGTAAGCAAAACCAATACCTGCATCTCTCTCAAACTCCCCATGGTTCCAAAGCTGAGCTACCTGCCTTCACCTGTCCATCTTAGTCTTGGTACATCCCTCAGTCTGCCCCTTAATTCCAGGTGAACCTTATAAAGTTGTGTGATGTTTTTCACTCACTTTGGGTGCATTTCAAATTCAAACTTGGAGTTGTTTAATTTAAGAAGCAATTAAACAAAATATTCAGACATTCCCCGTTCATTTTCTCCTTCAATTGAAGTAGTTCAGAGCGAACTAGAAAATTGTTTTGCTTAATTCAAATCCATATTTTGGAGGTGTGTTGGGAAGTAGTGGGCTTCCTCTTTGCTCTGCTGCTCAATCGTTTAATCACTTCAGTAGTGATTATTTAATTAAATATTCAGCCAGTTATTTTGTTTTGAGGTAGGTTTTGGGCTTTTTTCATTGCAGATAAATATTTTCCTTTTATGAACAAGATAGTTTCTTCAGTGCCTGGTTTTCATTTTTCAGAAATAGTCAGTCAACTAACAATCCAAGTGGCCAGCACCACTACTGCTCAGTGGGAGATATTTTGTAGTATGTGCTATCACACAGACCCCACATGGCAATACTTTGTACAACAACCAAAAAAAGACAGGCAGAAGAGGGCATGTGACAGTAAATCCCATCATCTAGAGAGTCCACAGAGACTCTTCAGAGAAGGGAACATTCCTTACACGTGTTACACAAAAGCCCGAAAGGTGATGAGTGACACTTCCCACTTTCATTTATTTGGGAAGATGTGGTGTCATCACACACCTCTACTCTGCCGCTGGTGTTTGACTATTTCCCCACAGAAAGTAAAGTACCAACTCTCTCTTTACCATTCTCTGTCTCTTGATGATCAATTATTTTTAATTGGAGCCTCTTGCATTGTGCCAAATCTTGAGAGGGCCCCATCAAGATCAGGGCTCTAGCAAGATGGGAACAGTACCAACACGTACACAGTGACAATAGAAACATTTTTTGTCCCAAAGAACATGATCCTATTTAGAGAAAGGCCAAACAAGAAATGGAGGTAAGGATGACTGGAAGAATTTGCAGACCATAGGCAAGTTTGGGGAAAGTATGACAGTCTCCTGACCCCTAGTCTGGTGCCCTGTCTGCTGGCACACACTGCTTCTCGTTGACTAATAAAAATGTCATTGTCTGTACAGAAACACATTTAAGGACAAATAAAACAGGTTGGTATTGGTACAAAAAAGTTTACCAGCTAAATAAGATGCAGCCAGGGATGACTTGAGAAAATAACACACAGTCCTTCACAGCTTTATTTTTATGTATATAACTCCGTACTACACCTTTAATGTCTGTCTTCGAGTAATGTATTAATGACTGAGGGCTGTGGTGAAATACTGACCAAAGGACACTTTATTTAACAAAGCTAGTTTTAGTGAAAATAGATAGCAAAATGGAGGAGTTATTTAAATAAAATTGTTGAGTCTCTTGAGATTGTTTTCTGTTTGTTTATTTTCAATTCTTGTGTTGAGAGGTTTTGATTAAGATTTGAATCAGAATTCAGTGCTGCAAGACCTTTACTTGAGAAAAATGAGAGGTGTGGAGTTAAAGTGTTAGCTCTGTTAGTTAATGTCGACTGTATTAGTAAAACGGCAAAAACCTTAAGGAATCTCAAAGATAAAAAACAAGATCCCTGTCCATGGGCAGTAATGCAAAACTATCCCCCGATTAATTAATTTTTGCATATAAGGGATTTTCTTATCAGAAAAGAGTTTCTGGCCCACAGTAACTGTGAAGTACAGTCTTTTAAATCTTAGAATATTCAGATCCAGGCCTTTAGTCTAGCCTACCATAAAAGCAGAAAGTTGCTGTGGGATTTGGCCCGGGCTCTGGAAACCCAGCCCACCTTCTGCTCCTGCCTTAGAAGAGGTTCAGGCCCAGGTGCTGTTTAGTCTCTTTGGGCACGGATGCTGTTTGGTCTCCTCCCATGGTCACTACGAGCTGATTTAGAGAGGCCAGATCTTTGTCTTCATCTACTTTGGGCCTGAGTTCTTTAGCCTTCATGAGAATAGTTTCTGCAAATCCAGTAGCTGATTTACTATCTTCAGAGAGCAGAATGTGTAAATAAAAACAGTACAAGTAAATCCTCTCTCTAGAAGTGCTTTCTATCCACTTGCATAATCCAGCTCAGTTCCAGCCTGGTATGCATAGTTGTGTAAGGGTGTCAAATGACATCCCTTTTGCTGGCTGTTGGCCCTAATGGAATGCTGTTTTGCGCATCTCGTAAAATAAGGACAGGAAAGGCTGCCTGAAACTTTTCCATTTCACCGTTAATTAAAAAAAAGAGAGAGAGAGAGAGAGAGAGAAAGGCAAGAGCATTACAAATAAGAAACACTCTTTTCATCATGGATTAAAGAAAAAAGATTTCATCTTTACATTTAGTTTTTTTACCCTTTCTAAAGACTGACTTTTGCTTTAGATAATCAAAGCTGGCTTTGAACTAGCACACACAAAAAAATCTTTTTCTTTTTTTCTTTAAAAATAGCCCTATAGATATATATACGTATCACAGCCTTTCATTCCTTTTATAGATGGTTTCATTTTCTGTGAGAATGTGAAAGTTCTGAGTGATCCAGGGCTCACACAGGCACCACAACAAACACGGGGAATGAGGTCTAGGCACACTATTGCAATTAACACCAGTGTTTAATTAGCAGACAGCTGCATTGGGCAAGGGCCTGGTGATGTTCTCCCTTCACTGGGTTTTTTATTATTTACCTGTAGTTGTAACTTGCAGTTGTTACACTCACACAACACATACACACACATACACACACACACCCCTCACATGGAAAATTTGTGGGAAGAAGCCATGTCAAAGCAATTGATCTGATTCGTGCTTTGGGTAAATATTTTGAAGTAGCTCTCTTTGCTAACTCATAACTTACAGGGTTTATTTTGTTTGGGGAGTGGGGGGGAAAGATTTGTAACTTAGCACATGCTTTGATGCTTTTAGGAATCCTTATTGTTTTGTTGGTTTACTTTATTTAGCAGAAAAACCTGCTGTGTGATGAAGGTGAATGGGTGCAGAAATCTCCCACAGGAAAGGCTGGCACCAGGGCAACACAAAAATGTTTACCCCAATCAGCTTAGATGTCTCCATATTTCATTGGTGAAAGAAGTATAGCAGGCTCATGCTGTTTGCTGTTGTTGAAGCAGGAAAACGTCCAAACAGCCAGCTAATTCTTCTACCTGCCCACCTTCAGTAAAGAGAAAAATGTTGTTGGAGGTCATGGTAACAGAAAAAAAACTGTTGAGGAACTAAGAGATGAAGTGAAAACATGGCAGGAAAAGTGGGTTCTCACTGCTAAGAGCTTGGATCAGGCCTTGGACAACTCTGCTTTAGACCTGCTACGATTTAGATCCTGTTTGCAGCAAGCAAGTGAACTGAAGATTTAAAGAGAGACAGTAGAGGTGTCACGGAGCCAGTTCATAATAACTGTGCGTATAGCACATAGAAAATGAGAGACTGGGGAGTACTGGAAGAGCTAAGCACAGTTAAACACCAGCACAGATGGGCCCAAATCCTTATCTTTGCTTTGTCTAAGCACTAGGATAAAACAAACCCATTTTGTCTGACTGTACTCGAGCTGTTGATTTTCCTGTATGCCCAGTTTGGTGTAATTTTCTAGTTAACTGGCTCATGTCTTTATACCCTCTTACCTTATATTTGAGCCCTGGCTAGAGTGATGTTCCTGTGAATGCATGTGCTCAGCCTGATTAGTTTTAGATAAGATACTGGAAAATATACTGATAATTTATTCTAGCTGGTGGTCTTGATTTTGCGGTCTATAAAATGGGACCTACTTGCAGAACATCAGACTATGGGACAAAGATCTGACAGAGGTATTTGTGCAAACCCGAATAGTTGTATTTAATTTCTTCTAATTTTGAGAGTATTTATTCTCACAACATTCCTGTAAGTTAGGGAAATGCTGCTGTTCCAATTTTATAGGCAAAGAATTAAGAGACAGAGATGAGATTTTCCAGTCAATTACCTAGACACGCACTTGGGAATTTAAGCACTTATGCAAAATGCTTTCTATATACCTGCCTGCATCTTCAGCTGCCTGGACATTGCTGTAAGCCTGGTTGCAAGTGGTCTGTCCACCATCTGTACCAGTGCAGGTAATCAAGCACTTGTCTTCCATATCTTAGATTAGTGCCTACTTGCTGGAACACCCTCTTGTGTGCATTGGAGCCAGGTAAGATGTTTTTCTTCCCCTACAACTCCTGTCAGAATTCTCTATTCCCCATAAGCTTTTTCTGAAGCCCCTCTGTATGTTACGCTGAGGAACAGAACAGCTTGGTGGTAATAATCTGAGTCCTTGCCTGGCCTGACAGAGAGCATTGCCTTCCTGCAAATTGGTTTGAGAACAATGCTAGGGTTGCCAATACCTCCAGTAAAGGTGGAGGTAGGGAAGAACTGGGCCTCTTTTTTTTTTTTTTTTCTTTTGTTTTTCCTAGTTGTTATCCTGGCCTTTGGGATCTTGGTATTAATAGTAAGGTTCATAACTACCTCGGCGGCCACATGATGGGGTTTATGTCCATGACTTGTGCAGCCAAGGCTTACTCATATAGGCTGTTCATCTAGGCAGCACGCAGACACTCTGATTTCTTTGCCTGCATTCTTAGGAGTAACATGCTTATGCAAATGGTTGCATATAACCAACCCAAGTTGTGGCACAGCTAGGGCAGCCAAAATTAACCATTTCTTGACTAATACGGATAAGTGATCCCCCCTATTTACAACTGTTATTTTAAAATATGCTCTGCTTATTTCAGCTTTGTATCTATATTTTTCTTTATTCCAGTCCCATAGTTTCCTTGCATAGTTAGGCTGGCTGTACAGAGCAGAGCAGGTGTTGTAGAGGAGTACACACTTACAATGCTGTTTGAGCCTGTGCTCACTGTATGTCATTCAGACAAATCCTGTGGCTGCAGCGGTGGTAATGCTGTGCGCAAGCCCCGTCTTTACCTGGATTAGGAGTAAGTGCTGTGCCTTATTTCCACTGATCTGGTTTGAGACAAGCAATGCCCAGCCACCAAACCAGGCAACCATGGACCTTGGGCTTAAACAGTCTCAAAACTCTTCCTGTCCTTCTCTGTGGTGCAAACTGGTTGTCTGAGCAGTGTTAAACCCTGATACACATATTTTATTTGTACATTTGGGGCATAATTTTAGTCAAAATATGTCTGTTCTAAGTGGGGCATTTGGGAACTTGCCATGCACTGTATTTATTCTCCCAATCCTATATTATCCTGTGCAGTGTTGGTAGCTGCCAAAACCACACACTCATGTTGGCATGACACAATTATCCTGGTTTATATAGAACAGGCTTGGCAATAGTCTATCTCAATGAACAGTTATAGTGCTGAAAGATTCAGAGTCATCTTTTCCTCTCCAAGCGACAGACTCAATTGCTTTCAGCTGGATTCATGGTTCTGAAAAAAGAGCAGGAGTAGAAAGCAAGTATGGGAGAGCAGGATGTACACAAAGTACCTGTAAGGTCTGGAAAGAAGTGAGAATGAGATGCAGAAAAAATAGACTATTTAAGATACAAGCTAGTAATTTGGTTTCTAAACCTATGTGAATTTACAAATAATGTTTACTGTTGCCAGTTGGTGAATAGAGAGATGTGTGGTTTTTTACTTGCATGCAAAGCTATTGGTTGTGGGTGAAATACTTAGACAAAAAAGCATGCAATCCTTGGTGTGGGTATTCCACCAAGAATAAACCCAAACAAACACTGACGTGTTATAAAAGCACTTTTTTCCTGTGAAGACAAACACTTAGTTGCTGTTGTTTTTCATGAACTTTAGAATTGTTAAAGCCTCCTGTTTAACTTGCCTGAAATAATAATACTTTATTCTAGGAAGTCTCTGAAGGGAAACATCTATGAAAGTTAAGAACCAGTGTTATATATTTTTCATGAAAATGTGTATGCTTTAAACTTAGAGGGATATTGATCAACAGTAACTATTACTTGCCGCGGTCTTGTGAACCAAAAATGCTGCATAGAAAAGGGCCAAAGGTGAGGGGTAGGAGATTTTCTTAAACATAAAAAGATGTTGACTGAAAGTGGACCTCAACATTAGTCAAAGAAAAATAATTTAGCAACAAGTAGCTAAGGTTTAGTAAAGGCTTATTTTTCCTCCTTTTTTTCCAGACAGCTTCACAAAGAGATTTTAAAAATTATACTCCATTATGATAGTAACTGGTACTTTGTTATCAGAATGGTGATAGATTTTTATTCCAGAAGGCCAGACGCTATCACTACTTGAAATTCTCTAAATTGTTTCCACTGTGAAAAAATTGTCTTGATGTGTCACATATGCTTAAAAGTGAACAGCAACTGCTTCTACTTTACACCAGCATCAAATTTCACCTGCAATCTAAAATTTTAAAGATCGAGATTTGGATGTCATGTGTAAATGATTTTAAATCCAGAAGTACCCAATAGAAAATACTGAAATAAAAGCATCCAGACTTAACAGTTTCTGGTGGAAATAACATTTCCTTTCAGATATGAATGTCTCATGAGCTTAACAAAAAACAATCTATTTAAGTTTTTCCACATATGGACAAAAAAGCAGCAATCACACCTAAATGTAGTTTCTCATCCAGTTTGCAAGGATGGGTGTTGAGTGAAGAGCAGGGGGCCAGGCTGCCTGCATGAATTGTGGGCTTAGCTGTCCATGATGTACTAAGGATTAATTGCATGTTTAGCGACACTGCACAGCACTGGAGTGTCAGTCACAGCACTGCTCCTGCTCATTACCAGTCCCTCAGAGTGCAAGCTGTTCTAGCTGTTCCATCGCTCTGGCTGGCACTGATGGATTAATGAGAGGAAATGTTTATAGAAAGGTTCAGGTTTCCTAAGTGAGGGGAATGAAACACCCTTCAGCAATGATCAGCAAGCTCCCTGCCATGGAACAGTTTAAAGCAGCCTAACTCTGAGGAAAGTAAAAGCCTTTTCAAAAAGGAAACTTGACAAGTGAGTGATTCTGGGGAGCAGCTAGAGGTGTTTTCAAATAAAAGATACGGCTTTTCTAGAGAGGCAGTGTGAATGGGACTAGCTCTGAAAAGAACTTCAAATCAGTAGTTAGTACAATTTAAATGTAAACAGTTAAGTTAGAGAGCAATGTCCAAAAAGTAGTGCCCTGAAAGCGCAACTGTTGTACACTGTGCTCGGTAAATGGAACAACATTGCACTATAGCCGCAGCTACTATGATAGCATCCAGCTAAGGCATCTTATATCTCTGTTCTGTAGCTTAAATTTTACTAAAGCCTTAGTTTAAGGCAAAGGAGAGGTGATGAACCCAACAAATAGGCTGAAATCATGGTAAGAAAAGCTGGCAACTATGATTTCACAGGTGTAAAATTCTGTTTGCCAGGGAACTTTCCATGATTGTAGCAACAGCTTGAGGTCTAAACATTCATTTCAGTTTGAAAAAATGAAATAAAATAGACCATTGCATTGAAGCTATTAGCTTCCAGATGACTGTGATAAGCATGAATGTAGGCTTCAGGTTAGCTATTAAGATTAAAGTCACCTGAACAGAACTGGAGTAGCAAAGGTGCTGGGGGAGAAAAAAGCCAGTTCAAAACACTACCCTTTGAAAGCTACTGAAAGGACCTAGTCCTTGGTGTTTCCCTAAAACACTCCATCTGTCAAAGCAAGGATTTAATTTACAGCACTTGTAGCACCCTCCAGTTCTCAATCTCAAAGTCCCTTTGGAATGGGAAGAGTGCATTATCCTTTTTTCCTAGATAAGGAAAGTGGTTTATCAGCTTGCCCTTGGAAAGAGACAGAGCCTGGAAGAAAACCTGGCTATGATGCAAGTACCTCAAGTGATGGCAAACATTTGAAATGGTCTCAAAATGTGATCAAAAAGGCCACTTTCAAGTCACAGCTGAGGTTCTGGTCAGTGTATTTAAGCTAAAGGCTGTTGTGTCTCCCACAATAGAGGGAGAAGATGCCACTCACACAGCTGCCCCCCCTTCTAGAACCTGCTGAGTGTTCAAAGACTGAAAGAACTTCCTTAGAACTCTTGTATTAAAAATTATTTATTTAGCGATCTGTACATGGGATGAAGCAGGGCCTCATACAGACCTTCCAGAAAATCAAGTAAAAACTTAAATACATTTTCTTACAAAACCAAGATTTACAAAATGTACATACTGCATTTGTCTTACTTTTTTTTTTCCTTACTCTTCCACGTGCACATTTTAAAAGACAAAAACCTGAGCTCTGCGACTCTGTAATCAGATCTACTGAGGGATTTGGCTGGTGGACCCCATTCCTCATGCCCAGACTACTGGTATGCTCTCAGCAGCAGTCTGCCCCCTCACCCTGAACAGGCTTTTTCTTTTTAAGTTTCATTCTAGACAGTTTCCCCCCCCCAAAAAATGAAGAGCAGCTATAGGGTGGAGACTTGCTAAAAATCCAGAATTTCCTATTTTGTCCTTAGGCAAGAATATACACACACACATATACTTATAAAAACAACCCTTCAGTGAATATAAAGGTAAAGTAGTATGCAAAAAATAAAAAACTAACAAGTTGACATATAAATTTCAGAATAGAAAAATCTGTCACATTTAAAAAAGAAAATGTTTGATTATTAATTTTTTAATGTCTTTTCTTCCAAGACGTGATCACTGGAAACTTAACCAGCTGCATTTTAGCTGAAATGAGAAGGCTCCTCACGTGCGATAACTGCTTGCTTTTGAACCCCAGCCCCCTCCTGCACCATGAGTCATTGCCATGCAGTTCAGGGAACCTGAGGAGCAGGCAGAGGGTCCATCGTGAGCCAAAAGGATTCCTCCCGTCCTCAAAAGCCGGCTCTGTATTGACTTTACCTGCAGTGAGCCCACAGCAGAGCAAGAAAGCAAGCAGGTTTATGGGAAGGAAAGAAAAAAAAAATATCTTATATTTGTTACATATTTTAATGACTCTTGTTTTGGCGGGTGCTCTCAGTTACACTCTTCTTGCCCTCGAAGTCTTGCAATTATTTCGGCTTAGAAAAGCGGCCCATATTGAACGGCAGGAAAACATCCTGCCTTCTTTATTCATAAAAGGAATGTTTATTTCTACGAGCTCCTCACATCCAAGGGTGAACCTCAACGACTTCTTTTTGTTAGTTTGCCCATAAAAACCGATCCCATGCTTATGCCTTTCTACATAGAAAACACTTTTGTTTCCCCCTTTGTCTCCTAGAACAAAGGCAAGGGGGAAAAGCCTTCTGCTGAAAAGCAACAAGTCATTTCTTTTCAGGGTATGGAATACCAACCCCCTCCTTCCCCACAGCAGCAAGAACAACAGACCGAGGGCCGAATTTTCACTTTGAAACAATTGAAACAGGTATGACTGAGGTAAAAAGGAACTTGTGAGCTGACAGAGCAGAGGCATCTCACCAGCACGGTCTGGGCTGTAGCTGGTTTGCTGTACTCACGTGGTAGCTCCAGCTCGGGCGGAGAGCTCAGGCTCGGGAGTGACCTGCCTGCGCTGCAGCTTGACCCCAGCAATTCAGAGAGGGTTTGGCTACTTCTTGGCAGGGGCAGCTCAAGAGATCTGGCTTCCCCCCGCTCTTGCCAAAGCAAAGCGGGATGATTTTAGTTGGGTTGGGTTTTTTCCTGCACAGGGGTAGTAGGAGAGAGAGGTAGAGCAACTTCTTGTGGGTGAAGGACTCTCCCATCCCACCACTGGCCTCTTCTGTGCTTTTCCACTTAGCTGTACATAAGCACCACTGGTCACAGTCCATCTGAAACTTTACACCAAGATTTTTTTTCTTCCCCAAAATCCTCTGGGAGGAAGAAAAAGTTTAGAAAAGCCTCACTTCCTGCCTCTTCAGGGAGCCATTGCCTTCCTCTTCTGCAAAGTATCCCTCTCTCGTCTGTGTGCGCATGCATGTGTGTGTGTGCCAGAGGGGGGACCAGGGAATCTCATACTGCCGTCTCACCTTTGCTGCCCGTGCTGAGTCTGTGGTAGAAGCGTCGCCAGGACTGAAGGGTTTTGCCAGACCAGATCCAGAAGCCAGTTGTGATACCAACAATCATGGTCATGAGATACTTGATCATGAAGACAGTGAAGTCTGGGCTCATAGGGGCAAAGTGGCTGGGACAGGGCACGGCATAGGTTTTGCAGGTCTGGAGGAGCCATGTCTTCTCCCAGGTGCCACGGAAGGCCTGCTCATAGAAGTAACAAGCCAGGACAATGGTGGCAGGCACCGTGTAAAGGACACTGAAGACACCAATGCGCACCATCAGCTTCTCCAGTTTTTCTGTCTTGGTGCCATCATGCTTCATGATGGTGCGGATGCGAAACAAGGACACAAAGCCAGCAAGCAAGAAGGAAGTGCCAATGAAGAGGTACACAAACAAGGGTGCCAGCACAAAGCCCCTCAGTGAGTCCACGCTGTAGATACCTACATAACACACCCCACTCAGAACATCCCCATCCACCTGCCCCATGGCCAAGATGGTGATGGTTTTGACAGCGGGCACAGCCCAGGCAGCCAGGTGGAAATACTGGGAGTTGGCCTCGATGGCCTCATGGCCCCACTTCATGCCAGCAGCCAGAAACCAGGTGAGGGACAGGATGACCCACCAGATGGAGCTGGCCATGCCGAAGAAGTAGAGGATCATGAAGAGAATGGTACAGCCTTCTTTCTTGGTGCCTTGGGCCACAGTACGGTAGCCATCCTCGGAGAAGCGCTCCAGACACACCACCCGCTCCTCCAGCAAGAAACCTGCTGCATAGGCCACTGCCACCATGAAGTAACAGCCTGAGAGGAAGATGATGGGTCGCTCTGGGTAGCTGAAACGGCGCATGTCCACCAGGTAGGTGAGCACGGTGAAAAGGGTGGAGGCGCAGCAGAGCACAGACCACACGCCCACCCAGAGTCGGGCAAATCGCACCTCTGCCTCCTTGAAGTACATGAGCCCGTTGGGCCGGGCTGGCTCACAGGGGGCCCCGCAGTCCCGCTCCCCCAGGAACCGGTAGCCCAAGTAAGGGGGCACCTTGAGCTGCCGGGGGCA